>NC_069501.1:504467205-504822205 GCF_027579735.1 Bombina bombina | reverse complement strand
ATAGTGGCACTGTTTAACCCACCAGTACTGTATATAGTGAGTTAGTGACACAGTCTGTAAGCTGCCGCTGAGTTGGCTGGCCTGACCCTACCCGTCCCCGTACTTTATAAGGTGACCACAGTAGTCTGTGACATGGTCCAGCCCCCCCATACTGTATATAGTGGTACTGTATAGTGACACTGTTTATCCCCCGCCCCCCATGCTGTAGTAACAAGGTCTATAATTTGCTGGTTCCACAAACATACACACACACAGATATTTATCACAGTCCCACAATCCACCAATGCACAGGGTAGTGATAAACTAATAGAGAACACTATAGACTAAACCTCCCCTAAGCCAAGGCGCTTACAATCTAACAAGAGTACATCATGGATGGGATACTACAAGGCCTGTCAGTGACACTGTAATATGCCTCTTCACCTTATCAGAGTTGTTATCCCGATATCCAATCTCACCTGGCTTTATCTCTTGGCCGACTTCCCTCCCCCGGTTATTGCTGCTGGGACCAAACCACTGGGTGCCGCATGTCTGGTCCCTCCCTCTCTGACCGAATCTGGTGTGCTCTGGCTCGGCTCCGGTTCTTCCTGTAATAACGGCTCTGGAGCCCGAAGCAAAATAAAGTAGACAGGAACAGAATGACGTCACATTGCACTCCGGGCCGAAGCACCATATGATAGGATGAGGAAAGGACCAATGGGAGACTGAGTTTTAAGCAGCTGGGCGGTTAACATCATGAGAGTAACAGGAAGAAACAACAATAATAACATGGGTATATTCATTGCTTATGAAAGGTGTCAGTGCGGCAATTACACACCGTAATGACCAGGGAGCGAAACACACACATAATAGTACACTGAGCTCAGCTATGAGGGAATTTATTATGTACTATTTAATTACCAGTGAATGTCTATATTTATATTCATAACACAATATGCAAAAAGCCGCAGTTAACTGCTGTCTTATTATAAAGTAGCAGCAAAATAAACAAACTCCTCTGAGCAGATAATCCCTCCCACCAATGATTATCTCATATTCTGCAAAAAGGGTAACTAACTGCTGTCTTTTTTAAAGTTTTTAAACAAACTGCCTGCATCTAACAAAATGAGCTCCTCTCAGCTCACAGACTAAGCCAGCATGTTATCTGGTGAGTGGTGACGTCTGCGTCTCACTCGCACAGCAAAAACTGCGCAATTAAGAATGTATGGGGCTCGGTTGGGGACGGCACTGCAGGCACTTAGAAATAAGTGCAGAGGGCTTGAAGCCTATACTTCTAACGCACGTGCGGTGTGATAGATAAAAAAAAAAATGCAATTTTTACTTCTAACGAAACTGGACTGGAACTTTTTTGGCTGAATAAATATAATTTCAGCAATAGGGAGGCTAATGGAAAAATTATATTTATTTAGCCAAAAAGGTTTTATTTTTCTTCTCTTTTTTTTTCTCTTAAAAAGTTCACGTGGGCCTGTGCTCCTATGGAGGAGCCTCCACTGCATCAGGGTATAAGAAATATAAAAAGGGAGCCGCCGATCAAAAAAATGAATTACGGCGGGGTCGTGGACTCTCCCTGGCAGGAAGTAAAGGAATTTATCTGGTAAGCATAAATTATGTTTTCCTTCCATTATGCAGGGAGAGTCCACAACTTCATTCCTTACTGTTGGGAAAACTATACCCAAGCTCCAGAGGACAATGAATGACTAACGGGAGGGAACAGAAAAATGAGGTGGACCCTATTCTGAGGGCACCACAGCCTGCAAAACGTTTCTCCCGAAAGCTGCTTCAGCCGAAGCAAACACATCAAACTTGTAAAATTTAGAAAAAGTGTGTAAGGAGGACCAGGTAGTCACCTTATAAATCTGATCCATTGAGGCTTCATTGTTAAAAGCCCAAAAGGAAGCCACTGTCGTCCCGCAGTCTCATAAGCTAAGCGGATGACACTCCTCAACCAGAAAGATAGAGAAGTCGTAGTAGCCTTCTGCCCCTTACGCTTCCCCGTATAGATGACAAACATAGAAGAAGATTGTCTGTATTAGCAGATCTCTGCGACAAGGTAACCTCCACTGAGGAGATGAGGACATCCCCACCAGATCGGCAAACTACATTCTTCGTGGCCACGATGAAGCAATCAGATTCACAGATGATCGCTGCTGCTTGATGCGAGCCACCACACAAGGGAGAAGTGATAATGGAGGAAAAAGATATATGAGACTGAACCTCCATGGTACTGATAGGAAATCTATCAATTCTGCTTGAGGATCCCTTGACTTGTACCTAGGTAGCTTGGTATTGAGGCGGGATGCCATGAGATCTATCTCCGGTGCCCCCCACTCGCTGCATATCTCTGCAAACACCTTGGGGTGAAGAGACCATTCCCCTGGATGAAAGGATTGCCTGCTGAGGAAGTCCACTTCCCAGTTGTCCACACCCAGAATGTGGATCGCTGACAGCGTACATTTGTGAGTCTCCGCCCACTCTAGTATTTGAGATACTTCTCTTATCACCGAGGAACTTCTCGTTCCCCCTTGATGGTTGATATAGGCAACCAAGGTTATATTGTCTGATTAGAATCTGATATACTGAGATGAACCCAGAAGGGGCCAAGCCTTTAAGGCCTTGAAGATTGACCAGAGTTCCAAAATATTGATTGGAAGGGAGGACTCAGACCTTGTGCCTTCTTGGCACCCAAAACGGCTCCCCACCGGAAAAGGCTTGCGTCCGTAGTCACAATCTCCCAGGATGGTCTCAAAAAGTACAGAGCCACCAGGAGAGTGAGTCTCTCAACAGTCTTTCCAGCACAATCTGTTGAGACAGATCTGAATGTTCGCTGTTCCATTGTCTCAGCATGCATAGTTGAAAGGGTCTGAGATGGAATCTGGCAAACGAAATTATATCCATGCAGGAAACCATGAATCCGATTACCTCCATACACTGAGCCACTGAGGGTCTCGAGGAGGCCTGAAGAGCAAGACATGCAGAAGTTAGCTTGGAATATTCTCATGGATATGGAGTCTATTATAGTTCCCAGGAAATTCACTCTTGTACTTGGAGTAAGAGAACTCTTTTCCAAGTTTATCTTCCATCCATGTGATCGAAGAAGACTGAGAAGGGACTCCAAATGTTCTTCCGCTAGATGAAAAGATGGTGCCTGTACAAAGATATTGTCCAGGTAAGGTGCTACTGCAATACCTTGTGTTCTGGCAATGGCTAGAAGAGCCCCCAGAACCTTTGTAAATATCCTTGAAGGAGTAGATAGGCCAAATGGAAGAGCTATGAACTGGAAGTGCTGATTCAGAAAAGCAAACCTCATGAACTGAAAATGTTCCCTGTGAATTGGGACGTGAAGGTATGCATCCTTCAGGTCTATTGTGGTCATAAACTGTCCTTCCTGAACCAGAGGCAGGATTGACCCCAAACCTCTTTCTGCTGTAGGTACCAGGACAATTACTCCTAGAGTAGAGAGAGATCCCATATGCAACCTAAGAAGGCAACCCTCTTTTCTGGT
The DNA here is from genome assembly GCF_027579735.1 of Bombina bombina. Taxonomy (NCBI): domain Eukaryota; kingdom Metazoa; phylum Chordata; class Amphibia; order Anura; family Bombinatoridae; genus Bombina; species Bombina bombina. The sequence goes on along the minus strand of NC_069501.1, from coordinate 504,818,703 downwards.
CCAGTCGAAAGAATGGGGTGTAGGAATCTGCCCCTGGGCGAATGAGACCCAAGAGTCCTGTACATCCTGGAACCAAGGGTCTGAAAAAAGAGAAAGTCTGCCCTTTACTCAAACCGATCCCGGATCGGGGGCCACCCCTTCATGCCGATTTTGTTCTCGGCGGGCTTCTTAGTCTGTTTGCACTTATTCCAGGAGTGAGCCGGCTTCCAAGTACTCTTGGGCTGCTCGGACTTGGAAGAGGACTGCTGTCATTGCGATTTGTCAGCACGAAAGGAGCAAAAATTAGTCCCAAAGAAGGCCTGATTCTGGACCTCAAATGTTTAAACAAGTTTCTGTCAGTTCCATCGTTCCAAATGGAAATGATCAGATCCATTCTTCCCCTAGTCCTAGAGGGGCAGCTAATGACCTCTATAGATTTGAAGGATGCCTACCTTCATGTTCCAATTCACAGGGACCATTTCAGGTTCCTCAGATGTGCCTTTCTGGATCAGCATTTCCAGTTCCTGGCTCTTCCCTTCGGTCTGGCAACGGCCATGAGGGTCTTTACCAAGGTCCTGGGGGCCCTTATAGCAGTGGCCAGATCCCAGGGCATTGTGGTGGTGCCCTATCTGGAAGATATTCTGGTTCAGGCGCTGTCATACCATCTGGCAGAGGTCCACACCAGGGTCCTGCTGCAGTTACTTCAATCTCACGGTTGGAGGATCAATTTCGAGAAGAGTTATCTGGTTCCCAGTACCAGAGTGGAGTTCTTGGGCATGATCATAGACTTGGTGTCCATGAAGATCTTTCTCACAGACAAGCGACGCATGAAGATGGCGTCCACCTGTCTTGCCCTTCAGTCTACAGCGAGACCGTCCATAGCTCAGTGCATGGAAATGGTTGGGGCTCATGGTTTCCAGCATGGACATAATTCCATTCGCCAGGTTTCATCTCAAACCTCTTCAATGGTGCATGTTGAGACAGTGGAACGGCGATCATTCCGATCTGTTGCAGTCGATACAGATGGATGCACGGACTCAGATTTCCCTCTCCTGGTTGATCCGCCCAGATCATTTGTCCATGGGGACATCCTTCCTGAGACCGTCCTGGGAGATTGTTACAATGGATGCGAGTCTGGCGGGATGTGGAGCTGTTTGGGGAGCCAGGATGGCAAAAGGGAAGTGGTCTCGCTTAGAGTCCCTTCTTCCAATAAATATTCTGGAGCTTCGAGCGATCTACAACGCTCTGGAGGTGTGGCCTCGTCTGAGAGACTTCAGCTTTATCAGGTTTCAGACGGACAATATCACCTCGTAGCTTACATCAACCACCAGGGAGGCACGAAGAGCTCCCTGGCAATGAGGGAGGTGTCTCGGATACTAGAGTGGGTGGAGACCCACAACTGTTCATTCTCTGCGATCCACATCCCGGCTGTGGACAACTGGGAGGCGAATTTTCTCAGCAGGCAGACTTTTCACCCGGGGGAATGGTCTCTTCACCCCGAGGTGTTTTATATTTTCTTCTGGCACCATTTATACCCTAATATTTCTCCTACTGTTCCTTGTTCCCTCTGCAGAATGACTGGGGGATGAGGGGAGTGGGGGAAGTATTTAAGCCTTTGGCTGGGGTGTCTTTGCCTCCTCCTGGTGGCCAGGTTCTTAATTCCCACTAGTAATGAATGAAGCCGTGGACTCTCCTAGAAATAAAATTATCAGGTAAGCATAATTTATGTTTTTTGAAAAGTAACAAATTGGGTATGGATAACAATATCTTGTTCACAACTAAATTTAGTAGATAATATGATAATGTATGTAACATTTGGTGATCCTAAGAGGGGATGATAACCTAAAAGCCATAATCTCTAGAGGAGTAAAATATGTTGCAAAAAAAAGAACACTCAATAGGGGATATAACAAAGAAAGAAATTTTAGGTAAAACACAAACCACACAAAATTGGTTAAGCCTAAGCCCAGGTTTCTTCAAATGTGGACACACACCCTGTAAAAGTTGTGATTTTACTGAAAAAACTAAAACCTTCACCTCTATGATTACAGGTGAAAATTTCCACATAAAACAGGATTGATTGTACTTCTCAATATGTGATATATTTGATCAACTGTAAATGATGTTCAAAGCGATATACAGGGATCACTACACACTCTTTAAAAGACAGGATACGTGAACATTTACTATCGATAGTAGAAAAGGAACCGAGAACCCCAGTAGCTAAACATTTTCGCATACATGGTTTAGGTACTGAATACTTCTTTAAGGGAATAGATGTGATCAACAAAGATCCAAGAGTTGGGGACAGATTGGCCCGCCTACTAAAAAGGGAGGTGTTCTGGATTGTTAAACTTCACACTAGGTACCCGGAGGGAATGAATAGACACCTAGATGTGGACCTTTATTTCTAACCAACACACCATTTATCTTAATACTTTTGCTGATTGTGGAAGAATAAATACACCTTAAAATATTTAAGTAATAACAATATCTATTTCCTCTTCCGTGAATTATAGAAACATTTTTTAATACATTATTTTGTATACTATTTCTTATTTTTTACCTTTATGATCTAATTAATAGTTTAATTAATTTGCATCCAATTTACATCCAATTATTAGTGATACAGCAAGATCTCAGATACTTCATTTAATATATATATAGTTTATTCGAATGTGTCATAACTTTAGTATCTGAACTGAGTAGCTAATAAAAGCAGAAACATATTTATGTTTAACATAACATATGCATGATGATGACATACACATATGACACACAACATAAGACCTTTAAGTGATTCATTTTGAACTTTCTCCCATTGATCCTAGGTGTGTGCTTTGTTTCCCCCTATTACCTAACGTTCTTTTTACAATTGTTCAATTTTTAATTTTTATTATAGGACCTTAGTAGTTTTCTCTCCATAAGTATGTTTTTATTTTTATGTTGATTAATATTATAATATTTCTTAGTGTCATCTTATTTTATTTTGGCTCTTTATCTTATTTTATCTTTATATTCCACTTCTAATCCATTATTTGTATTTGGTAAATATTATATATATGGAGCTAGATTTTCAAATGGAGTTTACTTATTATCGTTGCGAAGACTGCAACATCCAATCACTGCAGAGCAACTGACACATGATTTGCAATCATGCACTCCATATGAATGAGAAAATACTATTGGATGATGTAACAATCTTAGATGACGTGACTTGTTGCAACTTTTGTCTTCACTGTGAGTTTCTTTCTTCAAATGTTTTAATGCATATAGATTAAATTACCTACGTTTTAATAAGGCTGTGCATAGTGTGTATTTCTCAATTGAGGATCTGCTACCTGGTTCCTTTCCTGTGTTCTACGGGGGATTACCTTTTGCTGTCTTGTTATTTTTGGAACAACCGCTGACCCATTGGAGGTAGCGATGTCATCACCTGGGGGTATTTCCATTACGGCGCTGAAGACGAAGGGGTCTTCTCCCTACAGCACATCTAAGGTACAGATACCGGTATTGACTAAGGCTCTGTGTTACCCTTGTCTTTCCTCTCTTACTGATATATATATATATATACAGTTGTGCTCATAAGTTTACATACCCTGGCAGAATTTATGATTTTTTGGCCATTTTCAGAGAATAGTGTTTGGCTGAAGCCATTTATTATCAATCAACTGTGTTTACTCTTTTTAAATCATAATGACAACAGAAACTACCCAAATGACCCTGATCAAAAGTTTACATACCCTGGTAATTTTGGCCTGATGACATGCACACAAGTTGACACAAATGGGTTTGAATGGCTATTAAAGGTAACCATTCTCATCTGTGATCTGTTTGCTTGTAATTAGTGTGTGTGTGTGTATAAAAGGTCAATGAGTTTCTGGGCTCCTGACAGACCCTTGCATCTTTCATCCAGTGCTGCACAGACGATTCTGGATTCTGAGTCATGGGGAAAGGAAAAGAATTGTCAAAGGATCTGTGGGAAAAAGGTAGTTGAACTGTATAAAACAGGAAAGGGATATAAAAAGATATCCAAGGAATTGAGAATGCAAATCAGCAGTGTTCAAACTCTAATCAAGAAGTGGAAAATGAGGCGTTTTGTTTGATAACATACTGCATTCATCTTGCCATCAATTCTGACCAAATTTCCTGTGCCTTTGTAGCTCACACATCCCCAAAACATCAGTGATCCACCTCCGTGTTTCACAGTAGGAATGGTGTAGCTTTCATCATAGGCCTTGTTGACTCCTCTCCAAATGTAGCGTTTATGGTTGTGGCCAAAAAGCTCAATTTTAGTCTCATCACTTCAAATGACTTTGTGCCAGAAGGTTTGAGGCTTGTCTCAGTGCTGTTTGGCGTATTGTAAGCTGGATACTTTGTGGCATTTGCGTAGTAATGGCTTTCTTCTGGCGGCTCGACCATGCAGCCCATCTTTCTTCAAGTGCCTCCTTATTGTGCATCTTGAAACAGCCACACCACATGTCCTGTATTTCCCCTGAAGTTATTTGTGGGTTTGTCTTTGCATCCCGAAACTTTTTCCTGGCAGTTGTGGCTGAAATTTTCGTTGGTCTACCTGACCGTGGTTTGGTTTCAACAGAACCCCTCATTTTCCACTTCTTTATTAGAGTTGGAACACTGCTGATTTGCATTCTCAATTCCTTGGATATCTTTTTATATCCCTTTCCTGTTTTATACAGTTGAACTACCTTTTCCTGCATATCCTTTGACAATTTTTTTGCTTTCCCCATGACTCAGAATCCAGAATCGTCTGTGCAGCACTAGATGAAAGATGCAAGGGTCTGTCAGCAGTCCAGAAACTCATTGACCTTTTATACACACACACTATTTACAAGCAAACATATCACTGGTGAGGATGGTTACCTTTAATAGCTATTTAAACCCCTTTGTGTCAACTTGTGTGCATGTTATCAGACCAAAATCACCAGGGTATGTAAACTTTTGATCAGGGTAATTTGGGTAGTTTCTGTTGTCATTATGATTTAAAAAGAGTAAACACAGTTGATTGATAATAAATGGATTCAGCCAAACACTAACCATGAGTGAAAGAAAAGTTTTTGTGTTATCATTCATATTCTCTGAAAAATGGCCAAGAAATCATAAATTCTGCCAGGGTATGTAAACTTATGAACACAACTGTATGTATATGTGTATATATACGTATATATGTATTTATATGTGTTTATATGTGTGTATATATATGTGTATATATATATATATATATATATATGTGTGTGTGTGTGTATCTGAAATGTTTGGATTCAGGGGGTCTCAATAAAGATATTGATCTGGCCACTTTTTTGTGATGGATATTAGGAATTTGTGGAAAATAACCCATAATTGGTAATAATTACACTTAATAATGACACTTGATATAACTAGTGAAGGGATGATTACTAATAATATATAAATTGAGAAAATTAAATTAAATGTTCGTTACTCAAGTGCAAGTTTTGTTATAAAAGATAACTCTTTAGGTAAGCAGTTTTGCTGTTATATAGCTCTGTCTTTTTTTACAGCACAGAGCACTCACGTCTCCACATATCCCTCCCACCATCCACCAATGTATATTTGTAAAAATGCACCTTCTTAAAGGGACAGTCTAGTCAAAATTAAACTTTAATGATTCATATAGGGCATGCAATTTTAAACAACTTTCAAATTGACTGTGATAATTAAATTTGCTTTGTTCCCTTGGTGGTATTTTTGAAAAGCTAAACCTAAGTAGGTTTTTATACAGTTAGAATGTACTAGTTCATGTGTGTCATATAGATTACATTGTCAGAGGCATAACTAGAAACTACAGGGCCTAGGTGCAAGAATCTAAGAAGCCCCCCCCCCCCCAAGAAAAAAGGTGAATTTGATGCATATATATATATATATATATATATATTCTTTTTTTTTTTCTCTCTTACATTTAACACAATAAAAAAAATGTGAATCAGATTACATGTCTGCAAAAGGAGGTACCCTGTGCCCACAGTCTGTTAGATGGTCTGACCTCCTATCACTGTATATAGTGACACTGTTTAACCCACCAGTACTGTATATAGTGAGTGACACAGTCTGTAATCTGCCGGTGAGATAGCTGGCCTGACCCTCTCCGTCCCTGTACTTTATAAGGTGACCACAGTAGTCTGTGACATGGTCCAGCCCCCCCCCCGTACTGTATATAGTGGTACTGTATAGTGACACTGTTTATCCCCCGCCCCCCATGCTGTAGTAACAAGGTCTGTAATTTGCTGGTTCCACAAACATACACGCACACAGATATTTCTCACAGTCCCACAATCCACCAATGCACAGGGTAGTGATAAACTAATAGCCAGAGAACACTATAGACTAAACCTCCCCTAAGCCAAGGCGCTTACAATATAACAAGAGTACATCATGGATGGGATACTACAAGGCCTGTCAGTGACACTGTAATATGTCTCTTTACCTTATCAGAGTTGTTATCCCGATATCCAATCTCACCTGGCTTTATCTCTTGGCCGACTTCCCTCCCCCGGTGGGTGCCGCACGTCTGGTCCCTCCCTCTCTGACCGAATCCGGTGTGCTCCGGCTCAGCTCCGGTTCTTCCTGTAATAGCGGCTCTGGAGCCCGAAGCAAAATAAAGCAGACGGGAACAGAATGACGTCACATTGCACTCCGGGCCGAATCACCATATGATAGGATGAGGAAAGGACCAATGGGAGACTGTGTTTTAAGCAGCTGGGCGGTTAACATCATGAGAGTAACAGGAAGAAACAACAATAATAACATGGGTATATTCATTGCTTACGAAAGGTGTCAGTGCGGCAATTACACACGGTAATGACCAGGGAGCGAAACAAACACATAATAGTACACTGAGCTCAGCTATGAGGGAATTTATTATGTACTATTTAATTACCAGTGAATGTCTTTATTTATATTCATAACACAATATGCAAAAAGCCGCAGTTAACTGCTGTCTTATTATAAAGTAGCAGCAAAATAAACAAACTCCTCTGAGCAGATAATCCCTCCCACCAATGATTATCTCATATTCTGCAAAAAGGGTAACTAACTGCTGTCTTTTTTAAAGTTTTTAAACAAACTGTCTGCATCTAACAAAATGAGCTCCTCTCAGCTCACAGACTAAGCCAGCATGTTACCTAGTGAGTGGTGACGTCTGCGTCTCACTCGCACAGCAAAAACTGCGCAATTAAGAATGTATGGGGCTGGGTTGGGGACGGCACTGCAGGCACTTAGAAATAAGTGCAGAGGGCTTGAAGCCTATACTTCTAACGCACGTGCGGTGTGATAGATAGAAGTAAAAATGGCATTTTTTTTTTTAACAAAACTGGACTGGAACTTTTTTGGCTGAATAAATATAATTTCAGCAATAGGGAGGCTAATGGAAAAATTATATTTATTTAGCCAAAAAGGTTTTATTTTTCTTCTTTTTTTTTTCTCTTAAGAAGTTCACATGCGCCTGTGCTCCTATGGAGGAGCCTCCACTGCATCAGGGTATAAGAAATATAAAAAGGGAGCCGCCGATCAAAAAAATGAATTACGGGCGGGGTCGTGGACTCTCCCTGGCAGGAAGTAAAGGAATTTATCTGGTAAGCATAAATTATGTTTTCCTTCCATTATGCAGGGAGAGTCCACAACTTCATTCCTTACTGTTGGGAAAACTATACCCAAGCTCCAGAGGACAATGAATGACTAACGGGAGGGAACAGAAAAATGAGGTGGACCCTATTCTGAGGGCACCACAGCCTGCAAAACTTTTCTTCCGAAAGCTGCTTCAGCCGAAGCAAACACATCAAACTTGTAAAATTTAGAAAAAGTGTGTAAGGAGGACCAGGTAGTCACCTTATAAATCTGATCCATTGAGGCTTCATTGTTAAAAGCCCAAAAGGAAGCCACTGTCGTCCCGCAGTCTCATAAGCTAAGCGGATGACACTCCTCAACCAGAAAGATAGAGAAGTCGTAGTAGCCTTCTGCCCCTTACGCTTCCCCGTATAGATGACAAACATAGAAGAAGATTGTCTGTATCAGCAGATCTCTGCGACAAGGTAACCTCCACTGAGGAGATGAGGACATCCCCACCAGATTGGCAAACTACATTCTTCGTGGCCACAATGAAGCAATCAGATTCACAGATGCTCGCTCCTGCTTGATGCGAGCCACCACACGAGGGAGAAGTGATAATGGAGGAAAAAGATATATGAGACTGAACCTCCATGGTACTGATAGGAAATCTATCAATTCTGCTTGAGGATCCCTTGACTTGTACCTGGGTAGCTTGGTATTGAGGCGGGATGCCATGAGATCTATCTCCGGTGCCCCCCACTCACTGCATATCTCTGCAAACACCTTGGGGTGAAGAGACCATTCCCCTGGATGAAAGGATTGCCTGCTGAGGAAGTCCACTTCCCAGTTGTCCACACCCAGAATGTGGATGGCTGACAGCGTACATTTGTGAGTCTCTGCCCACTCTAGTATCTGAGATACTTCTCTTATCGCCGAGGAACTTCTCGTTCCCCCTTGATGGTTGATATAGGCAAGCAAGGCTATATTGTCTGATTAGAATCTGATATACTGAGATGAACCCAGAAGGGGCCAAGCCTTTAAGGCCTTGAAGATTGACCAGAGTTCCAAAATATTGATTGGAAGGGAGGACTCAGACTTTGTGCCTTCTTGGCACCCAAAACGGCTCCCCACCTGAAAAGGCTTGCATCCGTAGTCACAATCTCCCAGGATGGTCTCAAAAAGTACAGAGCCACCAGGAGAGTGAGTCTCTCAACAGTCTTTCCAGCACAATCTGTTGAGACAGATCTGAATGTTCGCTGTTCCATTGTCTCATCATGCATAGTTGAAAGGGTCTGAGATGGAATCTGGCAAAAGAAATTATATCCATGCAGGAAACCATGAATCCGATTACCTCCATACACTGAGCCACTGAGGGTCTCGAGGAGGCCTGAAGAGCAAGACATGCAGAAGTTAGCTTGGAATATTCTCATGGATATGGAGTCTATTATAGTTCCCAGGAAATTCACTCTTGTACTTGGAGTAAGAGAACTCTTTTCCAAGTTTATCTTCCATCCATGTGATCGAAGAAGACTGAGAAGGGACTCCAAATGTTCTTCCGCTAGATGAAAAGGTGGTGCCTGTATAAAGATATTGTCCAGGTAAGGTGCTACTGCAATACCTTGTGTTCTGGCAATGGCTAGAAGAGCCCCCAGAACCTTTGTAAATATCCTTGAAGGAGTAGATAGGCCAAATGGAAGAGCTATGAACTGGAAGTGCTGATTCAGAAAAGCAAACCTCATGAACTGAAAATGTTCCCTGTGAATTGGGACGTGAAGGTATGCATCCTTCAGGTCTATTGTGGTCATAAACTGTCCTTCTTGAACCAGAGGCAGGATTGACCCCAAACCTCTTTCTGCTGTAGGTACCAGGACAATTACTCCTAGAGTAGAGAGAGATCCCATATGCAACCTAAGAAGGCAACCCTCTTTTCTGGTCTTGTCGAAAGAATGGGGAGTAGGAATCTGCCCCTGGGCGAATGAGACCCAAGAGTCCTGTACATCCTGGAACCAAGGGTCTGAAAAAAGAGAAAGTCTGCCCTTTACTCAAACTGATCCCGGATCGGGGGCCAGCCCTTCATGCCGATTTTGTTCTCGGCGGGCTTCTTAGTCTGTTTGCACTTATTCCAAGAGTGAGCTGGCTTCCAAGTACTCTTGGGCTGCTCAGACTTGGAAGAGGACTGCTGTCATTGCGATTTGTCAGCACGAAAGGAACAAAAATTAGACAGTTGCTGTCCCTTAGGCATATTCTTCTTATCCTGCGGTAGGAAGGCACATTTCCCTCTGGTAACCATAGAGATAATGGAGTCCAGCCCTGGACCGAATAAAATCTTCCCCTTGAAGGGAAGAGAAAGGAGTCTGGATTTAGAAGTTATATCCGCAGACCAATACTTCAACCAGAGAGCCTGGCAGGCTAGAACCGCAAAGCCAGCAGCCTTTGCATTTATGCAAATAATCTGCATATTCGCATCACAGATGAAGGAGTTATCAATTCTCAGTGCCTTAATGCTCTCCTGAATATCCTCGAGGGGAGTCTCCATCTCAATGAGCTCTGACAGAGTGTTGCAACAGTAGGTAGCGGCTCATCTGAAGATGGCTCCGCTCCGCTCCGAATGGATGAAGATTGAAGACGCCGCCTGGATGATGACTTCAATTGGATGGAAGACTTCTTCAGCGCCCCTTGGATGATGACTTCTGCCGCTCCGGATGTCTTCTTCTGTTCCATCGGTGATCGGCTGGCTGAAGACGGCTAAAGGTAGGATGATCTTCAGGGGGCTAGTGTTAGGTTTATTTAAGGGGGGTTTGGGTTAGAGTAGGGGTTTGTGGGTGGTGGGTTTTAATGTGGGGGGGTTGTTTTTTATTTTTACAGGCAAAAGAGCTGAATTCTTTGGGGCATGCCCGCAAAAGGCCCTTTTAAGGGCTGGTAAGGTAATAGAGCTGTTCACTTTTTTTTTTTTTTTAAATAATTTTTTTATTGAAGTTTAACATATAGATTAACAAACAAACAAGCCTCACCCTGAGCCCAAACATACATCAGAGTAAATAATCCATTGTCTATACATTGGCATTAATAGATAGAGATAAATAAGATATACCTGTAATAATACAATTACATATCCAAAGCGTATTCTGAGGTTAGACAATAAGTTTAGGCGAGGTGGAATATAACTTCATTTTATGTTATAATATGTGTGAATGATCTCCACAGAACTATAGAGAGAAACAATATAGTATCAGAATTAGAGAAAACGGGCTGTGGAGAGTAAGCTTATGCGTCAGCCCCTTTTGGGCTGAGTTATACAGAGGGGGGGGGATATTCAGCGGGTAAGCACCGCTATAAATATAGGAGAAGGGGGGGGGGGGCCTTGTATATGTATGCAAAATTTTAAATATATGCTGGGAGCTCTAAAATGACTTAATAGAAGGGTCTCAGGACTAACCATAGGCAGACTGTATATGAGCCTGTCCATCTGTTATTCAATAAAGACTCTTTGAGCTTCGTATTGATAGGTCTATGCCCAATTTCCTAGGTACTTAGGTATTACTGAAATATCTCTGCATTATTACCCTTCACATGGTCTCTGTTAAACTGTGGGAGGTTAAAGTATGAGACTCAGAGCATTAAGTGTTAGGCTTAAGCAGCAGCTTCAGCTAATATAGTTATCTGCATTTCACATAAGTTAATAATATCATATTTTACATATAAGGACACTTTACATTAATAGTTAAGCATATAGGTAGTAAGTCAGTACAAATGTAAGTATTTAAGTATAAATTCTAGTTTAACATTGACTAGAGTGTAAATCTGCAGATGTACAACCAACTAGAACTGACATCTTAAGACAAGCTGAAAACAAGAAGTGTTAAAATTGGTTCATAATGGTAAGGTAGCTTGCTTTGCCATATTGACTATATATGAGACGACTAGGGTATCTATAGTTAGAGGAGCAAGTAGCAGATCATTGAGAGTAGATAAAACAAATAGCTGGTGTAAGAACGGTTCATGTATGCAGTATAGGAATTATCAACCGACACTACGTGGCATGTGCTTGATTTTTATTCCTGGGAAGTGAAACAGCTGTCAGCTACTGTATATACATCTCAACTAAAATGATTAATTTATCTGACATGCCGAGCCATGACTTCCCAGTTATCACGGCCCGACAGTATCTATTAGACTATATATTGAGAGTATAACAATAAATAGACGCTGTATATGTTTGCGTGCAAGTTAGCTCCAGTGTAATTGCCATAGTACTGACCCTATAAAATTAGATCTAAAATGATTCTAGCTAAAACATATAGTATCTTAAGAGCAAGCACGGGTTATTAGTTTCTAAGGGGCGATGAGGCTAGAGATAACAGGAAGAGTTAATATTAGTTGCCAGGCTATCTTCTTCCTAAATGTTCAGCGATATAAACATAAAACCCTGACAGCATAACCAAAAAAGGTGCTTAAAAATGTAAAACATTGGGAGAACTGTGGATTAATAATAGTGTGCAGGAGCTGACTAAATAATTTCAATAACATAAACAGTCCAGTCACAGATGCAGGATACTAAAGTTTGTATGTCCCTTAAAAAACAGGCCTTACATAACATCTGTATAGATTCAGGTGGTTACAGATTCTAAGATTATCACTTTAGCAGTAGGCCCTCATCATGAATCTTAAAGTAACCAGTCATATGGCCAGGTAGAACACTAATGTGTCATACAGCAAGAATATTATAGTCCCAGAAACATATTGTGGAATTTCAAAAAGCATTGAGTACAAAACATTTTAGTAAACAAACAGTGAATAAACCATCTGATAGTGCAAATAGTTATCACAGCATTTAACTAGGGACATTAGTTTACTGCTAAAATTTGTGTTATTACCTGTTTTAGTATAGATAGCGCAAATAATAAAATTTCAAATGATATAAATGTGCTGAAAATATTAGCACCCAATGTCACATTATGTTTAACAAGCATGTATTAGCTAATAACATTTTCAATGGATAACCCTAAGTATTACACAAACTATATCCTAAGGCAGGAGACAGGTAACAAGATGAGGTAATTACAGATTAGGAGCTAAGACAGTAGGGGTAATTATCCTTTTTTAGAGTATAGAGTGCATATGACAAGTTTAAGTGAAAGAATAGTCACATCAATATCGGTGCAGGATCTAGTCCCCACACTAAGGGTCAAAGTCCAAGCCCTGTGGAGTAAGATCCAGGAGCTGAAGTTTTCTCTAGATATTGGGCTGCAGTGTTATAGGATGCCCCTGTAGGTAGAAATGTCTCAGTTTGAAAGCGCAGTGCGTGTGAACGAAGTATCAGATAGTTGGCATGTGGAACATAAAACATAAAGTAAATGAACGCCCATTATAACTGCTAACAGGCGTCTAAGAGTTATAAGCCCTTCTATTCTTGGCACAAGTAATGTCGCGGGCTGTGCTGTGACTGCAACGTTAATGTGCTGTGAAGCAAGTGCCATATTTAACCTACCCCGACTCTGTTAATGTACCTGCAGTAGGGTAAACAGTTCCAGGGCCCCTTGCATGAGGGTAGCGACCATCTCATGCTCATTCCCTCTAGGGTGCTGCCAGCAAAAGGAGACATGCTGAAATACGTAGTGCCGGCTAAGTTGCGACTGTACCTGTGGAGTGGCCTTTTCAAATCAGGGCCTGAAGTCCGTTGCCACTTTCCTCCTGACTTGCTTTTCTTTACAGTGGGTTGAGACACAGCTGGCTGCGGTTTCATATACCGCGGCTGATTAGTACTCACTCGATCCTTCCTCTGCTGCGTGCGTGGGGCCTTACCAGTTGAGTTTAGTGCTGAAGAGCTAAGGCGCCATTTTGACTTCGTTGCACACCTCGTTCTGTCTGTAGGTGAATGTCTAGTAGTCCGCCGCTCGCAGTCTCCACATGGGGGAATCAGTGATGTTTTAAACAGAGCTGGGCATGATGTGTTAGTTAGGTGGCCGAGTGTCTCAGATGCCTCTCTCTGTAGGTAGGTCCGGTTACTAGGCTTGCGCTGCGTCGCTAATGTAAATAGCCGTTGGAAGCTCTCTTCTAGATCAATAAAGTGCTGGGTTATCAGTGCCTGGGTTCTCTGTTCCCAACGATCTAGCACCTCCATACCTGCTAGTCAGTAATATTCCTTGTAGATAAGTAATAAACCACAAAATGTGGGTTTTAAACAAGGCAAAACATGAATTTGATGAGGAGCTCCAAAGATATACGTCTGCTCAGACCGGCTGCTCGAGCTGTTCACTTTTTAATGTAGAATAGGGTAGGGCATTTTTTTATTTTGGGGGGCTTTGTTATTTTATTAGGGGGCTTAGATTAGGTGTAAGTAGCTTAAAATTGTTGCAATATTTTTGAAATGTTTGTAACTTATTTTTTTTTTATTTTTTGTAGGTAGGTAGTTATTAAATAGTTAATAACTATTTAATAACTATTCTAACTAGCTAAAATAAATACAAAGTTACCTGTAAAATAAATTTAAATCCTAAAATAGCTACAAAGTAATTATTAATTACATTGTAGCTATCTTAGGGTTTATTTTACAGGTAAGTATTTATTTTTAAATAGGAATAATTTATTTAATGATAGTGTAGTGTTAGGTCTAATTGTAACTTAGGTTAGTTTTTATTTTACAGGTAAATTTCTCTTTATTTTAACTAGGTAGTTATTAAATAGTTAATAACTATTTAATAGCTATTGTACCTAGTTAAAATAAATTGAAATTTGCCTGTAAAATAAAAATAAATCCTAAAATAGATACAATATAATTATTATTTATATTGTAGCTATATTAGGGTTTATTTAACAGGTAAGTATTTAGTTTTAAATAGGATTAATTTAGTTAATAAGAGTTATAATATTTAGATGTATTTAATTAATATTTAAGTTAGGGGGTGTTAGGGTTAGACTTAGGTTTAGGGGTTAATAATTTTATTATAGGTTGCGGCGGTATAGGGGGGACAGGATAGTGGTTAATAAATTTATTATAGGTGGCGACAGTGTAGGGGGGGCAGATTAGGGGTTAATAAGTTTATTATAGGTGGCGGCGGGGTCCGGGAGCGGCGGTTTAGGGGTTAAACAATTTATTTAGTTGCGGCAGGGTTAATACATTTATTATAGTTGCGGCGGTGTCCGGGAGCGGTGGTTTAGGGGTTAGTAACTTTATTTAGTTGCGGGGGGCTCCGGGGGCGCCGGTATAGGGGGTAGAACAGTGTAGTTTAGTGTGAGTGCTTAGTGACAGGCTAGCAATAAAGCTGGAAAAAAGCCGAAGAGCAGCGAGATCGGATGAGTGATAACTATCACAGTCCGCTGCTCATCGCCCCGTACTTGGTGCGTGGCTTTTTGACAGCTTTATTGATAACTTTGGCGAGATTATTCAGGTCCGCGGCGGCGATGGTAGGCAAGCTTAGGCGGGCGTATTGGGGCCGGCGATGGCAGGTAAGTAGATACGTTGATAACTAGAGGCTAATGAATCTGGTTTTATGCATTATGCTACTATTTTTGAGTACATTAGAATATTCATTAGCATATCATCTTAATGTACATTTCAAATATGCTAAAAGATGAATATATGTATTCTATAGTTTGCAGTAATGCATAATTATAGATTTGAATAAAATAATTACTATAAGGGTGGAGAACTGTAGGTGATTGTTGTCCCATGTATTAATCAATAGAAGGCTATTTAATAAAGGTGACTTACGCTATATCAGTGGTCTCCAACCAGTGGTCCATGGACCACTGGTAGTCCACGAGAAGATGTTGGTGGTCCTTGACACCATCAAGCAGGAATTTATCTCCTCTGATGGTGTAACCCCCGTTGCGCCGCAACTCCATACAATGCCTGGCTGGACATCAGTGAAAACCGACCAAGGAGTTAAATTACAATCTCCCTATGCACGTAGCTAGATTGTATTTTTAACTTCTCCCGCCCGGCGCGCTGCTCAGAGGAAGATAATTCCATTCTAAAACCAGCAGAGGTTGGTATAGTCTTGGATTGAAATAGTGTAATTAAAAAATATATAAAAAGAAAATCTTAAAAACAAAAATTCTCTCTTATTTTTCATTTATTTTCTTCCCTTTACCTGTCTCTTTGTAGTAGTTTTCCTAATTATTTCAGATGGATTTACATCACTGTTTGTCTTCCTCCCCTCCGTGTTCTTTTTTTAAAATGAAATATTAATTATTTTTCATTCTAATAACTTTCCCACACACAAATCCATTCCACCTGAATGTCAGTAATTGCCATCCAGCAGATCAGCCATATCCCACCAGTATTATAGTAATTGCCAGTAACATCAGTCGTGGTTAGCTCACATCCATATTGAGAGCTTTTTGATATAAACTTAATTTATGACTCCAATGTCTGTCCATGATCATAAGTAGTTTTGAATAAATCCTAACTGGGGAGGTAACTTGGAAGTCTTGTGGTTCTTTTAAACATAATTCTTTTTTCCCCACTTTCTGCCTCTGTTTGCAGCTCAAAAGTTGACACTCACCATTCATCTGTCATTTGGAAGTATTCTCTCAGTTCTGTCATTCAATTAATTCCAAAAAATAATTCTTAAAAATGTGTAAATATATGCATAATGTAAACTTATGTTATGTACTTAGTTATGTACAGTATGTGTGTTTATGTAAGTATATATATACACACACACACATATACACACATTATAGAGGTTTGTACCTTTTAAAAAAAATCATGTTAGTGGTCCACGGGATTCAAAATTGTGAGTTTAGTGGTCCCTGAAATCTGAAAGGTTGGCAACCCTGCACTATATCATAGCTAATAACATAATAATATAATTATGCATAATCCATAGTAGTGCTTACACACTCCTGCATTCTAACAACGTTATTGTAGTTGCTCACATAATATATGTAAGAGCATTTGTACTTTCTACTAGATGGTTTATCTAAGTACTTCTGCTAAGTTTTGCAGGAGTTAATTAGCATATGATATTTTGATGCTTACAAAACGTTTGGGTACTAAGCATGTGTATGTATGTTTATACCTTACCTATGTCTATGCATTATTTCATCATATGTCCAGAATTGACATGTTATCAACAATCTGTTTTTTACTTTTTACGTCTATACAATGTAATGTATTTGCATATGCACTGTCAGTATATTTATGAAAATCTTAGTAGTGCTATCCAAATAATATATCAGTTTATGGCAGGGTTATAAACACAATCTTATATTATTATATTGAAACCCTAATCAACCATGCATCTACTAGACCATACAATTAATATAAATATCTGAATTCTTTTATTTAGTTAATATCCATAAACATATTGAAGTATATTCGCAATAAAAGGAAATGAAACAAAATTTATATGCGTTAAAACCAACTCTTAAGATATGCTATCCTTCTTACAAAACCCAGAAAAATATACCTTCACAATTCAGCCTTATTTATTTTATACAATGGGACTAAAACCTTTAACATCCAAGCAATACAATTCTAAACTGTGCTCTTTCAACAATAGGATAATATATATATATTTTGCTATTTAACTGCAATTTATCCTAATACAGAATTAACTTACAATATCAGAACTTGCACAGATGATTTACTTAGCAAATCAGATACAGATTTAAACAATAGTATATATATATATATATATATATATATATATATATATATATATATATATATATATATATATATAGGCTGTGGAATGCTAACTAAAACACAACTGTTTCTTTAAATCTATTAAATACAAATTGACTATGCATATAACTAATCTTATAATAAAACTTTTATATACATCACCAAGTAACAGCAATCCAGTTTCCAATTTTCGCAACGGATCCAATTTCACACCTCATATAAAATAAGTGTAATTGCAATGGAATAGGAGAAATATGGCCCACTTTGTTTTTGTAGTTTGACTGTGTCCCACGCAAAACAGTTTCAGTCAGTTCAAAACTCTGCACCAGTGTCCCTCCTTCCTTCTGCATCAACTTATTAGTCTAATCATAGGTGTGAAATATGGGTGGCCCTTCGAAACCTTGTCCCTCTATTGGATAACTGGATATCCCATTTCCAACAGCCAAAAATCTTTCTGGCTGTAGTTCTCTCGTGGCAACACCGGGTGGCAGCATTATGAACAGGCATAGTAACATTTGAAACAACTTAAATCAGTATTTCTATGAAATGGTTATTAATTTTATCATAATTTACTGCGACAACTATTCATAATATTTGTTTTGGATAAGTTATATCTTAATGAATTTTCTGATCATTTTGATATGAAACATAACATATATCCAACATTATATTAAAATAATTTATATTTCATTTAGCCTAACAGAAAATTTATATCTCATAGTCATATCACATCAAAGTAACTCCCATATCTTCATCTCACTATATTTTAAGAGATGTATTTAAAACTTTATAAACATTTGTTTCACATTTATATGATATGACATTTCACCTCACGCAGGCACTCCATCTGAAATAAAGTAATAAGTGTCATTAATTATTTCTTTCCAGGTCCACAAATATTTATTTAAAAACACAGAGGTTAAGATATTCAATGCTTTCAAAATATACATATAGATATTCATATCTATCTATCTATCTATATATATATATAACTATATATATATCTCATATCCACTAAAATATATACAGTTGTTTTGAAATCATAATGTAAGCCATTTGTCTTCACTGTGTGCTGTATGTTCTAACTGCCCTTTCAGTAACTTCAGACTCCCTGTCTCCCATTCACTACATGGGGTCCCCTGCACCAAAGGGCAAATGCTGAAAATCTCACATGACTTGTCACCTGAGCTAGATTCCTAGGTATATTGGGAGGGGTAAATAGATTTTATCTCACATTCCCAAGCAATCATACATATGGTTTTCTGAAACTGTGTTAATTTTAGTTCCTTGCTAAATTATACAATTGCATAATTTAACATATTGAGTGTGTGAGATCTCCCAGAGATAATCCTTTGTTCTCATTTTAGCCAAGAATGTCTCCTGTGCAATTGGAGAAGTGGGGAAATCTCTTAGAAATAATCCTTTGTTTTATAGACCATGTGCACATCCACAGATTTATTAAATAAAGTTAAATATACTTCTATATATTATTTAATAATATTTCAAATACCTTGACAGCACCATTTTTTTGTTTAAGTGTGTATAGGCCTTTTCATGAACGTATAGGGTTAAATCTTGGCCATTTGCTTTTAACCTTTCAGGGGGCTAGTCATTGTGTTTAAATTGGTGTTTCACATGAGACTAATCAGTTTCGCCTAGATTTAGAGTTCTGCGTTAGCCGTCAAAACCAGCGTTAGAGGCTCCTAGGCTACCGCTGGTATTTAGAGTCGTTGTAGGTAAAGGTCTAACGCTCACTTTCCAGCCGAGACTTTTCATACCACAGATCCCCCTACGCCCATTTGCATATCCTATCTTTTCAATGGGATCTTTCTAACGCTGGTATTTAGAGTCTTGGCTGAAGTGAGCATTAGAAATCTAACGACAAAACTCCCAGCCGCAGAAAAAGACAGGAGTTAAGAGCTTTCTGGGCTAAACGCCGGTTCATAAAGCTCTTAACTACTGTGCTCTAACGTACACTAACACCCATAAACTACCTATGTACCCCTAAACTGAGGCCCCCCCCACATCGCTGCCACTCTAATAACATTTTTTTAACCCCTAATCTGCCGACCGCACACCGCCGCCACCTACGTTATCTTTATGTACCCCTAATCTGCTGCCCCTTACACCGCCGACCCCTATATTATATTTATTAACCTCTAATCTGCCGCCCCCAACGTCGCCACCACCTACCTATAATTATTAACCCCTAATCTGCCGACCGGACCTCACCGCTACTATAATAAATGTATTAACCCCCTAATCCGCCTCACTCCCGCTTCAATAACCCTATAATAAATAGTATTAACCCCTAATCTGCCCTCCCTAACATCACCGACACCTAACTTCAAGTATTAACCCCTAATCTGCCGACCGGACCTCACCACTACTCTATTAAATTTATTAACCCCTAAAGCTAAGTCTAACCCTAACCGTAACACCCCCCTAAGTTAAATATAATTTTTATCTAACAAAATAAATTAACTCATTAAATAAATTAATCCTATTTAAAGCTAAATACTTACCTGTAAAATAAACACTAATATAGCTACAATATAAATAATAATTATATGTAGCTATTTTAGGATTAATATTATTTTACAGGCAACTTTGTAATTATTTTAACCAGGGTACAATAGCTATTAAATAGTTAATAACTATTAATAGCTACCTAGTTAAAATAATTACAAAATTACCTGTAAAATAAATCCTAACCTAAGTTACAATTAAACCTAACACTACACTATCAATAAATTAATTACATAAAATACCTACAAATAAATACAATTAAATAAACTAACTAAAGTACAAAAAATAAAAAAAGAACTAAGTTACAAAAAATAAAAAAATAATTTCCAAACATTAGAAAAATATTACAACAATTTTAAGCTAATTACACCTACTTCTAAGCCCCCTAATAAAATAACAAAGCCCCCAAAATAAAAAAAATGCCCTACCCTATTCTAAAATTAAAATAGAAAAGCTCTTTAACCTTACCAGCCCTTAAAAGGGCCTTTTGCGGGGCATGCCCCAAAGAAAACAGCTCTTTTGCCTGTAAAAAAAACATACAATACCCCCCCAAACATTACAACTCACCACCCACATACCCCTAATCTAACCCAAACCCCCCTTAAATAAACCTACACTAAGCCCCTGAAGATCATCCTACCTATCTTCAACCACGCGGGTATCACCGATCGGTCCAGGCTCCGAAGTCTTCATCCAAGCCCAAGCGGGGGCTGAAGATGGTCCATGATCCGGCTGAAGTCTTGGCCCAAGCGGGGGCTGAAGATGTCCATGATCCGGCTGAAGTCTTGGCCCAAGCGGGGGGCTGAAGATGTCCATGATCCGGCTGAAGAGGTCCATGATCCGGCCAAGCTGGCGTCCCTCGAATTCCGATTGGCTGATAGGATTCTATCAGCCAATCTGAATTAAGGTAGGAAAATTCTGATTGGCTGATGGAATCAGCCAATCAGATTTAAGTTCAATCCAATTGGCTGATTGGATCTGATTGGCTGATTCTACCTTAATTCCGATTGGCTGATAGAATCCTATCAGCCAATCAGGAATTCGAGGGACGCCCTCTTGGATGACGTCCCTTAAAGAAACCGTCATTCGTCAGGAAGTCCGTCGGTGAAGAAGGATGTTCCGCGTCGGCGGGATGAAGATGGATCCGGAAGAAAGAAGATTGAAGATGCCGCTTGATAGAAGACTTCAGCCGGATCATGGACCTCTTCAGCTCCCGCTTGGATCAAGACTTCAGCCGGGATCATGGACATCTTCAGCCCCTGCTTGGGCCAAGACCTCAGCCGGATCATGGACATCTTCAGCCCCCGCTTGGGCCAAGACTTCAGCCGGATCATGGACATCTTCAGCCCCCGCTTGGGCTTGGATGAAGACTTCGGAGCCTGGACCGATCGGTGATACCCGGCGTGGTGAAAAATAAGGTAGGATGATCTTCAGGGCTTAGTGTTAGGTTATATTTAAGGGGGGTTTGGGTTAGATTAGGGGTATGTGGGTGGTTGGGTTGTAATGGTTTGGGGGGTATTGTAATGGGTTTTTTTACAGGCAAAAGAGCTGTTTTCTTTGAGGCATGCCCCGCAAAAGGCCCTTTTAAGGGCTTGGTAAGGTAAAAGAGCTTTTCTATTTTAATTTTAGATAGGGTAGGGCATTTTTTTTATTTTGGGGCTTTGTTATTTTATTAGGGGGCTTAGAGTAGGTGTAATTAGCTTAAAATTGTTGTAATATTTTTCTAATGTTTGTAAATTAATTTTTTTATTTTTGTAACTTAGTTCTTTTTTTATTTTTTGTACTTTAGTTAGTTTATTTAATTGTATTTATTTGTATGTATTTATGTAATAAATTTATTGATAGTGTAGTGTTAATTGTAACTTAGGCTAGGATTTATTTTACAGGTAATTTTGTAATTATTTTAACTAGGTAGCTATTTAATAGTTATTAACTATTTAATAGCTATTGTACCTGGTTAAAATAATTCCAAAGTTGCCTGTAAAATAAATATTAATCCTAAAATAGCTACAATATAATTATTATTATATTGTAGCTATATTAGGGTTTATTTTACAGGTAAGTATTTAGCTTTAAATAGGATTAATTTATTAATATGAGGTTAATTTATTTCGTTAGATAAAAATTATATTTAACTTAGGGGGGTGTTAGTGTTAGGGTTAGACTTAGCTTTAGGGGTTAATAAATTTAATAGAGTAGCGGCGAGGTCCGGTCGGCAGAATAGGGGTTAATACTTGAAGTTAGGTGTCAGCGATGTTAGGGAGGGCAGATTAGGGGTTAATACTATTTATTATAGGGTTATTGAGGCGGGAGTGATTCCGGTCAGCAGATTAGGGGTTAATTATTGTAGGTAGCTGGCGGCGACGTTGTGGGGGGCAGATTAGGGGTTAATAAATATAATATAGGGGTCGGCGGTGTTAGGGCAGCAGATTAGGGGTACATAGGTATAATGTAGGTTGCGGCGGTGTACGGAGCGGCAGATTAGGGGTTAAAAAAATATGCAGGTGTCAGCTATAGCGGGGGCGGCAGATTAGGGGTTAATAAGTGTAAGGTTAGGGGTGTGTAGACTCGGGGTTCATGTTAGGGTGTTAGATGCAGACTTAGGAAGTGTTTCCCCATAGGAAAACAATTGGGCTGCGTTAGGAGCTGAACGCTGCTTTTTTGCAGGTGTTAGGGTTTTTTTCAGCTCAAACTGCCCCATTGTTTCCTATGGGGGAATCGTGCACAAGCACATTTTTGAAGCTGGCCGCGTCCGTAAGCACCGCTGGTATTGAGAGTTGCAGTGGCGGTAAATTATGCTCTACGCTCCTTTTTTTGGAGCCTAACGCAGCCATTCTGTGAACTCTAAATACCAGCGGTATTTAAAAGGTGCGGGGAAAAAAACCAGCGTTAGCTACGCGGGTCGTTACCGACAAAACTCTAAATCTAGCCGTTTATGATTACGGCCAGTTAGACCGAAATCGGTCAGGCTTTTGTACTGCCATGGAGAAGACCCTCATGTCTCCTACATGCTTTTAACTTTGGAGTAAAGAATTTATTTTTAAGGCTTTGTTTTGCAACTCTTTTTCATATAAATGTAATGTCTTTGATAGTCCTAAAAATCAGTTAATTTGGTACAGAGTAAATATATGGTGGACGAAAGATACATATAACACTAATTTAGTCCACTAGGAATGCCTGCTATATCAATATCTTTATTCAGTGTCCTTTTGGAGTCATAGGGGGCCTAGTTATCAAGCCAAGCCGTCAACCTCAAATACGCTGGAATTCCGCAGCGTATTTTGTGGTGAGGCTGATTCGCCTTAGTTATCAAAGCTAGAGACCGGCAAAAGTAGAATTTTGTGACGTAAACTTTGATCCGCCGGACTCAGTCCGACACAGATCCACAGATCCACAGATTCTTACGTCACTCATCCAGATGTTCCGCACACAAGTGCGGCACAATCTGACTACTTTTGCTAGTTATCAAAAAAACTAGCAGGTACGCTCGGCACTTTTTCCGGCCCAGCGTACCCTGGTTTTCAAACCGCCACCTGGAGGCGGCGGATCCCATAGGAATCAATGGGAGTCTGACCATAGCGAAAGTACAAGTTTGCTGCTGCCTGACATCCCATTGATTCCTATGGGAGATGTCTGCACCTAACACCCTAACATGTACCCCGAGTCTAAACACCACTAATCTGTCCCCCCTACACCGCCGCAACTAAATAAAGTTATTACCCCCTAAACCGCCGCTCCCGGAGCCCACCGCAAGATACTCTATACATATTAACCCCTAAACCGCCGCTCCCGGAGCCCACCGCAACTATAATATATGTATTAACCCCTAAACCGCCGCTCCCAGAGCCCACCGCAACTATAATATATGTATTAACCCCTAAACCGTCACTCCCGGAGCCCACCGCAACTATAATATATGTATTAACCCCTAAACCGCCGCTCCCGGACCCTGCCGCAACAATATTAAATTTATTAACCCCTAATCTGCCCCCCTACACCGTCACCACCTATAATACATTTATTAACCCCTATTCTGCCCCCCACTACACCGCCGCCACTGTAATAAATTTATTAACCCCTAAACCTAAGTCTAACACTAACCCTAACACCCCCTAACTTAAATATTAATTAAATAAATCTAAATAATATTTCTATTATGAACTAAATTAATCCTATTTAAAACTAAATACTTACCTTTAAAATAAACCCTAATATAGCTACAATATAAATAATAATTATATTGTAGCTATTTTAGGATTTATTTTTATTTTACAGGCAGCTCTTTTACCTTACCAGCCCTTAAAAGGGCCTTTTGCGGGGCATGCCCCAAAGAAAACAGCTCTTTTGCCTGTAAAAAAAACATACAATACCCCCCCAAACATTTACAACTCACCACCCACATACCCCTAATCTAACCCAAACCCCCCTTAAAATAACCTAACACTAATCCCCTGAAGATCATCCTACCTTGAGTTGTCTTCACTTAGCCGAGTAGCGATGGAACCGAAGAGGAGACCTGGAGCAGCAGAAGTTATCCTCCAAGCGGCGCTGAAGAAATCTTCCATCCGATGAAGTGATCCTCCAAGCGGCGCTGAGAGAAGTCTTTCAATCCGGGCGATGTCATCTTCCAAGAGGCGCTGAAGAAGTTTTCTATCCGGGCGAAGTCATCTTCCAAGCGGGGTCTTCAATCTTCATCCCGCCGACGCGGAACATCCTTCTTTCCCCGACGGACTACCGACGAATGAAGGCTACTTTAAGGGACGTCATCCAAGATGGCGTCCCTTCAATTCCGATTGGCTGATAGGATTCTATCAGCCAATCGGAATTAAGGTAGGAAAAATCTGATTGGCTGATTGAATCCGGGCGAATTCAGATTGAGCTCGCATTTCTATTGGCTGATCGGAACAGCCAATAGAATGCGAGCTCAATCTGATTGCTGATTGGATCAGCCAATCGGATTGAACTTGAATCTGATTGGCTGATTCAATCAGCCAATCAGATTTTTCCTACCTTAATTCCAATTGGCTGATAGAATCCTATCAGCCAATCGGAATTGAAGGGATGCCATCTTGGATGACGTCCCTTAAAGGAGCCTTCATTCGTCGGTAGTCCGTCGGGAAAGAAGGATGTTCCGCGTCGGAGGGATGAAGATTGAAGACCCCGCTTGGAAGATGACATCGCCCGGATAGAAGACTTCTTCAGCGCCTCTTGGAAGATGACATCGCCCGGATGGAAGACTTCTTCAGCGCCGCTTGGAGGATCACTTCATCGGATGGAAGATTTCTTCAGCGCCGCTTGGAGGATAACTTCTGCCGCTCTGGGTCTCCTCTTCGGTTCCATCGCTGCTCGGCTGAGTGAAGATGACTCAAGGTAGGATGAACTTCAGGGGATTAGTGTTAGGTTATTTTAAGGGTGGTTTGGGTTAGATTAGGGGTATGTGGGTGGTGGGTTTTAATGTTGGGGGGGGTTGTATTTCTTTTACAGGCAAAAGAGCTGAATTCTTTGGGGCATGCCCCACAAATGGCCCATTTAAGGGCTGGTAAGGTAAAAGAGCTTTGAACTTTTTAAATTTAGAATAGGGTAGTTCATTTTTTTATTTTGGGGGGGTTTGTTATTTTATTAGGGGGCTTAGATTAGGTGTAAGTAGCTTAAAATTGTTGTAATATTTTTAAAATGTTTGTAACTTATTTTTTTTATTTTTTGTAACAGCTTTTTTTATTTTTTGTACTTTAGTTAGTTTATGTAATTGTATTTAATTGTAGTTATTTGTAGGTAATTTATTTAATTAATTTAATGATAGTGTAGTGTTAGGTTTAATTGTAACTTAGGTTAGGATTTATTTTACAGGTAATTTTGTATTTCTTTTAGCTAGGTAGTTATTAAATAGTTAATAACTATTTAATAACTATTCTAACTAGCTAAAATAAATACAAAGTTACCTGTAAAATAAATATAAATCCTAAGATAGCTACAATGTAATTATTAATTATATTGTAGCTATCTTAGGGTTTATTTTACAGGTAAGTATTTAGTTTTAAATAGGAATAATTTATTTAAGTATAGTGTAGTGTTAGGTGTAATTGTAACTTAGGTTAGTTTTTATTTTACAGGTTAATTTCTCTTTATTTTAGCTAGGTAGGTATTAAATAGTTAATAACTATTTAATAGCTATTGTACCTAGTTAAAATAAATTGAAATTTGCCTGTAAAATAAAAATAAATCCTAAGATAGCTACAATATAATTATTATTTATATTGTAGCTATATTAGGGTTTATTTTAAAGGTAAGTATTTAGTTTTAAATAGGATTAATTTAGTTCATAATAGAAATATTATTTAGATTTATTTAATATTTAAGTTAGGGGGGTGTTAGGGTTAGTGTTAATAATTTTATTACAGTGGCGGCGGTGTAGTGGGGGGCAGGATAGGGGTTAATACATTTATTATAGGTGGCGACAGTGTAGGGGGGGCAGGATAGGGGTTAATAAATTTAATATAGGTTGCGGCGGGGTCAGGGAGCGGCGGTTTAGGGGTTGAACTATTTATTTAGTTGCGGTGAGGTGCGGGATCAGCAGGATAGGGGTTAATAACTTTATTATAATTTGTAGTTGAGAGTGGCGCTACTAAAAGCTAAAAAGTATTAAAAACTATGAGAGGAAATATATGTGTTACCTACTGAATATGTTTTATATGTATATACTTTACCTAAATCAAATAGAAAATTAAATATCCATAGAAATAAGTATACCTTTTTCTTCTGTTATGTGTGATCAGTCCACGGGTCATCATTACTTCTGGGATATAACTCCTCCCCAACAGGAAATGCAAGAGGATTCACCCAGCAGAGCTGCATATAGCTCCTCCCCTCTACGTCAGTCCCAGTCATTCTCTTGCACCCAACGACTAGATAGGATGTGTGAGAGGACTATGGTGATTATACTTAGTTTTTATGACTTCAATCAAAAGTTTGTTATTTTACAATAGCACCGGAGCGTGTTATTACTTCTCTGGCAGACTTTGAGGAAGAATCTACCAGAGTTTTTTACTATGATTTTAACCGGAGTAGTTAAGATCATATTGCTGTTCTCGGCCATCTGAGGGAGGTAAAAGCTTCAGATCAGGGGACAGCGGGCAGATGAATCTGCATTGAGGTATGTAGCAGTTTTTATTTCTGAATGGAATTGATGAGAAAATCCTGCTATACCGTTATAATGACATGTATGTATACACTTCAGTATTCTGGGAATGGTATTTCACCGGAACTACCCTGTTAAAGGTTACTAATCCTTTTAATAAGTATTTATCATGTTAAACGTTTTTGCTGGAATGTAGAATCGTTTACATTGCTGAGGTACTGAGTGAATAAATGTTTGGGCATTATTTTCCACTTGGCAGTTTGCTTTAAATTGTGACAGTTTCGTTTCTCTTCACTGCTGTGTGTGAGAGGGAGGGGCCGTTTTTGGCGCTCTTTGCTACGCATCAAAAATTTCCAGTCAGCTACTATTATATTTCCTGCATGATCCGGTTCATCTCTGACAGATCTCAGGGGTCTTCAAACTTCTTTGAAGGGAGGTACATTCTCTCAGCAGAGCTGTGAGAATTTTATATGACTGTGAATAAAAACGTTACTCTGTAATTTTATGTCAATTTAGTTATTGTTATTTACTAATGGGAACAAACCTTTGCTAAAAGTTGTGTTATTTTAAAGGTTGATGCTATAACTGTTTTTCAGTTCATTATCTCAACTGTCATTTAATCGTTTAAGTACCTCTTTGAGGCACAGTACGTTTTTGCTAAAAAAAAAAAAAAAAAAAAAAAAAAAAAAAAAAAAAAAAAAAAGATTATAACCAGGTTGCAAGTTATTGCTAGTGTGTTAAACATGTCTGACTCAGAGGAAGATATCTGTGTCATTTGTTCTAATGCCAAGGTGGAGCCCAATAGAAATTTATGTACTAACTGTATTGATGCTACTTTAAATAAAAGTCAATCTGTACAATGTGAACAAATTTCACCAAACTGCGAGGGGAGAGTTATGCCGACTAACTCGCCTCACGCGGCAGTACCTGCATCTCCCGCCCGGGAGGTGCGTGATATTATGGCGCCTAGTACATCTGGGCGGCCATTACAGATAACATTACATGATATGGCTGCTGTTATGACTGAAGTTTTGTCTAAATTACCAGAACTAAGAGGCAAGCGTGATCACTCTGGGGTGAGAACAGAGTGCGCTGACAATACTAGGGCCATGTCTGATACTGCGTCACAGCTTGCAGAGCATGAGGACGGAGAACTTCATTCTGTGGGGGACGGTTCTGATCCAAACAGATTGGATTCAGATATTTCAAATTTTAAATTTAAATTGGAGAACCTCCGTGTATTATTAGGGGAGGTCTTAGCAGCTCTTAATGATTGTAACACCGTTGCAATACCAGAGAAACTGTGTAGGTTGGATAAATACTTTGCGGTACCGGCGAGTACTGACGTTTTTCCTATACCTAAGAGATTAACTGAAATTGTTACTAAGGAGTGGGATAGACCCGGTGTGCCGTTCTCACCCCCTCCAATATTTAGAAAGATGTTTCCAATAGACGCAACCACTCGGGACTTATGGCAAACGGTCCCTAAGGTGGAGGGAGCAGTTTCTACTTTAGCTAAGCGTACCACTATCCCGGTGGAGGATAGCTGTGCTTTTTCAGATCCAATGGATAAAAAATTAGAGGGTTACCTTAAGAAAATGTTTGTTCAACAAGGTTTTATATTGCAACCCCTTGCATGTATCGCGCCGATTACGGCTGCGGCAGCATTTTGGATTGAGTCTCTGGAAGAGAACCTTAGTTCATCTACGCTAGACGACATTATGGACAGGCTTAGAGTCCTTAAACTAGCTAATTCATTCATTTCGGAGGCCGTAGTACATTTAACCAAACTTACGGCTAAGAACTCAGGATTCGCCATACAGGCACGTAGGGCACTGTGGCTAAAATCCTGGTCAGCTGATGTTACTTCTAAGTCCAAATTACTTAATATACCTTTCAAGGGGCAGTCTTTATTTGGGCCCGGTTTGAAAGAAATTATCGCTGACATTACAGGAGGTAAGGGCCACGCCCTACCTCAAGACAAAGCCAAAGCTAAGGCTAGACAGTCTAATTTTCGTCCCTTTCGGAATTTCAAAACAGGAGCAGCATCAACCTCCACTGCACCAAAACAGGAAGGAGCTGTTGCTCGTTACAGGCAAGGCTGGAAGCCTAACCAGTCCTGGAACAAGGGCAAACAGGCCAGGAAACCTGCTGCTGCCCCAAAGACAGCATGAACCGAGAGCCCCCGATCCGGGACCGGATCTAGTGGGGGGCAGACTTTCTCTCTTCGCCCAGGCCTGGGCAAGAGATGTTCAGGATCCCTGGGCGCTAGAGATCATATCTCAGGGATACCTTCTAGACTTCAAATTATCTCCCCCAAGAGGGAGATTTCATCTGTCAAGGTTGTCAACAAACCAGATAAAGAAAGAAGCGTTTCTACGCTGTGTACAAGATCTGTTATTAATGGGAGTGATCCATCCGGTTCCGCGGTCGGAACAAGGACAAGGGTTCTACTCAAACCTGTTTGTGGTTCCCAAAAAAGAGGGAACTTTCAGGCCAATCTTAGATTTAAAGATTCTAAACAAATTCCTAAGAGTTCCATCGTTCAAAATGGAAACTATTCGGACGATCTTGCCCATGATCCAAAAGGGTCAGTACATGACCACAGTGGATTTAAAAGATGCTTACCTTCACATACCGATCCACAAAGATCATCACCGGTATCTACGGTTTGCCTTCCTAGACAGGCACTACCAGTTTGTAGCTCTTCCATTCGGATTGGCTACGGCCCCAAGAATCTTCACAAAGATTCTAGGTACCCTTCTAGCGGTACTAAGACCACGAGGGATTTCGGTAGCTCCGTACCTAGACGACATTCTAATACAAGCTTCAAGCTTTCAAACTGCCAAGTCTCATACAGAGTTAGTTCTGGCATTTCTAAGGTCGCATGGATGGAAAGTGAACGAAAAGAAGAGTTCTCTTTTTCCTCTCACAAGAGTTCCATTCTTGGGGACTCTTATAGATTCTGTAGAAATGAAGATTTACCTGACAGAAGACAGGTTAACAAAGCTTCAAAATGCATGCCGTGTCCTTCATTCTATTCAACACCCGTCAGTAGCTCAATGCATGGAGGTGATCGGCTTAATGGTAGCGGCAATGGACATAGTACCTTTTGCACGCCTACACCTCAGACCGCTACAATTATGCATGCTAAGTCAGTGGAATGGGGATTACTCAGATTTGTCCCCTACTCTGAATCTGAATCAAGAGACCAGAAATTCTCTTCTATGGTGGCTTCATCGGCCACACCTGTCCAGGGGGATGCCATTCAGCAGGCCAGACTGGACAATTGTAACTACAGACGCCAGCCTACTAGGTTGGGGCGCTGTCTGGAATTCTCTGAAGGCTCAGGGATTATGGAATCAGGAGGAGAGTCTCCTTCCAATAAACATTCTGGAATTGAGAGCAGTTCTCAATGCTCTTCTGGCTTGGCCCCAATTAACAACTCGGGGGTTCATCAGGTTTCAGTCGGACAATATCACGACTGTAGCTTACATCAACCATCAGGGGGGGACAAGAAGCTCCCTAGCAATGATGGAAGTATCAAAGATAATTCGCTGGGCAGAGTCTCACTCTTGCCACCTGTCAGCAATCCACATCCCGGGAGTGGAGAACTGGGAGGCGGATTTCTTGAGTCGCCAGACTTTTCATCCGGGGGAGTGGGAACTTCATCCGGAGGTCTTTACCCAAATACTTCGACGTTGGGGCAGACCAGAGATAGATCTCATGGCGTCTCGCCAGAACGCCAAACTTCCTCACTACGGGTCCAGATCCAGGGATCCGGGAGCGGTTCTGATAGATGCTTTGACAGCACCTTGGAACTTCGGGATGGCTTATGTGTTTCCACCCTTTCCGCTGCTTCCTCGATTGATTGCCAAAATCAAACAGGAGAGAGCATCAGTGATCCTAATAGCACCTGCATGGCCACGCAGGACTTGGTATGCAGATCTAGTGGGCATGTCATCCTGTCCGCCTTGGTCTCTACCTCTAAGACAGGACCTTCTGATACAGGGTCCGTTCAAACATCAAAATCTAACTTCTCTGAAGCTGACTGCTTGGAAATTGAACGCTTGATTTTATCAAAACGTGGTTTTTCTGAGTCGGTTATTGATACCCTGATACAGGCTAGGAAGCCTGTTACCAGAAAGATTTACCATAAAATATGGCGTAAATACCTATACTGGTGCGAATCCAAACGTTACTCCTGGAGTAAGGTTAGGATCCCTAGGATATTGTCCTTTCTACAAGAAGGCTTAGAAAAGGGTTTATCGACTAGTTCATTAAAGGGACAGATTTCAGCTCTGTCCATCTTGTTACACAGGCGTCTGTCAGAAAATCCAGACGTCCAGGCTTTTTGTCAGGCTTTAGCTAGGATCAAGCCTGTGTTTAAAGCTGTTGCTCCACCATGGAGTTTAAACTTAGTTCTTAACGTTTTACAGGGTGTTCCGTTTGAACCCCTTCATTCCATTGATATAAAATTGTTATCTTGGAAAGTTCTGTTTTTAATGGCTATTTCCTCGGCTCGAAGAGTCTCTGAGTTATCAGCATTACATTGTGATTCTCCTTATCTGATTTTTCACTCAGACAAGGTAGTTCTGCGTACTAAACCTGGGTTCTTACCTAAGGTAGTCACTAACAAGAATATCAATCAAGAGATTGTTGTTCCATCCTTGTGTCCAAATCCTTCTTCAAAGAAGGAACGTCTTCTACACAATCTGGATGTAGTTCGTGCCCTCAAGTTCTACTTGCAGGCAACTAAAGATTTTCGTCAAACTTCTTCCCTGTTTGTCGTTTATTCTGGACAGAGGAGAGGTCAAAAAGCTTCTGCTACCTCTCTCTCTTTTTGGCTTCGTAGCATAATACGTTTAGCCTATGAGACTGCTGGACAGCAGCCTCCTGAAAGAATTACAGCTCACTCCACTAGAGCTGTGGCTTCCACTTGGGCCTTTAAGAATGAGGCCTCTGTTGAACAGATTTGCAAGGCTGCAACTTGGTCTTCGCTTCATACTTTTTCCAAATTTTACAAATTTGACACTTTTGCTTCTTCGGAGGCTATTTTTGGGAGAAAGGTTCTTCAGGCAGTGGTTCCTTCTGTATAATGAGCCTGCCTATCCCTCCCGTCATCCGTGTACTTTTGCTTTGGTATTGGTATCCCAGAAGTAATGATGACCCGTGGACTGATCACACATAACAGAAGAAAACAAAATTTATGCTTACCTGATAAATTCCTTTCTTCTGTTGTGTGATCAGTCCACGGCCCGCCCTGTTTTTAAGGCAGGTAAATATTTTTTAAATTATACTCCAGTCACCACTTCACCCTTGGTTACTCCTTTCTCGTTGATTCTTGGTCGAATGACTGGGACTGACGTAGAGGGGAGGAGCTATATGCAGCTCTGCTGGGTGAATCCTCTTGCATTTCCTGTTGGGGAGGAGTTATATCCCAGAAGTAATGATGACCCGTGGACTGATCACACAACAGAAGAAAGGAATTTATCAGGTAAGCATAAATTTTGTTATTTTTAAAATAACCGTTACTAGAATATGAATTTAGGAAGAATACATGTGTTCTATTCACATAAATTTCAAATGCATTTTAGTACAATCAAAAGTTTTTATTATATTACAATCATATGATGAGAAAAAACTAAAAAATATAAAATACACAGCTGTATGTCTATATAAATAAAATATTTCGCTAATGACTCACAAAGTAAAAAGAGATATTAATATAATAAAATATTAATGAGAGAGCCCAGATAATTTTGAGTCTTTCCTAGTAAAGTAACGATGTCCACAAATATTACTTAGAAGTGTGGTCTGTATATTGAAACAAAAGGATTTGTTAAATTGTTGGAAAGATTCTCTTAGTAACACAATTGTTTCAAACAGTTCATATAATATCCAAGTTCAATTGATAAAATACCAAAGTTCAAATGAATAGAGTGGCAAAGTTCCCAAATAGATGTAAAAAATCCAGTATGTTTAGCAGGGCGACAATCTTGCTTGTGTGTTATTTGCAGTAAATTTAAATGTCACTTTATGAGGTATATCTGACCCGCTATATAAGTGGTCTTACCTCCTTCTTCATGTGTTAACCCCGCTTCATAGGTGGTCTTACCTCTTTTTGAATGTAGTTGAAGTCTCTAGGCTTACCGGTCTTTTAAGTTTGGGTAAACGTAGCGGTGCAGCGATTCGGTTTTCTTCAACTTGCGCAAGCTCTCCTATAAACCGATGGCTTCTTTACCTGCTCTTAGTACTCAGGTGTACGCAGGTGTAGATCTGTGTGAGGTGCGTTAGTCTTCCTGCACTTAGTACTCCTTGTACGCAGGTTACAGACAGGTGACTGGTTTCTTTAGCTCCGACCAGTATGATAGTGTACCTTTTGGAATGGGTTCCACAGTCTGGGTTGGCAAAGGGATTCCTTGCAATACAACTTTCTATCACAGTTTTCTACGCGTTTCACCCGCGTTCCGGGCTTTTTCAAGATACTGTGATTACTCGGCTTTCCAATTCAAATAATGCCGCCTTCTATCTGATTGGTCCTGCTTTAGTAACGTCACTGGGCTCTCTTAGGATAACCTCTTCGAGTTTTCTTTTACTGAAAATATAGGCTCTCTCATTTTTTAAACATTCTTTGCTAGAAACATTCCTTAAAGTAATGCTTTTTTAACTTAATCTCAAATGATAAAAATGAAAATAAAAGAAATAAAGGAAAATCAGAGAAAATGTATCTTTATTCTACAACACGGTAATGGTGTTATATACGGGATATATTAATTTTTCTCATCCTCACATATATTTCCCATTTCTATTCTAATACTGACCCTCACTTTTACATTTGAATTCTGTCTTCTTGAAAATTATTTAAAAATTGTTTTATGTCTTTGCGTAAGGTCTTAACAACACCTTCCTTTTAGTTAGGGTTCTCTACCTATAAAATGATATCTTGTTAATGGATATTGATATTAATCTAAATAGATATCTATATTTTTAATAATGGTGTCATTGAATTTAATGTAGATTATTTCGAAATATTAATTTAAATTAGATTTAAAGGGATAATGGATGATTTTATGTGTGTCTTAAAGTGATATTAGAATTAATGAATTAAAACTTGCTTTTATATTTCAATATTTGGTCTACATTTAATTTCGTGAATAATTAAATTTTCATATTTCATATTTTTTAACTAAAAACTTTAATCTATCTTTCTGTTAGGGTGATTTAATATTTATTTTCTCAGTAAAAATTTTTTTTTCACTAGAGTTCTTTAGAACTTATAGATAACTTTTTAATTTTTATTTTTTAATTCTTAAAGATAAAGTGCATAATTGTTTGTTAAAGATGAAGTGCATAATTATTTGTTAAAGTGCAGAATTTTTTAATAGAGTGCAAAAATTTTTGGAAAGTGCTTGTGAACATATAGTAATTTTTTAATTTAGATGGTGTCTTAAAAATCTTATTAAATTAATCTTATTATAAATATGAATTGTTCTTTTTTTTTTTTATTTTTTATTTTTAAATGGTATATTCTATTTTATAGGTTAAGATTTGGCTAAAACATTTTAAAACTCAACTACAAAGGAATGGAGATAGGTCTAGTTCTGAATTTAATTCATATGGATATATGGTATTAAAATTGAATATGAGCTCAGCTTCTTTTTTTAAAAGGCTTAGTTCAAAATTGCCCCCTCTCCAATTTTGTTTTACTTTACATATTCCCCAATAGGTGAGATCAGCTAACTTGTTTTTGTGGGTTTCCCTAAAATGTTTGTATAATTGGGTGTCTAAATTTCCCTTTTTTATATTGCATAAATGTTCTCTTATTCTGTCTCGTAACAACCTAGTGGTTTCTCCTATATAGAATAAATTACATGAGCATTTTAATAGATAGACTACTCCTTTGCTGTTGCATCTAATGGTATCCTTTATAATAAATTCTTCTTTTGATCCTGAGATTGGTATAGATTTTTTCTTTGAACTATATTGACAAGCCCTACAGAGATGGCAGGGAAAAAATCCTTTAAGTTGTTTACCTAGTAGATCTTTTTCTATTGGTTTTTTGTGATGTCTAGGTTTAAATTCACTAGGGGAGAGTATTGTTTTGAAATTTCTTGCTCTCCTAAATATCATTCTGGGATGTGGTTGAACTTTATCCCCTATCAACGGATCATTTTTTATCAGATGCCAATGTTTTTGTAGGATTTTTCGGATCAGACTATGGTCTTGACTATATTCATTTACAAATGGTATATCATATTCGTCAAATTTTTCCCTAGTAGATTTTATTTTTGGTTTTAACAATTCTCCTCTGTCTGTAATTTTCGCTCTATTAATGGCTGCTTCTATAGTTTTTGATTTATAACCTCTTTGTTGGAATTTTGTTTCCAGCAAAGAGATCTGGTTTTCAAAGTCCTCATGCTTTGAGCAGTTTTTCTTTATTCTGAGGCATTGTCCTACTGGGATATTCTCCTTCCATTTGTTAAGGTGACAACTAGAGGCATGAATGAGGTTATTTGAATCAACCGGTTTGAAATGTGTACTGGTCTGGATTTTGTTTGATTCTACTTTTATCTCTAAGTCTAAAAAGACTATATGTTTTTGACTATAGTGATGGGTAAAGCTGATTCCTCTGTCATTATTATTCATTGACAGAATAAACTCTTTCAGAGATTCTTCACTCCCCTTCCATATGAACACTATGTCGTCTATATATCTCTTAAAGAGCACAAGGTTCGCGCCAAGTTCCGAATTTTCAAGGAAACGTTGTTCCCAAGCGCCCATAAAAAGATTTGCATAACTTGGCGCGAACCTTGTGCCCATTGCTGTACCTTCAATTTGTATAAAATATCTCCCATTAAAAGAAAAATAATTATGTTCCAAAATAAATCTTATACTTTCCAAAAGAAAGTCTCTCTGTTCTTTTAGAATATCTTTATCTTTTGATAAAAAATGATCAACAGCTTCAATGCCAAAATTATGATCAATTGAAGTGTACAGAGAACAAACGTCACATGTGACCATAATCATTTGTTCTTCCCACTTTATATCTTGTAAAAATCTCAATAGACTGGTTGAATCTTTTAAATAAGTTTTTAGATCTTTTACGTATTTCTGTAAAAAGTTATCCACATATAAAGATAGATTTGATGTCATGGACCCTATTCCCGAAATAATCGGCCTGCCCGGCGGGTTATTCATATCCTTATGGATTTTGGGTAAATGGTAAAGGACGGGTATTCGTGGGTGTTGTACATTCAGAAAGTCATATTCTTTTTCTTTTAGAATTCCCTTCTCTTTACCATTGTCCAAAATTCTAAGAAGTTTCTTTTTAAATTTTTTAGTTGGATCTAATTCTAATTTTTTGTATGTTTTTCGATCACTAAGAAGTCTCTCTGCTTCAGCACAATATTTTTCAGTGTCCATAAGGACTATGCCTCCACCCTTTTCGGCAGGTTTTATGGTTATGTTTGCATCATTTTTTAGGGAATTTAGGATCTCTCTTTCTTTCCTGTTTAAATTTGGAATAAATTTTTGTTTTTGGTTTTCCGTATCTATTTTCTTTATATCAGAAAGTACTAACTTTTCAAATAGCTCAAGATTGCTTCCCCTGTCTTGGGTGGGATAAAATTGTGACTTAGGTTTCAATTGGGTGTGTTGGAATTTCTCTGTTTGTTGGGTGGTTACTTTGTTAAAATTCTCTAAGGGATGTTTTAAAAAGAATCTTTTTAGCGTAAGATTCCTCACAAATTTCTTTACATTTATTTGTGTATTAAACTTGTTCACTTTTTGTGATGGGGCAAATGATAGTCCCAAACTTAATATTCTTTCTTCATCCTTGTTTAATTGTTTTTTACTTATATTAAAAATCCCTTTCTTTGTGGGAGAGTTTAGTTTTATTTCTGTCTTTTTGACTCTGCTTTTTCTTCTCTGTCCTCCTCTACATCCTCTATGGTTCTTTTTCTTATTTTTGTTGTGTTTTCTAATCTGATTGTCTCTTTTTGGAGTGTTGATGTGCCCTCCATTGGAGGGCTTCTCCCTAAAAAAATTTCCTCTCTGGAGGTTAGGGAGGGTTTTTCTTTCCTTTCATTTTCTAATGGGGTATACCTATTTTGGATAGGTATTTTCCAAATATCTCCTTGTTCTCTATTTCTATTAAAATGTGTAGGAGTATTATAAGTGTTTCCCCCATTTTGGTCATAGGTTTCATAATCTTGTCTGTAATAATTATACCTATTAGAATTTGGTCTATAATGTCTCTGTTCTTTCCAATTGTTGGATCTGTTCCATGAATTGGGTCTGTTCCAATTATTTGTTCTATTCCAATTGGGAGGTCTATTCCAATTATTTGAACTATTATAGGAGTTATCTCTATTTTACAAGGGATTATAGTTATAGTTATTTCTATAATTATGATTGGAATATTGGTTATCTCTCTCTTTCATAATTTCTTTCAAATTGTCTGTCTCGATAGTCTCTATTATTACTTCTGTTTTCTTTTTCTAATTTCTTGCTTTTTTGTATTTCCCAATTTTCAACTTGTCTATCTTCTAAATCTTGGTATCTATTTATTTCATTTTCGTTATTAGAGTTATTTTGGGATTCTTTTTCTTTTTCTTTTTGGTCCCTTTCCATCTTTTTCCATTTATTGTTAAGGATCTCATCTTTAAGGGTATCTAATCTTTCAATAATTAGTTTTTGCCTATTTATCAAAATATATTGTTCCTTACTTTTATAAATTTTTTGTTTAATGTCTAATATTTCTTTATTAATGTTTTCTAGAGATATATATAACAGCGCTTAGACTTAAAATACTTTTGCCTCTCTCTGTAAACCCCCTTCCTGGTCACGAATTTGAAATAATTTGTAGTTGAGAGTGGCGCTACTAAAAGCTAAAAAGTATTAAAAACTATGAGAGGAAATATATGTGTTACCTACTGAATATGTTTTATATGTATATACTTTACCTAAATCAAATAGAAAATTAAATATCCATAGAAATAAGTAATAACTTTATTATAGAGGGCGACGGTATAGGGGGGGCAGGATAGGGGTTACTAGGTATAATGTAGGTGGCAGCGGTGTCCGGGAGCGGCGGTTTAGGAGTTAATACATTTATAAGAGTTGCGGCGGGGTCTAGGAGCGGCGGTTTAGGGGTTAATACAATTATAAGATTTGCGGTGGGCTCCGGGAGCGGCGGTTTAGGGGTTAGTAACTTTATTGAGTTGCGGGGGGCTCCGGGGGCGCCGGTATAGGGGGTAGAACAGTGTAGTTAGTGTGGGTGCTTAGTGACAGGCTAGCAATAAAGCTGTAAAAAAGCCGAAGAGCAGCGAGATCGGATGAGTGATAACTCTCACAATCCGCTGCTCATCGCTCCGTACTTGGTGCGCGGCTTTTTGACAGCTTTTTTGATAACTTAGGCGAATTTTTGCAGGTCCGCGGCGGCGATGTGAGACGAGCTTAGGCGGGTGTATTGGGCCGGCGAAGGCAGGTAAAATAGACACATTGATAACTACCCCCCATAGTATTCAGTGTATGAATCCAGAAGGTTTCCCTTCTTCTTAAAAATGTTTCTCTACTGATACCTGCAGGTGGGCATTTTTTGTGTTCTAAAATAGTACCTCTCAGGCAGGTAGGATCACTGTTGTGGTGTGTTCTGAAATGTTCTGATAGGCTATGTTCCCCCCCCCCTTCAATATTTCTGATATGTTCCAAGAGTCTCTTTTTGTATAACCTGGTCGTGCGACCTGTGTATTGTAATTTGCATTCACATTCCAGCAGGTAAATCACATGATCGGTTTTACAATTGGTTAGAGACTCCAGTTCCAAAGTTTTATTATTTGCAGTGGATTTAATGTATTTGGTTGGTTTGTTTTTATTATAATGATGAATGCATGCTGTACAGTTCAGTCATTTACATTTAAAGAAGCCTTTTGTGTTTGCTTGCAACCAATTAGTTTTACTGCTATGTGTATTATATTTATGTGTTTTCATTTTGCTAGGTGCAAGCATGGATTTAAGATTTTTGTTCTTTTTGAAGATAAGTTGTGGTTTAACTCTTGTAACATCTTTTAAAATGTTGTCTTTTTTCAGAATGTGCCAGTGTTTATTTAGAATCTTCTTTATATCATTGGCTCCTTCGTTGTATGTGGTTATTAAGGATGGTATAGGTTTCCTTTTTTTCTCGTTGGTTAATTTTAGAAGACTATTTCTATCCATTTTATTTACTTTTTCAAAAGCCTTTTTAATATTGCCCTTATTGTATCCTTTATTAGCTAATTTATCTTCAAGTATTTTCGTCTCTCTTAGGAAATCATCATTTTTTGATTAGTTTCTTTAGATTCTTTGAAACTGCCCATAGGGTATGCTTTGAATCCATGCTGGATGGTGACCGCTTTGTGCATCCAGATAGTTGTTGCTATCAGTGGGTTTTCTGTATAGTTTTGTCATGATTTTATTTTTTAATAAACAGAGAGAGGTCAAGAAACTCTATTTCAATCGCATTCATCTTATCTGTGAACTCTAGATTGAACTCATTATTATTGGTGTAGGATAGGAAATTAGAGTATAGCTCCAGATCCTCTCCTTCCCAAATCAGGACTATATCATTAATAAATCTTAGGAAAGTTTTTATGTTTTTAGCAAATGGGTTGTTATGCCAGATGTGAGTCTCTTCCCATAGGCCCATGTACAGGTTGGCGTAGCTGGGGGCGAATTTCGTCCCCATTGCTGTGCCGCCAACCTGTACATGGAAAACCTCATTAAATAGGAAATAATTTTTCTCTAATATGAATTTGATGGATTCAGTGATAAAATCTTTCTTAGAGTCCTCTAGATTAGTAATTTCATTGAGCCAGTATTTAATGGCTTCAATTCCTTTTGTATGTGGAATGTTAGTATATAGGGAGCTAACATCTAATGTAACCCATCTATAATTCTCTTTCCATTCTAGTTCACTCAATTTTGAATTACGTCTGGGGTGTCTCTGATATATGTTTTTATTTTGGGCACTAAAGGTTGTAAAAAGGAGTCCACAAATTCCGATAATTTAGTAGTTAATGATCCAATTCCAGATATGATTGGTCTCCCCGGAGGGTTGACCACATCTTTGTGGATTTTGGGGAGGTGGTAAAATATAGCTGTTTTGGGGATATCCTGACTTAGAAAGTAAAATTCATTGTCGCCAAGAATACCTTCATGTTTACCTATATCTAGTAGGTTTTTGTATCCTTTAAGAAATATTTGAATTGGATCAGCTTTAAGTTTAATGTAGGTGTTAGTGTCTTCAAGCAATCTTTCAGCTTCTTTAATATATTCAATCTTATTCTGTATAATTATACCACCTCCCTTATCCACTGCCCTGATGATAATATCATTGTTGTCTTTTAGATCATTAAGAATTTTTTTCCCTTTTTTAGTTAAATTATCTTTTTTTTTATAGGTGGTACATAGATTGTCAATGTTTTCCTGTATTCATTTAGCAAACACTGGTATATAATAGCCTTTCGACTGAGTAGAAAAAAAATTTGGAAGTAGGTTTAAATGAGGTGTGCTTCTTGAAGTTAACGTAGGTGTTCTCATTACCCTCACCTGTCTCGGTGAAGGTATTTCCTTCATTTCCCTCTATGTACAATTCTTCTAGATCAATCAGTGTACCTATATCTTTATCATCTAGAGACTTAGGCCTCTAGTTATGAAGCCGTCTACTTACCCAATACGCTTGCCTAAGCTCGCCTACCATCGCCGCCGCAGACCTGAATACGTTCGCCAAAGTTATCAAAAAAGCTGTCAAGAAGTCTCCCACCAAGTACGGAGCATTGAGCAGCGGACTGTTGTTAACTGACAGTCATCGATCTCTCTGCTCATCGGCTTCTTCGCAGCTTTCTTGATAGCCTGTCACTAAGCAACCACACTAAACTACACTGTTTTACCCCCTAAACCACCGCTCCCGGAGCCCCTGCACCTAAATAAAGTTATTACCCCCTAAAATGCCGCTCCTGGACCCCGCCGCAACTATAATTAATGTATTAACCCCCTAAACCGCCCGCACCCGGAGCCCACCGCCACCTAATACTAAAGTTTTTAACCCCTATCCTGCCCCCCACTACACCGCCGCCACCATACATTAAACTCATTAACCCCTAAACCGCCCACTCCCGGACTCCGCCGCAACTAAATTAAATGTTTAACCCCTAAACGCCGCTCCCGGACCCCGCCGCCACCTATATTAAACTTATTAACCCCCTATCCTGACCCCTATACCGCCGCCACCTATATAAACTCTATTACCCCTAAACCTAAGTCTAACAATAACACTAACACCCCCCCTAACTTTAATATTATTTTAATAAATCTAAATCAAACTTACTATTATTAACTAAATTATTCCTATTTAAAAAATAAATAGTTACCTATAAAATAAACCCTAAGATAGCTACAATATAACTAATAATTATATTGTAGCTATTTTAGGATTTATTTTTATTATACAGGCAAACTTTGTATTTATTTTAACTAGGTACATAGTTATTAAATAGTTATTAACTATTTAATAACTACCTAACTAAATACTTACAAAATTACCTGTAAAATAAATCCTAACCTAAGTTACAATTAAACCTAACACTACACTATCAATAAATTAATTAAAATAAATTAGCTACCAATACCTACCAATTAAATACAATTAAATAAACTAAACTAAATTACAAAAAAAACAAACACTAAATTACAGAAAATAAAAAAATATTACAAGAATTTTAACACTACACTATCATTAAATTAATTAAATAAATTAACTACAATTACCTAAAATTAACTAAACTATAGTACAAAAACAAACACTAAATTACAGAAAAGAAAAAAATAAAAAAACATTTATTAATCTAACCCCCTAATAAAATTATAAAGCCCCCCAAAATAAAAAATGCCCCCTACCCTATTCTAAATTACAAAGTAACCAGCTCTTTTACCAGCCCTTAAAAGGGCTTTTTGCGGGGCATTGCCCCAAAGATATCAGCTCTTTTACCTGTAAAAAAAAAAATACACCCCCCAACATTAAAACCCACCACCACCATACCCCCTACTCTAACCCACCCAAACCCCCCCTTAAAAAACACTAACCCCTGAAGATCACCCTACCTTGAGCCGTCTTCCGCCCAACCGGGCCAAAATCTTCATCCAAGTGGGCAGAAGAGGTCCTCCATCCAGTAGAAGTCTTCATCCAGGTGGCGTCTTCAATCTTCATCTATCCGAGCGGAGCCATCTTCCAAGAAAACAACGCGGAGCCATCCTCTTCAACTGGACGAGCTGAACGACGAATGACGGTTCCTTTAAGGGACGTCATCCAAGATGGCATCCCTCGAATTCCGATTGGCTGATAGGATTCTATCAGCCAATCGGAATTAAGGTAGGAAAAATCTGATTGGCT
Organism: Bombina bombina; assembly: GCF_027579735.1. Classification (NCBI taxonomy): domain Eukaryota; kingdom Metazoa; phylum Chordata; class Amphibia; order Anura; family Bombinatoridae; genus Bombina; species Bombina bombina. Next base: position 504,776,415 of record NC_069501.1, on the reverse strand, counting down.
GATTCAATCAGCAATCAGATTGAAGTTCAATCCGATTGGCTGATCCAATCAGATTGAGCTGCATGTCTATTGGCTGTTACGATCAGTCAATCCAATGAGTCCGGCGGATCGTTAGGTTACGTCACTATATTCTAACTTTTGCCGGGCAGTAGGGCTTGATAACTAAGGCGAATCAGCCTCGCCACAAATACACTGTGGAATTCAGCGTATTTTGCGGTTGACGGCTTGATAACTAGAGGCTTAGTATCAATTTCAGCCTTATTTTTAATTCTATCTATCCTGCTTTTGAAAATGTCGGTCTGAGGGTCAGTTTTTTAATATATTTATGAAGGTCAATGAAAAGTTCAAAAAATTTTGGTCCCTTGATGGGGCAAAAGAAAGTCCCCTTACTTAAAATATTAGTTTCTTCTAATGTAAAGTTTATTTATTGGATAGGTTAAAGATTTAATTTTTTTTGAAGTTGTCTGTCACAGTTCTGTCTCTATAACTTTGTGGATTTTATTATTTTTATGTTGTAATTTCCTACCTGCTCTACAACATCTTCTTCTTCCACCCTTCTTTTTGTTTGATTTGTTTTTATGTCTCCAATTTGGTGTTAGGGTTTGAGGTGTTTGCTTTTGTTGATAATTTGCCTGGTTACCTCCCTGTCCTGTTGATAATTGTTCTGTAAATGTAATGGTTGGTTGTGATGGTAGGGGTGGTGTATATGCTGGGTTTTGTGATTCTGGCGATACGCTAAAAAATGGGGTTTATACCCCTTATTATCTGTTTGGTTCCTTTCCCCTTGGTTAGAGTAGTTGGGATTAATGGTTTGTAAATCGGTCTAACGGTTTTGTTTGTCTATTCTTGTTAGGGTTCGTATAATGTCTATTTTCTGGGGGCTCCCTTTGTGGCTTCTGGTCATTTCTATTAATTTGTTATAATATTGATTATTGGAAAAATTTGGAGAGTATATTTGTTCATATTGAGTTTCTTCATTGTCGTTTATATTAGTGGCATGACTATTTGCTCTTGGAGTTTCAACACTCCCATTCTCATATGTGAATCCTAATTTCAAAGAGACTTCCTGATCTTCCTTAATTTTATTTTTATGCAGAGTATAATCTCTTAAAAAATTATTTTCCAGGAGAGGATCTGGAGCTATACTCTAATTTCCTATCCTACATCAATAATAATGAGTTCAATCTAAATTTTACAGATAAAATGAATGCGATTGAAATAGAATTTCTTGACCTCTCTCTGTTATTATTAAATAATAAAATCATGACAAAACTATACAGAAAACCCACTGAGAGCAACAGCTATCTGGATGCACAAAGCCGTCACCATCTGGCATGGATTCAAATCATACCCTATGGGCAGTTTCAAAGAATCAAAAGAAAACTGTTCAAAAAATGATGATTTCATAAGAGAAGCGAAAATACTTGAAGATAAATTAGTTAATATAGGCAGGGCCGGCTCAAGATATTGTGCTGCCTGGGTCCGAGAATGCAATGATGCCCCCCTTCCCAGTAGTAACATTACTGATTAGCATATCAACCTATTAGGCCTGGCCACTGACCTTACTAAGCCTGCCTACCTGCATGCAATCAATGCATATGCACAATTGCACAATAAGTGGGAAGGAAGTTAGGTAAGAGAAGTACTTGTCCCACTTTGAATGTTGCCTCTGACCATACTGTGTCTTTGCGCATGATGAGTTTATGCTGCTGGCGAGCCTGTTACTTTCCCCATGGAGACAGAGGACAGGAGTGGTCTGATGTCTGACAGTTACTGACTCAATTTCCAATAAAAAAAAGTGTACACAAAAGACCGTAAGACATACAAACAAACAGCTACCTGCCAATTTAAAAAGCTGTGGCTACAACCTCGGCCCGAAATGACGTCACTGACGCATTTCAGCTATTTGCCTATGACTACGGGAAATACCTGAAACACATCAGTGACGTCATTCGGGCCGAGGTTGTAGCCTCAGCTTTTTACTTTGGCAGTAGCTGTTTGTTTGTATGCCTTACGTACACTTTTTTATTGGAAATTGAAATAAACCCTTCTTTTATTTGCACCAAGTTGGAGCCGGTCTGGGTAATTTTGGTCAGGATATTTAACAGTTCATAAAGGACACCCATAGGGCACCAGGCACATCTAAAGGAAGAAGGAGGACACGGATTTAGCGTGCGGTCTGCAGAGATTCACAGACAGCCCAGGATTTGGACTCTCACTAACACACTTATTTTGAATATATCATGAGACAACAGACATCTGAACCAACCGAACTGTAAGTGTGTGTTTAGCATACTTATATTATATTGTTATATTGACATGTTAGTAGAGCTGACATTATTCACTAAGTGCTAAAGAAACAGCCTTTGTGAATCGGTTCACACTAGTTGTGTTCAGTGATAGAACATATGCTATTTGCAGCTTGCAACAGCTCTCATGTTTTCTTATTAAAGGGACATTATACACTCATTTTTTCTTTGCATAAATGTTTTGTAGATGATCTATTTATATAGTCCATAAAGTTTTTTTTTTAAATAAATGTATAGTTTTGCTTATTTTTAAATAACATTGCTCTGATTTTCAGACTCCTAACCAAGCCCCAAAGCTTTATGTGAATACTGTCAGCTACCTTCTCCAGCTTGCTCCTGTTTGTGTAAAGGGTCTTTTCATATGCAAAAGAAGGGGGAGGGGGGAGTGTCTTATTTGCCACTTGCAGTGGGCTTTCCAGCTACCTTTTCAACAGAGCCAAACTGACAGCTTCTAAGTTTTTAAACAGTTTTATACTGGATTTTTATATCAGTATCTGTGCATCTTATTCTTTATAGTAGTGTCTATTACATGCAGTTATGTGAAAATGAGTGTATACTGTCCCTTTAAGTCTTGGGCGGCTACTTTTTCCTTGCTGATAGTTACTGATTCAGTCACTGAAGTGCTGCCTCAGTCCATTGGACCCACTTGGACCCATGGTTGAGCCAGCCCTGAATAAAGGATACAAAAAGGGCAATATTAAAAAGGCTTTTGAAAAAGTGAATAGAAATAGTGGATAGAAATAGTCTTCTAAAATTAACCAACAAGAAAAAAAGGAAACCTATACCATCCTTAATAGCCACATACAACAAAGGAGTCAATGATATAAAGAAGATTCTAAATAAACACTGGCACATTCTGAAAAAAGACAACTTTTTAAAAGATGTTACCAAAGTCAAACGACAACTTATCTTCAAAAAGAACAAAAATCTTAAATCCATGCTTGCACCTAGCAAAATGAAAACACATAAATATAATACACATAGCAGTAAAACTAATTGGTTGCAAGCAAACACAAAGGCTTCTTTAAATGCAATCGACTGAACTGTACAGCATGCATTCATCATTATGATAAAAACAAAACCAACCAAATACATTACATCCACTGCAAATAATAAAACTTTGGAACTGGAGTCTCTAACCAATTGTAAAACCGATCATGTTGGTTTACCTGTTGGAATGAGAATGCAAATTACAATACACAGGTCGCACGAGCAGGTTATACAAAAAGAGACTCTTGGAACATATCAGAAATAGCAGAACATTTCAGAACACACCACAACAGTGATCCTACCTGCCTGAGAGGTACTATTTTAGAACACATTAAATCAGTAGAGAAACATTTTTAAAAAGAAGGGAAACCTTCTGGATTCATGGGGGTCTATTTATATATGTGCGGACAGGCATTTATCATTGCAACCAGCAGTTCTTGTGAACTGCTGGTGCAATACCACCCCCCTGCAGATTTGCGGCCAATCAGCCGCTAGCAGGGGGTGTCAATCAGCCCGATCGTACATGATCAGGCGGATTGCTATATGCCGCCTCAGAGGCAGCGTATGATTTTAGGAGCAGCGGTCCTAAGGACCGCTGCTTCTTAACTCCTGTTTCCGGCAGCCTTAAGTCTCGTGTGGAAACAAGGGGAACAGGGGGCTATTCGGCCTTGTTAAATAGACCCCTTACAATACTATGACTCCAAAAGGACTGAAGAAAGATATTGATATTAGCAGCATTCCTAGTGGACTAAATTAGTGTTATATGTATCTTTCGTCCACCATATATTTACTCTGTACCAAATGAACGGATTTTTAGGACTATCAAAGACATTCAATGTATATACTATTGACATTTTTTACTCATGAGTAAAACATTCTTCTCTGTATAATCCCATATAGAAAGATGTATATATATGTACTCCTGTAGTAACACTCTTAAGAAATGTTTATCTATTCACAATATGTCTTTATATTGCCTATACTTCGTATTGTATTGGTTTTCAGCTAACTCATTACTGTCTATACAATTAGTTAAACTGTTCTGAGTTGCTTGTAATTACAACTATAACCATATACTCCTTTTAGATCTGCTATTACTTGGTAACTAACAGGCATTCTCTGTGAATATGTCATAGACGTCATGATCTTGTAACCCATTTCTGAACGATAGAAATGATCATATGCTTATAAGAAATATGATCGACACTGCCACCATGTTTTTCAGTTTATGTGTCACATATCACTATGAATAAGCAAACTTACAGGAGCACGTCAGCAGGTTAAACGTCACAAGTCTGACTAATAACCAATAAGATAGAGGGACGGGCCAAAACCCACTTTTTAACCGTAATTGGGTTTGGCATCTGTATAGATCATTAGAATTAACACATCCCGCTTTCTGTATAACACACAGATAGTTAGCTTTGGGATTAACATCAGTTCAAGTAAACGTGATGTTACGGATCTCTTACGGGCTAAACATAGGAATATGTGAGAAGAGATGATGATGATGATCACATGACTGACTCCTAGCCAATAGGAAAATGGGACGTAGGTATCAGTTAGCCATCCCGCAGCCGCAATATGCTGTAAACATTATCATACACTTGTTTTCACTTACCATTATTCTTATTTATACTCTTTTATTGTCATGTCTTTTTATTTCACTAATGTTACTTAAAGGGACAGTCAACACCAGAATTTTTGCTTTTTTAAAAGATAGATAATCCCTTAATTACCCATTCCCCAGTTTTGCATAACCAACACAATTAGAATAATACAGTTTTACCTCTGTGATTACCTTGTATCTAAGCCTCTGCAGACTGCCCCCTTATTTCAGTTCTTTTGACAGACTTGCATTTTAGCCAATAAGTGCTCACTCCTTGGTAAATTCATGTGCATGAGCTCATTGTTATATATATGAAACACATGAACTAACGCCATCTAGTGGTAAAAAACTGTCAAAATGCATTTAGATTAGAGGCGGCCTTCAAGGTCTTAGAAATTAGCATATGAACCTCCTAGGTTTAGCTTTCAACTATGAATACTAAGAGAACAAAGCAAAATTGGTGATAAAAGTAAATTGGAAAGTTGTTTAAAATTACATGCTCTATTTGAATCATGAAAGTTTTTTTGGACTTGACTGGATTTCTCAATAAATGAGCATGTTCTTTATATTATGATCATGTGAGAGATACCTGGCCAATCAAATTGAGGGACGTGCCTCTGCCCGCTCTGTATATAGATATCAAAGAATTGAAACCAAACATCACCCTCTGAGGAAGAAGGATTACTTTTTAACCTTTGAAACGCGTACGGGACATTATTTATATTTTATTCCTATTTTTCCAGCATCCTTTGTAGCATAATCCATTTTTCACAATGGTGCTTTCTATCCGGGACATTTTTTACTCTGAAGTTTAAGTGCTGGACACGGAACTTGTATTTGTGCCCTTTACCTATTGTATACACAATAAGGACACATCTTGTATCACAAGATAAGGGACATGAACATTACCATCATCAAGCCCACCTGTATTTGGGATACTTTATGTGTGTATAACATACCTCATATTGTTTGAGGACAGAACATGTGAGTGTTAAATCGTTATTGTTTGTGATTTTTATATGTAATAAATTAACAATATCACACAATAATTTGTTTCTTTTTCTCATTCTACTACCTGCTTACTGAGAGGACATCATACACCCTCAGCTTGACGGAAGTTCCATACTCCAGGAAGTTCTCTACCATTGACACACGGGAGGTTTCTCCCTCACCAAGACGGCAGATTACCTCGTATCATTGAGGTTCTCTCTAGTAAGTGGGATCATAACCTATCGGATTTGTTTCTTTGTATTTACTTCAATCTGTTACCACTCCACTGTTTTAAATAGATCAGTGTTATATATCTGTAATAAGAGACTTGCTGAACATTATTGGTTATTCCTTTTTAGCGCTATCACACCCCTTTTCTATACTCATATATATATGTATGTATATATATTTATATGTATAAATATATATAATATTTATATATATATGTTATATATATATTCATGTATATATATATATATATAATATATATATGTATATATAAAATGTGTGTGTGTGTGTGTGTATATATGTTATATATTATTCATGTATATATATATATATGTATATATAAATGTGTGTGTGTGTGTATATATGTGTATATATATATATATAATATATATATATATATATATTATATATATATATATATATATATATATATTTATATATATATAAGAAGCAAACAAATGCACTCTCAGGTCGCTACTTTGTAGTGGGTCAACAACCAAAATTTATTGACGTTTCGGGGTTCACACAGGACCCTTCATCAGAATAGGTAGAAAATCTCAATATAGATTTGCCACTCTCAACAACTGCCAGGGTGTCAGGAAATGTGGATTTAATAAATGTAACAAAAATATCTGCACCTTACTGGACTATATGAAAAAACTATATGATATATCTTTCTATATGTATGTATATATCTATATATATATGTATAAATATGTGTATATACAAGACTCCTCCGCTAAAAAAAAGTCAGTAGTTAAGAGCTTTATAGGCTAACCGCTGCAATATAAAGTTCCCTAACTACTCTGTGCTATAAAGTACTCTAACACCCCATAACCTACCTATGTACCCCTAAACTGATTCCCCCCCCCACATCGCCACCCTCTTATAAAAAAATGTAACCCTAATCTGCCGACCAGACACCGCCACCACCTACATTATACCTATGAACCCCTAATCTGCTGCCCCTTAACATCGCCGACACCTATATTATATTTATTACCCCCCTAATCTGCCCCCCCAACGTTGCTGCTACCTAACTACACTTATTAACCTCTAAACCCGCCCGCACTCCCGCCTCGCAAACACTATAATAAATTTTATTAACCCCTAATCTGCCCTCCCTAACATCGCCGCCACCTACCAACAATCTATTAACCCCTAATCTCCCACTGCAAACGTCGCCGCTACTATAATAAAGTTATTAACCCCTAAAACCTAAGTCTAACCCTAACACCACCCCCTAACTTAAATATAATTTAAATTAAACACAAATAATATTCCTATAATTAAAAAAATTATTCCTATTTAAAACTAAATACTTACCTATAAAATAAACCCTAATATAGCTACAATATAACTAATAATTACATTGTAGCTATTTTAGGATTTATATTATTTTTACAGGCAAACTTTGTATTTATTTTAACTAGGTACAATAGCTATTAATAGTTAATAACTATTTAATAGCTACCTAGTTAAAATAAGTACAAAAATTACCTGTAAAATAAATCCTAACCTAAGTTACAAATACACCTAACACTACACTATCATAAATTAATTAAATAAATTAACTACAATTAGCTAAACTAAAATACAATTAAATAAACTATTCTATAATACAAAAAAACCCACTAAATTACAAAAAATAAAAAAAATTACAAGAAGTTTAAACTAATTACACCTAACTTAAGCCCCCTAATAAAATAAAAAATCCCCCCCAAAATAAAAAAAATGCCCTACCCTATTCTAAATTACAAAAGTAATCAGCTCTTTTACCTATAAAAAAAAAATACAACCACCCCCCCAACATTAAAACCTACCACCCACATACCCCTACTCTAACCCATCCAAACCCCCCTTAAAAAACTTAACGCTAACCCCTGAAGATCTCCCTACCTTGAGTCGTCTTCACCCAAACCGGGCCGAAATCTTCATCCAAGGTGCGCAGAGGAGATCCTTCATCCAGCTTCCAATCAGCCAATAGAATGCGAGCTCAATACGATTGGGCTGATTGGATCAGCCAATCAGATTTTTCCTACCTTAATTCCGATTGGCTGATAGAATCCTATCAGCCAATCGGAATTGAAGGGATGCCATCTTGGATGACGTCCCTTAAAGGAACCTTCATTCGTCGTTTCAGTCGTCGGTTGAAGAGGATGGCTCTGCGTTGGCTCCTTTGAAGATGGCTCCGCTCCGGATGGATGAAGACTTCTACCGGATGAAGGATCTCCTCTGCGCACTTTGGATGAAGATTTCGGCCCGGTTGGGTGAAGACGACTCAAGGTAGGGAGATCTTCAGGGGGTTAGCGTTAGGTTTTTTAAGGGGGGGGGGGTTGGGTGGGTTAGAGTAGAGGTATGTGGGTGGTGGGTTTTAATGTTGGGGGGGTTGTATTTTTTTTTACAGGTAAAAGAGCTGATTACTTTGGGGCAATGCCCCGCAAAAAGCCCTTTTAAAGGCTGGTAAAAGAGCTGATAACTTTTGTAATTTAGAATAGGGTAGGGCATTTTTTTATTTTGGGGGGAATTTTTATTTTATGAGGGGGCTTAGATTTAGGTGTAATTAGTTTAAACTAATTTAAACTTTTTTTGTAATTTAGTGTTTGTTTGTTTTTCTATTATAGAATAGTTTATTTAATTGTATTTTAGTTTAGCTAATTGTAGTTAATTTATTTAATTAATTTAATGATAGTGTAGTGTTAGGTGTATTTGTAACTTAGGTTAGGATTTATTTTACAGGTAATTTTGTACTTATTTTAACTAGGTAGCTATTAAATAGTTATTAACTATTTAATAGCTATTGTACCTAGTTAAAATAAATACAAAGTTGCCTGTAAAATAAATATAAATCCTAAAATAGCTACAATGTAATTATTAGTTATATTGTAGCTATATTAGGGTTTATTTTATAGGTAAGTATTTAGTTTTAAATAGGAATAATTTTTTTAATTATAGGAATATTATTTCGTTTAATTTAAATTATATTTAAGTTAGGGGGTGTTAGGGTTAGACTTAGGTTTAGGGGATAATAACTTTATTATAGTAGCGGCGATGTTGGGGGCGGAAGATTAGGGGTTAATAATTGTAGGTAGGTAGCGGCGATGTTAGGGAGGGCAGATTAGGGGTTAATAAAATTTATTATAATGTTTGCAAGGCGGTAGTGCGGCGGTTTAGGGGTTAATACATTTATTATAGTGGCGGCGTGGTCCGGTCGGCATATTAGGGGTTAATAAGTGTACTTAGGTAGCGGTAATAAATATAATATAGGTGTCGGCGATGTTAGGTGCAGCAGATTAGGGGTTCTTAGGGATAATGTAGGTTGCGGCGGTGTCCGGAGCGGCAGATTAGGGGTTAATAATATAATGCAGGTGTCAGCGAGAGCGGGAGCGGCAGATTAGGGGTTAATAAGTGTAAGGTTAGGGATGTTTAGACTCGGGGTTCATGTTAGGGTGTTAGGTGCAGACTATGGCCTAGATTTAGAGTTCGGCGGTAGCCGTCAAAACCAGCGTTAGAGGCTCCTAACGCTGGTTTTGGCCGCACGCTGGTATTTGGAGTCAGTGATTAAAGGGTCTAACGCTCACTTTTCAGCCGCGACTTTTCCATACCGCAGATCCCCCTACGCCATTTTGCGTAGCCTATCTTTTCAATGGGATCTTTCTAACGCCGGTATTTAGAGTCGTTTCTGCAGTGAGCGTTAGAGCTCTAACGACAAGATTCCAGCCGCCTGAAAAATAGCAGGAGTTAAGAGCTTTCCTGGCTAACGCCGGTTTATAAAGCTCTTAACTACTGTACCCTAAAGTACACTAACACCCATAAACTACCTATGTACCCCTAAACCGAGCTCCCCCCCACATCGCCGCCACTCGATTAAAATTTTTAACCCCTAATCTGCCGACCGCCACCTACGTTATACTTATGTACCCCTAAACTGCTGCCCCTAACCCCCCCGACCCCTATATTATATTTCTTAACCCCTAACTTGCCCCCCTCAACGTCGCCGACACCTGCCTACACTTATTAACCCCTAATCTGCCCAAGCGGACCGCACCGCTACTATAATAAAGTTATTAACCCCTAATCCGCCTCACTAACCCTATCATAAATAGTATTAACCCCTAATCTGCCCTCCCTAACATCGCCGACACCTAACTTCAATTATTAACCCCTAATCTGCCGACCGGAAGCTCACCGCTATTCTAATAAATGGATTAACCCCTAAAGCTAAGTCTAACCCTAACACTAACACCCCCCTAAATTAAATATAATTTACATCTAACGAAATTAATTAACTCTTATTAAATAAATGATTCCTATTTAAAGCTAAATACTTACCTGTAAAATAAATCCTAATATAGCTACAATATAAATTATAATTATATTATAGCTATTTTAGGATTAATATTTATTTTTACAGGCAACTTTGTAATTATTTTAACCAGGTACAATAGCTATTAAATAGTTAAGAACTATTTAATAGTTACCTAGTTAAAATAATTACAAAATTACCTGTAAAATAAATCCTAACCTAAGATATAATTAAACCTAACACTACCCTATCAATAAAATAATTAAATAAACTACCTACAATTACCTACAATTAACCTAACACTACACTATCAATAAATTAATTAAACACAATTGCTACAAATAAATACAATTAAATAAACTAGCTAAAGTACAAAAAATAAAAAAGAACTAAGTTACAGAAAATAAAAAAATATTTACAAACATAAGAAAAATATTACAACAATTTTAAACTAATTACACCTACTCTAAGCCCCCTAATAAAATAACAAAGCCCCCCAAAATAAAAATTCCCTACCCTATTCTAAATTAAAAAAGTTACAAGCTCTTTTACCTTACCAGCCCTGAACAGGGCCCTTTGCGGGGCATGCCCCAAGAATTTCAGCTCTTTTGCCTGTAAAAAAAAAACATACAATACCCCCCCCCCAACATTACAACCCCACCACCCACATACCCCTAATCTAACCCAAACCCCCCTTAAATAAACCTAACACTAAGCCCCTGAAGATCTTCCTACCTTGTCTTCACCATGCCAGTATCACCGATCCGTCCTGGCTCCAAGATCTTCATCCAACCCAAGCGGGGGTTGGCGATCCATAATCCGGTGCTCAAAAGTCTTCCTCCTATCCGGCAAGAAGAGGACATCCGGACCGGCAAACATCTTCTCCAAGCGGCATCTTCGATCTTCTTCCATCCGGTGCGGAGCGGGTCCATCTTGAAGCAGGCGACGCGGATCCATCCTCTTCTTCCGATGTCTCCCGACTAATGACGGTTCCTTTAAGGGACGTCATCCAAGATGGCGTCCCTCGAATTCCGATTGGCTGATAGGATTCTATCAGCCAATCGGAATTAAGGTAGGAATATTCTGATTGGCTGATGGAATCAGCCAATCAGAATCAAGTTCAATCCGATTGGCTGATCCCAATCAGCCAATCAGATTGAGCTCGCATTCTATTGGCTGTTCCGATCAGCCAATAGAATGCGAGCTCAATCTGATTGGCTGATTGGATCAGCCAATCGGATTGAACTTGATTCTGATTGGCTGATTCCATCAGCCAATCAGAAAATTCCTACCTTAATTCCGATTGGCTGATAGAATCCTATCAGCCAATCGGAATTCGAGGGACGCCATCTTGGATGACGTCCCTTAAAGGAACCGTCATTCGTCGGGAGACATCGGAAGAAGAGGATGGATCCGCGTCGCCTGCTTCAAGATGGACCCGCTCCGCACCGGATGGAAGAAGATCGAAGATGCCGCTTGGAGAAGATGTTTGCCGGTCCGGATGTCCTCTTCTTGCCGGATAGGAGGAGACTTTGGAGCACCGGATTATGGATCGCCAACCCCCGCTTGGGTTGGATGAAGATCTTGGAGCCAGGACGGATCGGTGATACCTGGCATGGTGAAGACAAGGTAGGAAGATCTTCAGGGGCTTAGTGTTAGGTTTTATTTAAGGGGGGTTTGGGTTAGATTAGGGGTATGTGGGTGGTGGGTTGTAATGTTGGGGGGGGGGTATTGTATGTTTTTTTTTACAGGCAAAAGAGCTGAAATTCTTGGGGCATGCCCCCCTCAAAGGGCCCTGTTCAGGGGTGTAAGGTAAAAGAGCTTGTAACTTTTTTAATTTAGAATAGGGTAGGGAATTTTTTATTTTGGGGGGCTTTGTTATTTTATTAGGGGGCTTAGAGTAGGTGTAATTAGTTTAAAATTGTTGTAATATTTTTCTTATGTTTGTAAATATTTTTTTATTTTCTGTAACTTAGTTCTTTTTTATTTTTTGTACTTTAGCTAGTTTATTTAATTGTATTTATTTGTAGCAATTGTGTTTAATTAATTTATTGATAGTGTAGTGTTAGGTTAATTGTAGGTAATTGTAGGTAGTTTATTTAATTATTTTATTGATAGGGTAGTGTTAGGTTTAATTATATCTTAGGTTAGGACTTATTTTACAGGTAATTTTGTTATTATTTTAACTAGGTAACTATTAAATAGTTCTTAACTATTTAATAGCTATTGTACCTGGTTAAAATAAATACAAAGTTACCTGTAAAATAAATATTAATCCTAAAATAGCTATAATATAATTATAATTTATATTGTAGCTATATTAGGGTTTATTTTACAGGTAAGTATTTAGCTTTAAATAGGAATAATTTATTTAATAAGAGTTAATTTATTTCGTTAGATAAAAATTATATTTAAGTTAGGGGGGTGTTAGTGTTAGGGTTAGACTTAGCTTTAGGGGTTAATCCATTTATTAGAATAGCGGTGAGCTCCGATCGGAAGTTTAGGGGTTAATAATTGAAGGTAGGTGTCGGCGATGTTAGGGAGGGCAGATTAGGGGTTAATACTATTTATGATAGGGTTAGTGAGGCGGATTAGGGGTTAATAACTTTATTATAGTAGCGCTCAGGTCCGCTCGGCAGATTAGGGGTTAATAAGTGTAGGTAGGTGTCGGCGACGTTGTGGGGGGCAGATTAGGGGTTAATAAATATAACATAGGGGTCGGCGATGTTAGGGGCAGCAGATTAGGGGTACATAGGGATAATGTAAGTAGCGGCGTTTTACAGAGCGGCAGATTAGGGGTTAAAAGTGTAATGCAGGGGTCAGCGATAGCGGGGGCGGCAGATTAGGGGTTAATAAGTGTAAGGCTAGGGGTGTTTAGACTCGGGGTACATGTTAGAGTGTTAGGTGCAGACGTAGGGAAGTGTTTCCCCATAGGAAACAATGGGGCTGCGTTAGGAGCTGAACGCTGCTTTTTTGCAGGTGTTAGGTTTTTTTTCAGCTCAAACAGTCCCATTGTTTCCTATGGGAGAATCGTGCACGAGCACGTTTTTGAGGGGCCGGCCGCGTCCGTAAGCAACTCTGGTATCGAGAGTTGCATTTGCGGTAAAAATGCTCTACGCTCCTTTTTTTGGAGCCTAACGCAGCATTTGTTTTAACTCTCGATACCAGAGTTAAATTTATGGTGCGGCCAGAAAAAAGCCCGCGGAGCGTTAACAGCCCTTTTACCGCCGAACTCCAAATCTAGGCCTATGAGAGTGTTTCCCCATAGGAAACAATGGGGCTGCGCTACGAGCTGAACGCTACTTTTTTCTAGGTGTTAGGTTTTTTTCCAGCCAGCTCAGCCCCATTGTAACCTATGGGGATATCGTGCACAAGCACATTTTTCTAGATTACCGCTACCGTAGGCAACGCTGTTATTGAGAGTTGAAGGGAAGGTAAATTATGCTCAACGCTCCCTTTTCTGAGCCTAACGCAGCCACTCAGACAACTCTAAATACCAGCGTAGTCTTAAGGGTGCGCTGGTAAAAAAAGCAGCGTTAGCTACGCGGGTCTTTACCAACAAAACTCTAAATCTAGGCAATAGTAATGCCACGGTGCACTGCTGAGAGAGTATCCAAACGATCCAGAGATACAGGAACTCACTGGACTTTTCTTAAAACATATTTCATTTATTAATTCAATTAAAATACAGACATAACATTTCGGCACATTGCTGTGCCTTTGTCAAATGTCACAAGTACAACAAACCACCTAAAACTAATGACAAACATTTTAAACCACACTCCTTATATACGTGTATAATTACCACCACCTAAACACTCGTGTCACTATCCGACACACCTCGCTGACGTCATCGTGGTGCGCCAACGTACCAAGCATCATGGCGTAAGTACCGACGTCATAGTAACGTCTGGAAACAACGCAGTGTAACGTGTAACCCGATCAAAAGTGACTGATGGCCACAAATGGAAATAATGCGCCAGCGCACAAGGCGCTCTGTCATAGGTGCCGACGTTGTCTAGGCAACAGATGTAAACACACTATGCGTGCTGTCAAACACATGAGAACATCAATCACTTATAATCAGTAAAAAAATTAAGTATGTAAATAAATCAAACGGTAAAGCTAGCACAGGCGTACAGGGCTACAAATGTGTAATCAAACAGGGTGTCACACTGATATTATTCAAAATAGAATTCCCAATCATAGCATCAACTAGCTCACACCTGAAATATCGAAATACCGAATGAAACATACAAACAAAAACATCATATAATATACAGTGCACTTTTTGCGGTATATAAAAGTAGAAGCAAATATTGAGCATATGTGTAACTAACCAGGATTATCAGACTTATGTAACCAAACCAAAGGTTACATCTTGGGGTTATGTGAATCAGATAATGGAAATCAAACAAGTAATACAATGCATCATGCCTCCATAGTGCATGTTAGAAACTTAGATAAATACAAGAACCCATCAGCAGATGCTTTAGAACACGTGACAAAGTCATAGGGCAGGACCATGGGAGTATTCATAAAAAACATGAGGCCTTTAGTAAAACGTGCTAAAGTCCAAGGACGTATTAAGCCATTGTATCCAGCCGGTAGATCCACCTACTTTCAAGTTGTAGGAGTCTCTTAGCCCTATTGTCACTAGATTGGAGTTAAAGATTAAAAGTGAAATAGACACCGTTAAGGAACACAGCTTACACATATTAATAGATGATGGGAGCCAAGAATGGATGTCCAAATTGGACAGTTTGGTAAACAAGTATCGCAGTGATCTAATTGCCTTCAAAAACAAAAAACTCAACAGTGTTGAAAATGATTATAGGGAAAAAAGGGTGTAGAAATGGCTGTATGGAAAGGATGATACTACATTTAATAGACGTCGTAGAAACTTGCGGTCTAGGAACACATTGAGTGTGGTTGAGAGTAGTGGAGGTGATTCCTCTGGTACTGAGGTGGTTAATAATGACACACCACTTAATGACAATGTTAAATATACACAATCTTTTTTAGGGGTGGCCACACGGTCCACTACCAAACCCCCTGTTATGACACTCCCCAAAAAAAGGACAAAGAGACATAAGATCAGAAGGGGAGGGCACAATTCAAAATCAAAAACAGACAAAAAAGAAATAGACATTGTGTTCAATTTGAGCAGTAGACCACTTAGTGAAGCAGAGAACACTCTACTAAACCGGGGTCTATCCTTTATCCCTACCACACCCCTAAAACTGACACTTTTGATAGATTAGTGGATGTCCATAGGTTTCAACGTCAACTAAAACTTAGGGATCATTTCAGGGATCAGACTTATACACCTGAACCCTTTAAAAAGGCCTCTACTTTTGAACCACCTAACACCCACACCTCTATCAGAAGTTACACACGATTACTTACCCATAATATTAAAGAAACACCTCAGACATATATTTACGCTAATATTAGTACTGAAGAAACTAAGGCCTAGATTTAGAGTTCGGCGGTAAAAGGGCTGTTAACGCTCCGCGGGTTTTTTTCTGGCCGCACCATAAATTTAACTCTGGTATCGAGAGTTCAAACAAATGCTGCGTTAGGCTCCAAAAAAGGAGCGTAGAGCATTTTTTACCGCAAATGCAACTCTCGATACCAGAGTTGCTTACGGACGCGGCCGGCCTCAAAAACGTGCTCGTGCACGATTCTCCCATAGGAAACAATGGGGCTGTTTGAGCTGAAAAAAAACCTAACACCTGCAAAAAAGCAGCGTTCAGCTCCTAACGCAGCCCCATTGTTTCCTATGGGGAAAACACCTCCTACGTCTGCACCTAACACCCTAACATGTACCCGAGTCTAAACACCCCTAACCTTACACTTATTAACTCCTAATCTGCCGCCCCCGCTATCGCTGACCCCTGCATTACACTTTTAACCCCTAATCTGCCGCTCCGTAAACCGCCGCCACCTACGTTATCCCTATGTACCCCTAATCTGCTGCCCTAACATCGCCGACCCCTATGTTATATTTATTAACCCCTAATCTGCCCCCCACAACGTCGCCGACACCTGCCTACACTTATTAACCCCTAATCTGCCGAGCGGACCTGAGCGCTACTATAATAAAGTTATTAACCCCTAATCCGCCTCACTAACCCTATCATAAATAGTATTAACCCCTAATCTGCCCTCCCTAACATCGCCGACACCTACCTTCAATTATTAACCCCTAATCTGCCGACCGGAGCTCACCGCTATTCTAATAAATGTATTAACCCCTAAAGCTAAGTCTAACCCTAACACTAACACCCCCCCTAAGTTAAATATAATTTTTATCTAACGAAATAAATTAACTCTTATTAAATAAATGATTCCTATTTAAAGCTAAATACTTACCTGTAAAATAAATCCTAATATAGCTACAATATAAATTATAATTATATTATAGCTATTTTAGGATTAATATTTATTTTACAGGCAACTTTGTAATTATTTTAAACCAGGTACAATAGCTATTAAATAGTTAAGAACTATTTAATAGTTACCTAGTTAAAATAATAACAAATTTACCTGTAAAATAAATCCTAACCTAAGATATAATTAAACCTAACACTACCCTATCAATAAAATAATTAAATAAACTACCTACAATTACCTACAATTAACCTAACACTACACTATCAATAAATTAATTAAACACAATTGCTACAAATAAATAAAATTAAATAAACTATCTAAAGTACAAAAAATAAAAAAGAACTAAGTTACAGAAAATAATAAAATATTTACAAACATAAGAAAAATATTACAACAATTTTAAACTAATTACACCTACTCTAAGCCCCCTAATAAAATAACAAAGCCCCCCAAAATAAAAAATTCCCTACCCTATTCTAAAATACAAATATTACAAGCTCTTTTACCTTACCAGCCCTGAACAGGGCCCTTTGCGGGGCATGCCCCAAGAATTTCAGCTCTTTTGCCTGTAAAAAAAAACATACAATACCCCCCCCCCAACATTACAACCCACCACCCACATACCCCTAATCTAACGCAAACCCCCCTTAAATAAACCTAACACTACCCCCCTGATGATCTTCCTACCTTGTCTTCACCATCCAGCTATCACCGATCCGTCCTGGCTCCAAGATCTTCATCCAACCAAGCGGGGGCTAGACATCCACTGAAGAAGTCCAGAAGAGGGTCCAAAGTCTTCCTCCTATCCGGCAAGAAGAGGACATCCGGACCGGCAAACATCTTCTCCAAGCGGCATCTTCTATCTTCTTCCATCCGATGACGACCGGCTCCATCTTGAAGACCTCCAGCGCGGATCCATCCTCTTCTTCCGACGACTAGACGACGAATGACGGTTCCTTTAAGGGACGTCATCCAAGATGGCGTCCCTCGAATTCCGATTGGCTGATAGGATTCTATCAGCCAATCGGAATTAAGGTAGGAATTTTCTGAATATAGTTCAATCCGATTGGCTGATCCAATCAGCCAATCAGATTGAGCTCGCATTCTATTGGCTGATCGGAACAGCCAATAGAATGCGAGCTCAATCTGATTGGCTGATTGGATCAGCCAATCGGATTGAACTATATTCTGATTGGCTGATTCCATCAGCCAATCAGAAAATTCCTACCTTAATTCCGATTGGCTGATAGAATCCTATCAGCCAATCGGAATTCGAGGGACGCCATCTTGGATGACGTCCCTTAAAGGAACCGTCATTCGTCGTCTAGTCGTCGGAAGAAGAGGATGGATCCGCGCTGGAGGTCTTCAAGATGGAGCCGGTCGTCATCGGATGGAAGAAGATAGAAGATGCCGCTTGGAGAAGATGTTTGCCGGTCCGGATGTCCTCTTCTTGCCGGATAGGAGGAAGACTTTGGACCCTCTTCTGGACTTCTTCAGTGGATGTCTAGCCCCCGCTTGGGTTGGATGAAGATCTTGGAGCCAGGACGGATCGGTGAACCTGGCATGGTGAAGACAAGGTAGGAAGATCATCAGGGGGGTAGTGTTAGGTTTATTTAAGGGGGGTTTGGGTTAGATTAGGGGTATGTGGGTGGTGGGTTGTAATGTTGGGGGGGGGGTATTGTATGTTTTTTTTTACAGGCAAAAGAGCTGAAATTCTTGGGGCATGCCCCGCAAAGGGCCCTGTTCAGGGCTGGTAAGGTAAAAGAGCTTGTAATATTTGTATTTTAGAATAGGGGTAGGGAATTTTTTATTTTGGGGGGCTTTGTTATTTTATTAGGGGGCTTAGAGTAGGTGTAATTAGTTTAAAATTGTTGTAATATTTTTCTTATGTTTGTAAATATTTTATTATTTTCTGTAACTTAGTTCTTTTTTATTTTTTGTACTTTAGATAGTTTATTTAATTTTATTTATTTGTAGCAATTGTGTTTAATTAATTTATTGATAGTGTAGTGTTAGGTTAATTGTAGGTAATTGTAGGTAGTTTATTTAATTATTTTATTGATAGGGTAGTGTTAGGTTTAATTATATCTTAGGTTAGGATTTATTTTACAGGTAAATTTGTAATTATTTTAACTAGGTAACTATTAAATAGTTCTTAACTATTTAATAGCTATTGTACCTGGTTAAAATAATTACAAAGTTGCCTGTAAAATAAATATTAATCCTAAAATAGCTATAATATAATTATAATTTATATTGTAGCTATATTAGGATGTATTTTACAGGTAAGTATTTAGCTTTAAATAGGAATTATTTATTTAATAAGAGTTAATTTATTTCGTTAGATAAAAATTATATTTAACTTAGGGGGGTGTTAGTGTTAGGGTTAGACTTAGCTTTAGGGGTTAATACATTTATTAGAATAGCGGTGAGCTCCGGTCGGCAGATTAGGGGTTAATAATTGAAGGTAGGTGTCGGCGATGTTAGGGAGGGCAGATTAGGGGTTAATACTATTTATGATAGGGTTAGTGAGGCGGATTAGGGGTTAATAACTTTATTATAGTAGCGCTCAGGTCCGCTCGGCAGATTAGGGGTTAATAAGTGTAGGTAGGTGTCGGCGACGTTGTGGGGGGCAGATTAGGGGTTAATAAATATAACATAGGGGTCGGCGATGTTAGGGGTAGCAGATTAGGGGTACATAGGGATAACG
This sequence comes from Bombina bombina, assembly GCF_027579735.1. Taxonomy (NCBI): domain Eukaryota; kingdom Metazoa; phylum Chordata; class Amphibia; order Anura; family Bombinatoridae; genus Bombina; species Bombina bombina. The sequence goes on along the minus strand of NC_069501.1, from coordinate 504,756,874 downwards.
TAGGTGGCGGCGATTTGCGGTCGGAAGATTAGGGGTTAATTATTTTAAGTAGCTTGCGGCGACGTTGTGGGGGGCAAGTTAGGGGTTAATAGATATAATACAGGGGGTCGGCGGTGTTAGGGGCAGCAGATTAGGGGTACATAAGTATAACGTAGGTGGCGGTCGGCAGATTAGGGGTTAAAAATTTTAATCGAGTGGCGGCGATGTGGGGGGACCTCGGTTTAGGGGTACATAGGTAGTTTATGGGTGTTAGTGTACTTTAGGGTACAGTAGTTAAGAGCTTTATAAACCGGCGTTAGCCAGAAAGCTCTTAACTCCTGCTATTTTCAGGCGGCTGGAATCTTGTCGTTAGAGCTCTAACGCTCACTGCAGAAACGACTCTAAATACCGGCGTTAGGAAGATCCCATTGAAAAGATAGGCTACGCAAATGGCGTAGGGGGATCTGCGGTATGGAAAAGTCGCGGCTGTAAAGTGAGCGTTAGACCCTTTAATCACTGACTCCAAATACCAGCGGGCGCCCAAAACCAGCGTTAGGAGCCTCTAACGCTGGTTTTGACGGCTACCGCCGAACTCCAAATCTAGGCCTGAGGCTTTGTCTGACCTTAGTAATGATAGGTTTATCATTATCCGCCATGCTGATAAGGGCGGATCTATAGTAATTCAGGACTATGAGGATTACAGACAAGAGGCGCTCAGACAGCTGTCTGATGTGAATACTTATATGAGGTTGAAGGGTAATCCTACATCCATCTATAAAAAAGCTATTGATAATTTTCTCCACTGTAGTTTTGAGGCAGGCATACTGAGTGAAAAAGAACTATCTTTTTTAGTGACTGACTATCCAAAAATACCTATTTTGTACCTACTTCCTAAGGTTCACAAAACCTTGACAAATCCACCAGGCAGACCGATTGTGTCTGCCCGGGGTTCTGTGTTAACCAATTTGGCCATATACATTGACTCCCATCTTCAAAGTGTAGTTAAGTGCCGGGTGCGCCGGAAGTATTTGCTTTTGTGTAGTTAAGAATACTCAGGGCTATCTGCAGGACTCGCCAAGTTTGATAAAAATACTCAAGGAATACACTGATTTGCAGAATGAGGACATTCTGGTCACCATGGACGTGGACAGTTTATATACCGTTATCCCCTACATTGGAGGGGTGGAGGCTGTCAGGTCCATGGTGACAGGGAATGCCTACTATAGTGGTCCATCAATTGAATTTCTATGTGAGTTATTGACCTTTTGTTTGGAGAGGAACTATTTTAAGTTCGAAAATGACTATTACCTACAGGTCGCAGGCACTGCCATGGGTTTGAACGTGGCACCCACCTATGCAAACATCTATATGGCCTGGTATGAACAGGAATTGATGAAGCCGTTTGATCACCCCAATGTGAAATACTACACTCGCTACATAGACGACGTTTTCATGGTGTGGAGGGGTAGCGAGGTGATATTGCGTGAGTGGGTGTCGCGTTTGAATTCCATGGAAAATCCTATTAGATTTAAACTCAAATTTCATCTAAATAATGTACATTTCCTAGACCTGAGTGTCTTTAAGGTTGATGCCTGTGGTGAAGTGCGATTTGGGACATCGTTATATACGAAACCCACGGATCGTAATTCTTTACTCAATGCCAGAAGCTTTCACCCCAGGCACCAAAAGAAGGGTATTCTCACCTCTCAGCTTACTCGTGTCATTAGAAATAATAGCGAAACACCCATGATGCAAACTCAATTGAAGGAGATGGGAGAGAAATTGATGAAAAGAGGCTTATGCGATGGATGAAATACGTGGTATCCAGGAGAGACTGCTTAACTCGGATGTCACCGTGGGCACTGATACTGTGGTTACAAATGCCCCTGGACAACTAAACATGGTTACGACATTTTCACCCAAGTATGAACAGCTGACTAAAGCAGTGCAGAGACATTGGCCAGTGGTGGAGACTGATCCTACACTCCCATTTCAGAGAACGTCAGCCCCTAGGATTGTATATCGCAGGGCAAACAACTTGAGAGATGTGTTGGTCAAGTCTGATCCCACCAAACATTATATGAAGGAGACAAGGTTAAAGTAGGCTAAAAAGGGGTGCTTCCCGTGCGGTAGTTGCATTACTTCTAACAGCATGCTTAGGGGCGAAATAAACCATCGACTGACATGCACAAGCACTTTTGTTATATACATATTGATATGCCCATGTTCCAGGGTCTATGTCGGCAAAACAGTAACCACCTTTCGAAAACGAATGGCTAACCACAGGTGTGCCATACGGGAGGCCCTGAAAAAGGGTGAATCAGACCAGCCAGTGGCACGCCACTGTTCAAACCACAAACATGCTGTCTCAAGTATAAGATCCATGTTAATCGACCATGTGCCCTTCATGTCTAGAGGTGGCAATAGGGCTAAGAGACTCCTACAACTTGAAAGTAGGTGGATCTACCGGCTGGATACACTGGCCCCAAGGGGCCTTAATACGTCCTTGGACTTTAGCCCGTTTTACTAAAGACCTCATGTTTTTTAATAATACTCCCATGGTCCTGCCCTATGACTTTGTCACATGTTCTAAAGCATCTGCTGATGGGTTCTTGCTATCTATCAAAGTTTCTAACATGCACTATGGAGGCATGATGCATTGTATTACTTGTTTGATTTCCATTATCTGATTCACATAACCCCAAGATGTAACCTTTGGTTTGGTTACATAAGTCTGATAATCCTGGTTAGTTACACATATGCTCGATATTTGCTTCTACTTTTATATACCGCAAAAAGTGCATTGTATATTATATGATGTTTTTGTTTGTATGTTACACTCGGTATTTCGCTATTTCAGGTGTGAGCTAGTTAATGCTATGATTGGGAATTCTGTTTTGAATTATATCAGTGACACCCTGTTTGATTACACATTTGTAGCCCTGTACGCCTGTGCTAGCTTTACCATTTGATTTATTTACATACTTCATTTTGTTACTGATTATAAGTGATTGATGTTCTCATGTGTTTGACAGCACGCATAGTGTGTTTACATCTGTTGCCTAGACAATGTCGGCACCTATGACAGAGCACCTTGTGCGCTGGCGCATTATGTCCATGTGTGGCCATCAGTCACTTGTGATTGGGTTACACGTTACACTGTGTTGTTTCCAGATGTTACCACAATGACGTCAGCGAGGTGAGTCAGATAGTGACACGAGTGTTTAGGTGGTGGTAATTATACACGTATATAAGGAGTGTGGTTTTAACTGTTTGTCATTAGTTTTAGGTGGTTTGATGTACTTGTGACATTTGACAAAGGCACAGCAAAACGTTATGTCTGTATTTTAATTGAATTAATAAATGAAATATGTTTTAAGAAAAGTCCAGTGAGTGCCTGTATCTCTGGATCATATATATATATATATATATATATATATATATATATATATATATATATATATATATATAAAAGAAAATTTATGCTTACCTGATAAATTCTTTTCTTTCCCAGCATGGACAGTCCACGAATCCAGGAGGAGGCAAAGAGCACCCCAGCAAAGCTACAAGTATCCCTCTAATGTCCCATAATCCCCAGTCCTATATGTTTTCTATTAACATATATGACTCTTTAACTACTTGTCATTGGTTTAACTCTACTGTAGTACTGTGAATATAGAACTCGTTATATGTTCGTTTTATAACTATCCGCCAATATATATATATACACACACATACATATACACATATATATGCACACACACTATATATATATATATATATATATATATATATATATATATATATATATATATATATATAGTTATAAAAAACTAACCCCCGATGATCCACTTACAGTTATCGAAGTCCGGACATCCATCTTCATCCAGCCGGCGAAGTCCTCATCCAAGCGGCAAGAAGTCTTCATCCATGCGGCCTCTTCGATCTTCAATCTTCATCCAGCCGGCGAAGTCCTCATCCAAGCGAGAAGTCTTCATCCAGACGGCATCTTATCTCTTCATCCATCCGACGCGGAGAGGGTAACCAACTAAACATGGTTACAACATTTTCACCCAAGTATGAATAGCTGACTAAAGCAGTGCAGAGACATTGGCCAGTGGTGGAGACTGATCCTACACTCCCATTTCAGAGAACGTCAGCCCCTAGGATTGTATATCACAGGGCAAACAAATTGAGAGATGTGTTGGTCAAGTCTGATCCCACCAAACATTATATGAAGGAGACATGGTTAAAGTAGGCTAAAATGGGCTGCTTCCCGTGCGGTAGTTGCATTACTTGTAACAGCATGCTTAGGGGGCGATACATTCCAGCACCCGCACAATAACCATAGGTTTAAAATAAACCATCGACTGACATGCACAAGCACTTTTGTTATATACATATTGATATGCCCATGTTCCAGGATCTATGTCGGCAAAACAGTAACCACCTTTCGAAAACGAATGGCTAACCACAAGTGTGCCATACGGGAGGCCCTGAAAAAGGGTGAATCGGACCAGCCAGTGGCACGCCACTGTTCAAACCACAAACATGCTGTCTCAAGTATAAGATCCATGTTAATCGACCATGTGCCCTTCATGTCTAGAGGTGGCAATAGGGCTAAGAGACTCCTACAACTTGAAAGTAGGTGGATCTACCGGCTGGATACACTGGCCTCAAGGGGCCTTAATACGTCCTTGGACTTTAGCCCGTTTTACTAAAGACCTCATGTTTTTTATGAATACTCCCATGGTCCTGCCCTATGACTTTGTCACATGTTCTAAAGCATCTGCTGATGGGTTCTTGCTATCTATCAAAGTTTCTAACATGCACTATGGAGGCATGATGCATTGTATTACTTGTTTGATTTCCATTATCTGATTCACATAACCCCAAGATGTAACCTTTGGTTTGGTTACATAAGTCTGATAATCCTGGTTAGTTACACATATGCTCGATATTTGCTTCTACTTTTATATACCGCAAAAAGTGCATTGTATATTATATGATGTTTTTGTTTGTATGTTTCATTCGGTATTTCGCTATTTCAGGTGTGAGCTAGTTGATGCTATGATTGGGAATTCTGTTTTGAATTATATCAGTGACACCCTGTTTGATTACACATTTGTAGCCCTGTACGCCTGTGCTAGCTTTACCATTTGATTTATTTACATACTTCATTTTGTTACTGATTATAAGTGATTGATGTTCTCATGTGTTTGACAGCACGCATAGTGTGTTTACATCTGTTGCCTAGACAATGTCGGCACCTATGACAAAGCACCTTGTGCACTGGCGCATTATGTCCATGTGTGGCCATCAGTCACTTGTGATCGGGTTACACGTTACACTGTATTGTTTCCAGATGTTACTATGACAATGTCGGTACTTACGTCATGACGCTTGGTACGTTGGCGCGCCACAATGACGTCAGCGAGGTGTGTCAGATAGTGACACGAGTGTTTATATAATTATTATATAAGGAGTGTGGTTTTAACTGTTTGTCATTAGTTTTAGGTGGTTTGATGTACTTGTGACATTTGACAAAGGCACAACAATGTGCCGAAACGTTATGTCTGTATTTTAATTGAATTAATAAATGAAATATGTTTTAAGAAAAGTCCAGTGAGTGCCTGTATCTCTGGATCGTTTATGTATATATATATATATATATATATATATATATATATATATATATACAGGGAGTGCAGAATTATTAGGCAAGTTGTATTTTTGAGGATTAATTTTATTATTGAACAACAACCATGTTCTCAATGAACCCAAAAAACTCATTAATATCAAAGCTGAATAGTTTTGGAAGTAGTTTTTAGTTTGTTTTTAGTTATAGCTATTTTAGGGGGATATCTGTGTGTGCAGGTGACTATTACTGTGCATAATTATTAGGCAACTTAACAAAAAACAAATATATACCCATTTAAATTATTTATGTTTACTAGTGAAACCAATATAACATCTCAACATTCACAAATATACATTTCTGACATTCAAAAACAAAACAAAAACAAATCAGTGACCAATATAGCCACCTTTCTTTGCAAGGACACTCAAAAGCCTGCCATCCATGGATTCTGTCAGTGTTTTGATCTGTTCACCATCAACATTGCGTGCAGCAGCAACCACAGCCTCCCAGACACTGTTCAGAGAGGTGTACTGTTTTCCCTCCTTGTAAATCTCACATTTGATGATGGACCACAGGTTCTCAATGGGGTTCAGATCAGGTGAACAAGGAGGCCATGTCATTAGATTTTCTTCTTTTATACCCTTTCTTGCCAGCCACGCTGTGGAGTACTTAGACGCGTGTGATGGAGCATTGTCCTGCATGAAAATCATGTTTTTCTTGAAGGATGCAGACTTCTTCCTGTACCACTGCTTGAAGAAGGTGTCTTCCAGAAACTGGCAGTAGGACTGGGAGTTGAGCTTGACTCCATCCTCAACCCGAAAAGGCCCCACAAGCTCATCTTTGATGATACCAGCCCAAACCAGTACTCCACCTCCACCTTGCTGGCGTCTGATTCGGACTGGAGCTCTCTGCCCTTTACCAATCCAGCCATGGACCCATCCATCTGGCCCATCAAGACTCACTCTCATTTCATCAGTCCATAAAACCTTAGAAAAATCAGTCTTGAGATATTTCTTGGCCCAGTCTTGACGTTTCAGCTTGTGTGTCTTGTTCAGTGGTGGTCGTCTTTCAGCCTTTCTTACCTTGGCCATGTCTCTGAGTATTGCACACCTTGTGCTTTTGGGCACTCCAGTGATGTTGCAGCTCTGAAATATGGCCAAACTGGTGGCAAGTGGCATCTTGGCAGCTGCACGCTTGACTTTTCTCAGTTCATGGGCAGTTATTTTGCGCCTTGGTTTTTCCACACGCTTCTTGCGACCCTGTTGACTATTTTGAATGAAACGCTTGATTGTTCGATGATCACGCTTCAGAAGCTTTGCAATTTTAAGAGTGCTGCATCCCTCTGCAAGATATCTCACTATTTTTTACTTTTCTGAGCCTGTCAAGTCCTTCTTTTGACCCATTTTGCCAAAGGAAAGGAAGTTGCCTAATAATTATGCACACCTGATATAGGGTGTTGATGTCATTAGACCACACCCCTTCTCATTACAGAGATGCACATCACCTAATATGCTTAATTGGTAGTAGGCTTTCAAGCCTATACAGCTTGGAGTAAGACAACATGCATAAAGAGGATGATGTGGTCAAAATACTCATTTGCCTAATAATTCTGCACTCCCTGTATATATATATATATATATATATATATATATATATATATATATATATATATATATATATATATATATATATATATATATATATATATATATATATATAAGAAAATTTATGCTTACCTGATAAATTCTTTTCTTTCCCAGCATGGACAGTCCACGAATCCAGGAAGAGGCAAAGAGCACCCCAGCAAAGCTACAAGTATCCCTCTAACGTCCCATAATCCCCAGTCCTATATGTTTTCTATTAACATATATGACTCTTTAACTACTTGTCATTGGTTTAACTCTACTGTAGTACTGTGAATATAGCACACGTTATATGTTCGTTTTATAACTATCCGCCAATATATATATACACACACATACATATACACATATATATATATATATATATATACACACACACTATATATATATATATATATATATATATATATATATATATATATATATAGTTATAAAAAACTAACCCCCGACGATCCACTTACAGTTATCGAAGTCTGGACATCCATCTTCATCCAGCCGGCAAAGTCCTCATCCAAGCGGCAAGATGTCTTCATCCATGCGGCCTCTTCGATCTTCGATCTTCATCCAGCCGGCGAAGTCCTCATCCAAGCGAGAAGAAGTATTCATCCAGACGGCATCTTCTCTCTTCATCCATCCGACGTAGAGAGGGTCCATCTTCAAGACATCTGGCGCGGAGCATCCTCTTCTTACGGTCGTCGCTGTAAACTGAAGGTTCCCTTTAAGTGACGTCATCAATGATGTCCCTTTAAAGGGCCATTGAAAGGTGTCCCTTTTAAGGGCCATTGGCAGTTTAGTGTAGTCTAGGGTTTTTTTATTTTGGGGGGTCTTTTTTCTATTTTGATAGGGCTATTAGATTAGGAGTAATTCGTTTTTATTTTTGATAATTTCGTTTTTTATTTTTTGTAATTTAGTGTTTATTTTTTAGTAAGTTAGAAAATTGTATTTTATTAATGTAATTTATTTTATTTTATTGTAATGTTAGTTTTTAGTGTAAGGCAGGTTAGGTTTTATTTTACAGGTAAGTTTTTATTTATTTTAAATAGGTAGCTAGTAAATAATTAATAACTATTTACTAACTAGTCTATCTAGTTAAAATAAATACAATCTTACCTGTGAAATAAAAAATAAAACTTAAGATAGCTACAATATAACTATTAGTCCACTATTAGTTATATTGTAGCTAGCGTAGTTGTTGTTTTTTTTACAGGTAAGTATGTATTTAGTTTTAAGTAGGAATTATTTAGTTAATAATTGTAAGGTTTATTTAGATTTATTTTAATTATATTTAAGTTAGGGGGTGTTAGGGTTACTTTAGGGTTAGGGTACGTTTACTAACTAGTGTATCTAGTTCAAATAAATACAAACTTACCTGTGAAATAAAAATAAAACCTAAGATAGCTACTATTAGTTATGTAGCTAGTTTAGGTTTCTTTTTACAGGTAAGTTTGTATTTAGTTTTTAATAGGAATTATTATAAGGTTTATTTAGATTTATTTTAACTATATTTAAGTTAGGGGGTGTTAGGGTTAAGTTAGGGTTAGGATTAGGGGTTAATATATTTATGTAGGGGGGGGGGCGGAGCGAACGGCCGACCAGGATGGCCGCAACACACTGAGGCTCCTGCAATGAACTGGGTGATCTAACTCACAAAAGACACCTAGATAACCTAAAATAGCAGCTTTATCTAAATAACAGTAACCTGTCTATACCGTGATTAGCTGGGTATGTTCTGGCAGCCCTTTGCATCGGGGTTGTCAGTATTAGACCGTGTGAAGATCTGGGGCCTACTCTGAAGACGGAACTGCGCCACACAAACCGGCAGTAAAATATTGAGTGCAGGAGCTGTAGACAGCGTGCATGCATGAATGCGGATCCCAGGCGGCGACAGAGAGAAGATTTGAGGCCTACCCTGCAAAAGACTCTGCGCCACACGAGCCAATATAGGAGGAGACCGGATTGTCAACCCGCAATTCACTGGAAGGGAGACGGAGTCCGAACACAGAGCGGAGTCTCATGCTGGAGATGGAGCTACGCATTGAAGGTTGATCCTATGATCTGTGGTGCGTCGGTGTAGTTTGTAGTGATTGTGCCTGTCTGCTGGATAATCCCCGGTCAGCAGTTAAGGAAGGAGCTGCTTGCAAGATCTCCATCCGGGTCCCGACTGCACATAATGTGGCGACATAGGACGGCATATAAGTTTGGTCTCACAAGGCCGGTTGCTGCATTCGGAGAGCCGCACTCATAACCCTCATAGGAGGGACCTCACGGGAGACGCACCACAGACTATGATAAAAAAAAAGGTAAAAAAAGAACAAAACAAAAAAAAAAGAAAAATGCCACGCCATCCACTTGCTCCTGAAGAGAATAGGAGATATGGATCTTCACCACTCCAGCTCCTGGAGCTACCCTTTTTGCCTCCTTGCGATTGCAGCCATTTACACTGATGGGACCTCCAGGACATCAGTAGATATATGAGCACTGGAGCAACACAGAGTCGGATGTCAGCATTATCGTAGAAACCCTTCAGAACACTATCTTTTATAACAATACCCTGGTTTCTGTATACAAACTGAATGACAATCAGTTATTCTTTAAACGGTTATTTGGCACTACATAGCAGAAATATGCACAGAGTTGACATCTTACTTAGTTTTTTTTTCTTCCATATATTTCAAATGATATTGTATTGCAGCAAGCTGCATTTTGGCCATAACACTAAGATACACATTAAATTATCTATAATCCCCATAGTACATTATGCCCTATTTAGCCACCCTCACTTATCTATGCTCTAACTACCTCTGCATCCATCTAATGTAGTACTACAGTTTGCACTCTCAGTTATAAACATAAGTGCCGAGGCTGTCGTTTATTATATTGCTTGAACCATGCTTCCTTAATATTATATTTATTAATTAATCTAAGGTTATTATTATTATTATTGTATTTTGTTTGTGAGGTGCCAGCATATTCTGCAACACTGCCCATGTAATGTTTGTACTAGGTACTATTTGTGCTAGGTGCTGTTTGTGCTAAGTGCTGTTCGCTCTAGGTGCTGTTTGTGTTAGGTGTTGTTTGTGCTAAGTGCCATCTGTGCTAGGTACTGTTTGTGCTAGGTGCTGTGCGTGCTGGGTGCTGTCTGTGCTAGGTGCTGTTTGTGCTAGGTGCTGTTTGTGCTAAGTGCTGGTTGTGCTAGGCGCTGTTTGTGCTAGGTATTGTTTGTGCTAAGTACTGTTTGTTCTAGGTGCTGTCTGTGCTAAGTACTGTCTGTGCTAAGTACTGTCTGTGCTAAATGTGTGAGATAGGTGCAATGTGTGAGCTATGTGCAATGTGTGAGCTAGGTACAATGTGTGAGCTAGGTACAATGTGTGAGCTAGGTACAATGTGTGCTAGGTTCAATGTGTGCTAGGTACTGCATGTGCCAGGCAAAGGGGGTGCCGGGTACGGCGTGTGCTAGGTGCAGTGTGAGCTAGGTACAGCGGGTGCTAGGTACAATGTGTGCTAGGTACAATGTGTGCTGGGTACAGTGTGTGCTGGACACAGCGTGTGCTGGACACAGCGTGTGCTAGGTACAATATGTGCTAGGTACAATGTGTGCTAGGTACAATGTGTGCTAGGTGCAATGTGCTAGGCAAGGTGGGTGCCGGGTACGGCGTTTGCTAGGTACAGTGTGTGCTAGGTACAGTGGGTTCTAGGTAACATGTGTGCTGAGTACAATGTGCATTAGGTACAATGTGTGCTAGTTACTAGGTGTGCTAGGAACAGTGTGTGCTGGGTACAGTGTGTTCTGGGTACAGTGTGTACTTGGTACAATGTGTGTTAAGTACAGTGTGTTCCAGGTATATTGTGTGCTGGGAACTGTGTGCGCTTGGTATGGTTTGCGCTAAATACAATGAGTTTTAAGTACAGCGTGTGCTGGGTATAATGCGTGCTGGATACGGCATGTGCTAGGTGTAATGAGGGCTAGGTGCAGTGGGTGTTAGGCACAATGAGTGCTAGGTATAGTGTGTACTAGATACAATGTGCTTCTTACTTGTCTCTAGAATTAAACCTAATTTATAAGTATCACCCCCCCCCCTTTTTCTAGAGAGAGCCCACACTAGGGTTCCATATTGGTGAATTATTTTCACCACAAATCCCTGCAATTTACTTATGATATATCAATTTTTGAACAGCTATTGCAACCGGACCTGCGTGTCCGATCCCTTTGTTTGTGTATGTTTGAACAGGGGTCCTGCGTGTCCCCAAGTGTTACCTTCCTTTCTAAAACTGAATAAAAATTCATTTAATAAATATATTTATATAGAGTTAGTGATGGAGGTCAGAGGTTTAGGGGTTAATAATTTATTTTAGTATATTTCGTTGTGGGGGGCTTGCGGTTTAGTGGTTAATAGGTTTAGTATCGCGGCGGTGTGGGCGCACGGAAGATTAGGGGTTAATAATCTTTAAATAGTGTTTGCAATGCAGGAGGGCCTCAGTTTAGGGGTTAATAGGTAGTTTATGGGTGTTAGTATACTTTTTAACACTTTAGCTATGAGTTTTATGGTACAGCTTTATAACATAAAACTCATAACTACTGACTTTAGCTGGCGGTACGAATCTTGTTAGTATAGGGTGTACCGCTCACTTTTTGGCCCCCCAGGCAAACTCGTAATACCGGCGCTATGGGAGTCCTTTTGAAAAAGGACTTATTTAAAAGTGCGGTACTGACGTTGCGTGACGGCCAAAAAGGTGTGCAGTACAGCTATACCTACAAGACCTGTAATAGCAGCGTTAGGGAAAAAGCAGCTTTATGAAGCATATTGATGCTTTTTCACTCATAACGCAAAACTCGTAATCTAGCTGTCTGTTTCTTCGTTATTTCTATTCTTATTTTCCTAACTAGGCGTTTTTGACTGCTGGTTTTATATGCCCTTTGTGTGTCTTTCTTAATCATTACTAATCTTGTAAGGCTGATTCTCCATAAATGGCATTGAAAAGTATGTCTATGCCGGTTATGTGTTAAGCGCAGTCGATATCAGCAGAGTGTGTTCCAGATATCCCATATCACATATAGCTTGTCAGTGCCATTTGCATGCGATTTGTTTAAACAGTCAGTCTTGGCCTGTATTTGGATATTAGCTTATATTGCCTGACCAGTTCTGAATATTTAGATACAGTATTATTGTTTTTAATTGTATAGCCTACACATAGATCGATGTCTATTTGTTGACAGCAGGTTGCTACGATACGGACGCCGCATGATGACGTGCGTTCCGTGCCATGCGCCTTCTGTTGTGCACTTGGTGTTAGAGGTGCGTCGGTATTTAAGGCTTTGGTTTATGTTGGGGGATTTTTTTCAGTTTGAAAACGGGGGTAACGGCAAAGGATTAAATATACCCTTGGTTAAACCCGGTGAGTGCCTTCCTTATTATATTTATTGGATCTTTTGTTGTGCACCCCAGTACTAAACGGTAACCGTGAGTGCTAGGCCAATGGACTCTGTAGAGATCAGCTAATACAACTTCTTTTTCTGGGGTTGTCACCCGAGCAGCCAACAAGCCGCCGTTAGAAACACACAAAAACCAACAAGGAGAGGGGTATTTAGAAAAAAAGAAGCCCTTAAAAAAGAAATAGATGTAGTATTTAACTTGAGTAGCAGGGTTTTAACGGAGCATGAGACAAGCTTACTTAGCCGTGGTTTATCTTTTGTGCCCACACCTAGAAAAGATTACTTTGAAAAAGTTGTAGATATACATAAACTTCAAAGACAAATTATATTAAAAGACTTCTTTAACCCTTTGAGTGCTAAGCTGGATTTAATATTTTTCTGATTCTTACTATTTTTAACAAACCCCCCCAGATCCCCAAGACTTATACCATTGGAAAGGTTAGGCGATTACCTTTCCAATGGTGGGCCTTGGGGGTCTGTAGCTGCTCAGATCCCTGAGATACAGGTTTCTAAGAAGCATGCCCCCTTTCCCTATACTTTGTATTGTCAATTTTAAATAAAGTTGCGCGGTGACGTCATCACGTCATTACGCATGACGTCACCGCACGTAACGGGAAGCCCCGGCGATGCCTGTCACTATGCAGGCCTGATCGCCGGGGTAGGAGCGGGTGGGAGCCCCCAGATCACCAAAAAGGTAGTTGAGTGCTAGCGACATTTGAACCGCCCACTACCAACCCTTCCATAAAGAGGTTTACTCGCATGTTATGCCATGATTGCACTAATAGTAAGTCACAGTCTTATTCTAATTTGACCGAAGGTGAAAGGAAGGCTGCTTCCCATGGTTACAAACCAGCAAGAAAGGCTGCTTCCCATGCGGCAACTGTGTAACATGCAACAGCATGTTGAGGGGTTCCTTCATTCCAGCATCCTCATACGAATCAAAGATATAAGATCCACCATCGAGTGACATGCACAAGTGATTATGTCATTTATATCCTCATTTGCCCGTGCTCCCTGTTCTACATTGGGAAAGCTATAACATCGTTCAGAGACCGTATGGCTAACCACAGGTGTGCAATCAGGGAATCCATTGATAAAGGTGACTCTGAGCAAACTGTTACCAGGCATTTCTGTCAAAAGAAACACAGTGCCACAAGCCTGAAAACCATGCTGATTGATCACATACCCCCCATGTCCAGAGGGGGTGACAGGGCAAAAGCCCTAATGAGGAGGGAAACTAAATGGATCTACACTCTAGACACCATCATGCCTAAGGGCTTGAACACTTACTTGGATTTCAGCCCCTTCTATCATTAGCCTCTGAAGATGAGACTCTGATGTCTACAAGACTGTCACATGCAATTTGATGATGACAGACCATATTCCCCTACGGGTTACTCATTATGTACAGTGGGGCAAAAAAGTATTTAGTCAGCCACCAATTGTGCAAGTTCCCCCACTTAAGAAGATGAGAGAGACCTGTAATTTCATCATAGGTATACCTCAACTATGAGAGACAAAATGTGGAAACCAATCCAGACAATCACATTGTCTGATTTGGAAAGAATTTATTTGCAAATTTGGTGTAAAATAAGTATTTGGTCAATATCAAAAGTTCATCCAATACTTTGTTATATATCCTTTGTTGGCAATGACAGAGGTCAAACGTTTCTGTAAGTCTTCACAAGGTTGTCACACACTGTTGCTGGTATGTTTGCCCATTCCTGCATGCAGATCTCCTCTAGAGCAGTGATGTTTTGGGGCTGTCGCTGGGCAACACAGACTTTCAACTCCCTCCAAAGGTTTTCTATGGGGTTGAGATCTGGAGACTGGCTAGGCCACTCCAGGACCTTGAAATGCTTCTTACGAAGCCACTCCTTCGTTGCCCAGGTGGTGTGTTTGGGATCATTGTCATGCTGAAAGGCCCAGCCACGTTTCATCTTCAATGCCCTTGCTGTTGGAAGAAGGCTTGCACTCAAAATCTCACGATACATGGCCCCATTCATTCTTTCATGTACACGGATCAGTCGTCCTGTTCCCTTTGCAGAGAAACAGCCCCAAAGCATGATGTTGCCACCCCCATGCTTCACAGTAGGTATGGTGTTCTTTGGTTGCAACTCAGCATTCTCTCTCCTCCAAACACGACGAGTTGTGTTTCTACACAACGAGATCTAAAGAACAGCAACAGACCAGGATTTTCACCAAAGCTTGACGTCAAATTTGACTGCAAGTTCTGGTGAAAATCCTAGTCTGTTGCTGATTTTTTGGATGTTTATTATATACAAGCTGAACAGCTAGGTGGTTGACCCCCCTTGAGGGCGGATTCATATTGGGACTTTGTTTGTTTGTTTATATATATATATATATAAATATATACAAATTTATATAAATATATATGTATAAATATGGGAAACTGGTAGTCCTGCTACTTCTGTAGAGATCACACATTCAGATATAAAAGTAAAAAGGTTTATTGAATCCACTGGTTAAAATGCTAGGTAAGTCCTTGATCACTGATAATCAGAGGAATCAAGGTGTTAGGCTTATAAAGAAAAATAGACCAATCGAATTTGAGTATATAATTAACCCCTAGTCAAGTTTCTCAGGCTGCCTTAAAGGAGAAAACCCCAAAACACACAAAATACCAAATTAATTAGTGTGACCATTCAGATGTGCTCTCAAGCGGAGAATATATAAAGTAATTGAAAAAGTATATCATAAGAAAAACACTTCTATTTTTATCAATGTCAAATAGTATATATAAATTGCACTGCGAATGTAAATACATTTGGCTTATTTTATAAACAGATCCACATCCATACAGGAATTTAGACCATTAGGTACCCTGGTACCCAGAGTTAAAATCTAAAATACCTCCCTTTCGTTCAGTTTGTCCCCCCTATTGCCACCTCCTCTACCAACTGGGACAAAATCAATCCCTTGACTTTTAATAGTGTACTGCCTGAATAGTGATGTGTTCTGAAATGTCTGGCTATGGGTTGTTGGATTCAGGATCCTCAATGGATCTCAGGTGTTGCCGGAATCTGTCCCTGAGTGCCCTCTTTGTTTTCCCTGTATTTTAAATGTTACAGCCGATACATGTGAGCAGGTATATTACATGAGATGTTTTGCAATTTATGAAGTACCGTAAGTCAAATGATTTGTTAATGTCATCTGCCCTTGACTCAAAAAACAACCAGCTCAATACCATTGTTAGCCTGTTCTATGGCGATTTACCACCTGGGTGCAACCTCTTTTAGCCCAGTAATGCTTTTCACAGAGTAGAACTTTCTTGTAGTATATCAGTCTGATCCCGCCTATTATGGTCAGTCCAGCATCGAAATACCAGGCAATTCCTCTTTGAACAAGGAACACAGCAACCCCAGAAGGGATATATATATATATATATATATATATATATAGCAATAAGAGATATGAGTTGAGGACAGGAGTCCCCAATTCACCCTATGGCGCAATTATACAGAGGTAGAACCGCCCTGAAAATACTACAGGACCCCTATATACTTCACACTAGCTGTGGGTACCTAGCAGCCTAGTCCCAGAAAAAAAGAAGCGTCCCTTAACACTTCCAATACAAAACAAATAAAACCAAGAATGTGAGATGGCGCAAGAGATACAGCTAGTATACATACATCAATTCAATTTAAAAATTATGTGTCATTAAAGTGCCAGAAAAGAGAGAGGTGATACCCCAACAATATAACTATAAGCACTACAATAAAAAGGATAATAGCACAATATAAAAAAGGGGTAAAACAGATCAAATGACAAGTAAGTGTCACAATTCCAGAGGATATAAAGTCAGAATAAACGTATATATATATATGTAATTACATTTATATATATATATATATATATATAAATGATGTGAAAAAACCAGCAGATCTTCGTCGCTGTCTCCCCTAATGGATGTGCACTTACTTCTAAGAACCTCAATCATATGAGGTAATGATGTAGCAGAATTCACAAATGGGCTAGGCACCTCCTGTAGTAGGGATCAGGTGTGTAGTTGATCTCTGGTAATATGCAGAATCTTGTCACAGGTATTACAACCAGACTCCGTATGGATACTCCAAGGTCCAGTGCTCTTTTATAGGAAGGAGACTTTCAACTCCGGTGACCATATAGATGAAGAAGATCTCTGATGAAGAAGGGAAATACATTTTTAACCCCTTCAAAACGCGTAAGGTATATTTTAAGATAGACTGTATCCTCCTGTGTGTATACTGGATCGAGTGGTGGTTCTAGTTCCCTGGATTGAACTGGATAAACTTGGATTCAGTTGTCTAACTACATTGGACGCTGTTGATTATTTTTACATGCTGTATTCATACCTCATGTATTGAGGACTCTAAATGTGAGTGGAAACTTGTATGTTGTGCTTTTAAATACTATTATTAAACGATATTACACTATGCTCTGTTTCTCTGGCTTTTTCCATCTATATGGTCACCGGAGTTGAAAGTCTCCTTCCTATAAAAGAGCACTGGACCTTGGAGTATCCATACGGAGTCTGGTTGTAATACCTGTGACAAGATTCTGCATATTACCAGAGATCAACTACACACCTGATCCCTACTACAGGAGGCGCCTAGCCCATTTGTGAATTCTGCTACATCATTACCTCATATGATTGAGGGTCTTAGAAGTAAGTGCACATCCATTAGGGGAGACAGCGACGAAGATCTGCTGGGTTTTTCACATCATTTATATATATATATATGTAATTACATATATATATACGTTTATTCTGACTTTATATCCTCTGGAATTGTGACACTTACTTGTCATTTGATCTGTTTTACCCCTTTTTTTATATTGTGCTATTATCCTTTTTATTGTAGTGCTTATAGTTATATTGTTGGGGTAGAACCTCTCTCTTTTCTGGCACTTTTTAATGACACATAATTTTTAAATTGAATTGATGTATGTATACTAGCTGTATCTCTTGCGCCATCTCACATTCTTGGTTTTATTTTTATATATATATATATATATATATATATATATATATATATATATATATATATATATATATATATATATATATATATATATATATATATATATATAACAAGAGTATTGCATTGAGCAATGATACTTTTTTATTGTAATAACTATACATTTATAAGTTGACAAGCTTTCTGAAGAGTTCCTTCATTCCGAAAGCTTGTCAACTTATAAATGTATAGTTAGTCCAAAAAAAAAGTATCATTGCTCAATGCAATACTCTTGTTATTTGGATATCTAAATCTCTGGACTAACATGGCAACTCCAATCAAAGTATATATATATATATATATCTATAAAGCAAAGTAAAAATCATTAACTGATTCACAATACTGATAATACACAAATTATACCAAAAACCTACTAATGCAAAGAGATAATAAATATGCTAATATACAAAGCAGCAAAAACCTGGAATGGCAAAACATAAACAGAGGATAAAAATGTATAGTGGGGAAAGTCCGTAATAGAGACCCAAAGTAACAAAGTCCAGGTTATTAAGAATACAGTATAAAATGTCCAAAGATCAAAGTCAGGAAGGGGGGTGAGAAATGAAGCGCACCCAAATTCTTAGAGGAGATGGTAGTGGATCTTACTTACAAGAAAAAAATAATCGTATGAGGTAAGGTGAGGGTCCAAGGAGAGGAAATCCTGTGTCCTGTTCAGGTCATGCTCCGGTCTGGAGTTTAATAGGTTTCGTCACTCCAAAACCATTCAGCAGTGCAGCATATAGGAAGGGAACGAAGAAGAAATTACTGGACAAATCTATAAAAAGAGCTAGGGACTTAGACAGGACCTCTCTACTTGTTAAAACAAAACACCCAGAACCAACAGTCTTCTAAATCTAGTTATAAACTAGGCCTTATTACATTTTACAATGAAGCAGCACCAGAGATAAAAGGTATTTTACATAAACACTGGCCTACTTTAAAACAAGACAAGTTCCTCTCTTAACATCTTAGGGGACAAACCACTGGTCACTTTTAGGAAAAATAGGAACCTTAAAAACATACTGGCTCCCAGTAAGCTTAAGACATCAAAAAGTTAAAGTAATTGGTTAGAGAAAAGTACATTTGTTTATTTTAAATGCAACCGGACAAATTGTTCCAGTTGTGATCATACTCTTGGGGGAGGTAAACCAACCACAATGATATCATCAACTGCCAACAATAAAACATGCAAACTGAAACATTCCACGAACTTTAGGACTACCTTTGTAGTCTACATTTTACAGTGCAGCTGTGAATTACAGTATATAGGGCGCACCAAACACCCCTATAAAAAGCAACTGGCAGAGCATATTAAAAATATTGAGATAGCCTTTAAAGATCATAGCTTGTCAGATCATTATAGAATCAAACACACTAGTAACCCAAACTGCTTAAAAGGCTCAGTGTTATAATTTATCCTTTCCAAAAAAAAAAAAATGTGGAGGAGATAGGCTAATCAAACTGCAACAAAGGGAAACATTTTGGATACATTATTTTAACACACTTGCTCACTTTGGACTTAAAGGGACATTAAACACTAAATACATGCTAGATAGAATGATACATTCAAAGAAAAGATTAGTCCATGACTAACATGTAGATGTATTTTTTAAAGTTTTATTAGTTGTTTAAAACGTGACAAAATAAGTGTAACGTTTTAGTGTCTATAAAACACTGGGAGCTGCCATGTTGTAACTTGTGTTACCTTCTCTGCTGTGGCCAATTAGAGACTGTTTTAAATAGGTCATTAGAGTGTGCAGCCAATGGTTGTGCTGGATTTAACAGTGTTCTGCACTTCCATTTCTAACAGGAACTGAAAAGCTCACAATTTCAGAATGGAATTACATGCAAAGAGGACAAAATAAATAATGAAAGTATATTGCAGAGTTGTTTTATATATACAATTTATCATTTTATATTACCATCTCAAAGTGTTTAATGTCCCTTTAAGGATATTGACATTGTTGCATTCCTGTCATGGGTTAAATTGAACCCTTCTATCAGAGTGCTTTGTCCTTCCCAGTATAAGTCCCCTTTTTATTTAAATATAGGGGTCAATTTATTAAAGTCTGGCGGACATGATACGTTGTAGCGTATCATGTCTGCCAGACATCGCTGAATGCGGACAGCATACGCTGTCCGTATTCAGCATTGCACAAGCAGTTCTAGTGAACTGCTTGTGCAATACCGCCCCCTGCAGATTCCTTGGCCACTAGCAGGGGGTGTCAATCAGCCCGATCGTATAGGCTCGCACGGAAACAGGGTGAATTTGGCCAATAATAAATTGACCCCATAGTCTTTATTATACTGTCAATTATTATTCTCTAGAGGTATTTATCATATTTTATTGTACTCTTTTTAAGTATTTTTATTAATTATTATTATTTTATAATCATCATTTTTATATTTGCTTAATGTTATGAACAATGGTTTTCCCCTTTGGACATCTCTGAGCATATGTAACACTCAGCTCTAAAAAATTTTTTTAAAGTTTATTAATTTTTTCAAAAAAAGGTGGTTGAAAAGTACATTATTGTAACAAAGACAATTATACTGTGAATACAGAAAATAGATTTTGTACAAAATCTGAGTGCAGAGTCATGTCTTTTAAGTCAAGTTAGTGCTTTAGCTAGTAGTTCAGCACATTATTTACCATATAATTGTCATGCCACGCCGCTCTATCCTTTGCTAGCGCAGCGTCTCCTTCCCTGCTCGTTGCCAGGGGCTGTGTTGGGTCGGATGCATGCGGCACTGACGTCATCGCCGCACACTCCCTTCTCCTGATGCCGGTTCGGACATCTGTGGTGCGAATCCTGCACCTATGTAAGCTTCTATCAAATGATCTATCACTACCCAAGTGTAGGTGTTACTTTGTGTATTCCTGGGAGTGATAGATCGTTTTTTCTTATTGCCTTGCTGTATTTGAACCCTGCCTGTCTACCTGCTATACCCCTGAATTGCTGGATCAATACGCTGCTGCTGAACTGTGCCTGTCTGACTTCTGTACTTGTTTAACCCCAGTTATTCTGGATTGTCTCTTTGTTGCCGAACCCTGTCTGCCTGACCATTCTAGTGGTGTGCCCTTGGACTGCTTTACCGTTGCCAAACCCTGCTTGCCTGACCATTCTAGTGGTTGGTCCTTGAAGTGCTTTACTGTTGCTGAATCCTGCCTGTCTGACCATTCCAGTGATTTGCCTTGCCCTGTTCTGCCTTTCCACTGGGGACTGTCCTGCCTGTGGTGAGTGCCGCTAACTTTCTCTGCTCTGGGATATTCCCTATCATTCTGGCTCAACGCCAGGATAACAAGACTACTGGCCAAGTTCGGTCTGATAGAGGGGTATCCCACGAGCATTGCAATAATCCAACATATTTAACATAGATAATACTTTGCAGGTTGCTCTTACATAAACTCTTTAAGGTTACATAAGATCTGTGTATTATAAGGCTAATTTATAATGAACATTATTCTTATTGCTTCCTACCTGAGTGAAAAGGCTTGCGATGGACGGAAACCAAAGCTTGTAACCTGTTAATAGTTGTACAGAAGGAGATGAGAGTGCAGTAGAATATATACAGCCAAATTTAAGTGCATGTGTGAGCTTGCTTCTCATCCCAATAAAACTCAACCTGGGTGAAATAGTTATTGAGTTACTTGATTAATCCACTCTTTAGGATTTGGAGGTTGCAGTTTTTTCCAATATCAAGGAATGAGCTTCTTGGATACATTGATACAGCTCTACATTTTATAGAACGTTTGGGATATATTAGATATATATATTTTATCCAAATCGTTAATTTATCGATAATCTTTTATACCTGTTAAAGGGACAGTAAACAGCAGAATTTTTGTTGTTTCAAAATGTAGATAATCCCTTTATTGCCTATTCCCCAGTTTTGCATAACCAACACTGTTATAATAATATACTTTCTACCTCTGTGATTACCTTGTATCTAAGCCTCTGCAAACTGCCTACTTATTTCAGTTCTTTTGACAGACTTGCATTTTTAGCCAATCACTGCTGACTCCTAGGAGCTTCACGTGCCTGAGATCAATGTTATCTATGTGAAACACATTAACTAACACCCTCTAGTGGTGAAAAACTGTGAAATTGCTTTCAGATTAGAGGCGGTCTTCAAGGTCTAAGAAATTAGCACATGAACTTCCTAGGTTTAGCTTTCAACTAAAAATACCAAGAGAACAAAGCAAAATTGGTAATAAAAGTCTATTGGAAAGTTGTTTAAAATTACATGCCCTATTTAAATCATTAAAGTTTTTTTTTTACTTGACTGTCCCTTTAATCTTCTGTTATTTCTGTATAGTTGGTACATGGGACAGATTCACAATTAGTGTACTCCCAAAGTTTAGATTTGCATTGATGAGCTTATGATTTCTCGCAATCAGATGCCAAAGGGGTAGGTCACGCTGTTGTAGAGAGGTATTTGTTTACTTTCAGACGTCATTCACATGTGGTCCGCAGTGACTGGTTGTATCCTCGGGTAGGTGTGTGTCTCGAGGATGCTATTGGCCGGTGGACCTTTACGTGTTCAGTTGATGTCGCCTATCAGCATGTGAACTGGGCGGCTCTGCCACCACTGCAAAAGGTATTTAAGTCTTCATGGGATGCCATTTACACCTTTTACCTCCTCCGAAACGCGTTAGGTTTGTGGTGGGCATCCCGGTTCATTTCGCGAAACACTTTGGATGTCTTATCTATTCTGAGGGAGCTTTTTACTTACCTCATTTTTAATTGAGGTTTTATTGTGTAAGGGCATTGGTTTTCATTGTATGTTATCTCTGGTGTTAAAATGTAATACACTATCAGAGTAGTGTTTTTGTTTAGTTCCCTTCCTTTATGCTGCACTGCCGAATGTTTTTGGAGTGAGAACACCTATTTAACTCCAGACCGGAGCATGAACTGAACAGGACATAGGATTTCCAGTCTTGCTGTAGTGGACGTCGCTTCCTCTCCTCGGACTCTCACCTTATCTCATACGATTTTTTTTCCCTTGTAAGTAAGATCCACTACTATCTCCTCTGAGAATTTGGGTGTGCTTCATTTCTCACCCCCCCTTCCTGACTTTGATCTTTGGACATTTTATACTTTATTCTCAATAACCTGGACTTTGTTACTTTGGGTCTCTATTACGGACTTTCTCCACTATCAGGTTTATGTTTTGCCATTCCGGGTTTTTGCTCCCTCCCCCCCCCCTCTCTCCCGGGGTAAAGGGAAGACATTAGAGGTAAAACAGTTGGAATAGATGGATGAAAGCAGAAAGAGTAAGTTGGTGGAAAGGGGAAAGTGAGTAAGAAACAGATGAGGAGGAGGGGTAAAAAATGTTAAAAATGTGAGTAGGGAAAAAACAACGGCGAGTTAAAACAGAGCAATTAAATTGGGGAGGACATTAAGATGGGAGAAATTAAATGGGATAATAAAAAAAAAAGGATCTGAAAGTAATATATATTATATGTGATTGATATCAGATACAGAAGTTTTCTGAATGCTATAAAAGTTGTAAAGCGGGGGCGGAGCATGCAGTTGTCCATGATGGCTGCACCTTATTGAAGCTCCAGACACAGATTGCGCAAAATCCACCACTAACCAGCTCAATCACCTCCACTGGTAGCAAGTTTATCTGCTGAAAATGCGGAGCCACAAATGGACTACCTATAAACATTGCAGAGACTCACCATCTAACAGCCGCTCTTGACTGACATGCTAAAGGCCGAGACCACCTTGTGGTATATGCGCCGATCCTGGCACCTAATCACAGCTCTCTGAAACTGCACAAACAAAGTTGAAACCAGGACCTTCAGAAGTAGTGTGGAAGAATCTGCAGCCTTACCGAAGGCTTGTGACTGCTGTATGGTAACAAGCCGACCCATTTCTACTCCTAAGCAGATCTATGTAGTGGCTGCTGCAAACGAGATCAAAGATAACGTTGCTCCCCAAACTGCAGGTGATAAACAGCAATCAACGTTAATTTTGACGGAGCCTAAGGCAGCTCTAACCAGTCAGTGTTTTTTGACTGATACATTATGCATCTTGCAACCAGATACTATCCTACTATATGGGGAGTCTGAGACCCTATCCCTGGGCTTTGCAAATATGTTATATCATCAGACGGCATTCTATGAGGGAGAAGCTGTTTGGAGCAATGCTGCTTGCCCAGCTACTTTCTGTCATATTAAAATCCACTACACCTCATTACGGACTGTTCTGGAGGATCGCATTGATAAACCGCATTGGATTGGGTTAGAGTCGACATACCGTGCGGTGGAGGTCATTAAGCCTGCTTGCTATTTTTCCACTGTGGTTTTGCTTCCACCCACTTGATAAATAGACCTTATAGTTTGATTAAACATGCAGATCTAATCTGAAGTTGTATAGTTATGTTTCACTAAGTTGTGGTTATTTCGCTGTTAACCCATTGTTAATGGCCTATTTAGTTGGTTGCTGGCTCTTACCCACTCCTTGCACAACAGGGGTTTACTGTAGAGACACCTTTGGTGATAGATATATATCAAGTAGTTTTTGTACTATAGAATGCTGCAGATCAATTTTAATCTAATTGTGAAAGACCACTTTTAGTTACCCTTTATTCTGAGCCAGTCTAGTCCAAGCACACTATTGCTAGATAGTTTGTGACCCTTAACCTCTTAAGGACATATGACGGAATTTTTCCGTCATAAAACAATTAAGCAAACTGAAAGCTGTGTCCTTAAAGGGTTAATAACATATATAACATAGTGAACTTGACATTCCTTGGGATGTCAGGTTTCTGTCTTATTCCATATCTTAAAGGTTTCCATACAGAGGCTTCACTAATATTTCTACAATTTGTCCTCACTCTCCCTCTATCTCTAAACACTAAACTTTAAATTTTTTATTTATAAGTCTCAGTGTGTCACTAGCCATTTTCAATTATATTTATATATATATATATATATATATATATATATATATATATATATATATATATATATATATATATATATATATATATACCTTCCTGAATTATAACCACAGTTTGTATTGTATTGTTTTATACGTGGTCATCCTATGCCAACTCAATATTTTTTTAACTCTTAATGTACTATGTCATCCCCAAAATAATTCTGCTATTTCCTTATAGGGTAGTGGCTCAGTTGTCTGCGGCCGGGACAGTTGGGCCTATCTAGTTTATCTTTCCCCTGATGTATATAGCGGATAAATATATTGGTTATATGAGTAAACCTTTACTTTCTGAGTTGGAAGCAGGAGAAACGTATATGTACTTCTGCCTATTTATTATAAGTTTATTCTAATTTACAATATGTTTTCAAAGGTTGGACACTTGATATCAGTGACCCATTAGGTGCATTGGTTGTAAGGCTTAGATTTTATACAACTCACTAGGTTATACATTAAACTATACATCAAACAGTTGCTACTTATCTACACTGCATGCATACTATTACATTCTTAGGGGTGCTCTAACTCAGGACAGCATGCTACTTACACTTAGTACTCAGATTTATGTTTCTAATCTCCACCTTAATGATTTCCCAGTAAGTCTCTCATATTTAAGTATTAGAATCAGGTTTGAATCCCATTAAGTAACATGGCTAGCTTATCAGACTATGGTATTAAATTCCCTATATTTCAGATTTCACTATAAGTTAGGTATTCATACTCCTTCTTTATTAGGCAGCCTTGTATAGCAGTCTCCAATTCTTGTACCTGGCAGGGGTTTCTGTTATCAAAATTTAGTAATAAAATTATAAAACTTAAAATAGAGGTTTACTAGTTGGGACCCAAAAGTGGTCCCCTACTGTTTATAGCTGTCTTCTGTAGCTCCATGCCCTATGTAATACAGCGAGGTCCAAAAGTGGCCTCTGATGTCATCTAGAAGACATATCATTATATGAGCAAGCATGATGTTTACTGATCTCTTTTAAATAATGCCATATAGCTTTATTATGTATATTATGGTTTTATTACTTTTGACTGTATAACTTGAAACAATTTTGTATATTGATCGTATTGAAAGGCATTGTCTGTGTGCTTTGAACTAAACCTCAATAAAAATTATCAAATATAAAAACTCAGTGAGAATTTCTTGCTTATAAACATACAGTCTTCAGCTCAACCAAATAACTTCACACCAACATGGCCCAATGGAGAGAACCAAAATTGGACAAAGCCTCTAGAGCCACATCCTCTGGCCCATCTTCAGTAAGCACCTTCAAACAACCTGATAAAAAGAAACCTCCTGACCCACCAACTTCAGATGGGGAAGACAATCCCCTGTTTGATCATGCCAGCGAAGTTCTGCAATTATCAACTCCAGATCAACCACTTTAACCGTCTGACAGTCCAGTCACAAAAAGCCATGGAAGCACTAATATCTCAAGTGAAAACCTGCATACGCGAGGAATGTGCCAACTTAAAGAGAGAAGATGAGGCCCTAGAAGATGATAGAGAAGAGCTTGTTAAAGAAATAACAAAAATGTCACAACCAATTCAGCAACAACAAGCCCAGATTCAAGAACTCGACCTTAAACTTAACAACATTGAAAACTGAACGAGACGCAATAACCTCCGCATAAGAGGAGTGCCTGAGACAATATTACCAGAAGCTATCCAGCATTACCTCCAAGAACTCTTTCAAGCTTTGGCTATCGCAAACTCAGTTGTCATCTCTGAGATTCTGCTCGAACGAGCACATCGCTCCCTGCGACCCTAACCAGGAGAAAATCAACCCCCCCAGAGACATTGTTATATGCTTTCAGAGCTTTAAAGACAGGGACAAAATCCTGAACTTTGCAAGAGTCCAGCAAAGCTTCACATACTTAGGCACGAAAATCCAGTTCTTCCAGGATCTCTCAGTCAAGACCCTGCAAAAGCACAGAAGCTTCTGAGATCCCTAAAAATACCATACAGATGGGGATTCCCTGTATCTCTTTAGGTCCTCAAGAATAGTAAACGATTTGAATATAAAGATCCAGACAAAACCATCAACTTCTGCAGCTCACTGGGAATTTCCCCAGCTGAGAAAACCAGTCTCATCCTTAGAAATCAAACAGGACATCTTCACCTTTTCCAAACCTCAAAGAAAATCCTGGTCAGAGGTAGCAAGCAAACTATTTAAAAGGAAACCCTCACCAGAACTTTGCAACACACCTGAACGTTCACTTCACGCACTTGTGACTCTCCTTTATAACCACATGACTCTGAGATTGTCGAGACCGTGAGTTTATATGACATCCACATCTACTTAATCTTATCCTCAATAATATTCACCTTTGTTCGCACTTATTAAAAAATGTAATTTTTCTGTTGTCGTTTCAACTAACGTTTTTTTTTTCTCCTAACAGTGTCTTAGACCTTACCTTTTCCTCATACCACCATGACGAAAACCAGATTTGTTTAAAAGTGCTACTAACTACGCTTGTTTAACACTTCTCTCTTAGAAGATTGTACCAGGGCAACAGCATACCAAGTTAATGCTCTAGTTAATGTATCTGTAATTTTACCTTTACTAATGTTTATGTATGTTTAATCATTTGTTTCTTTAATAACCGCGCCAGTTTTATACTCCATCAATATCTGTGGTGGGATTTGGCGTACCGTGTTTAACCCCCATCGCAACACTTTTCTCCTTAATCCCTACCCTCTCCAACGCTCCATAGCTTTTCACGACCTACACAAACAACAAGTAGACATATTGCTAACGCAAGAAACCCACTTCAAGAACACTAATGAGCCAAAATGATCAACTTTCCAATTCGACCAACACTTCCTAAGTTCTGGCCCAAATTGGAAAAATGGAGTATGTTTCTCTTTTAGAAAGGGCACATCCTTCAAGCTCCTCCACAAAATTCAAGACATGGAGGGTAGAAAATGAATCATAGTAGGTCTATACTATGGCAGACCCCTTACAATATCAAACATTTATGCCCCAAACCACCCAACTCCCTCATTCTTCCATAAAGTCATTAACCATCTTATAGATACAGCTAAAGGCCCAGTGTTCCTAGGGGGCGACCTCAACTTTCCCATAAACCCCACATCTGATACATCCACAGGTAAATCCTTCATAGGCAATAAACAGATCAAAGCAAATTGGCAAACCTTACAAACACTCCCTTTATTCGCCACCTGGAGAATCACTCACCCTACAATAAAAGATTACACCTTTTTCACAAAGTTCCTATTCACGAATAGACTACATCCTATGGGATCAATCCACTCTCTTAACCCTAGTAAGCTCTAAAATTAGCCATACTGTGTGGTCTCATCATGGGGCAGTCTTAAGTTCTTTCAAGTGGTCTTCTTGACCCTCTAATTGTCCATGATCGAGATTTAATGACTCCATCTTCTCAGACCCACCAATATTAGCAGATATAACAGAGAAAACTACAGAATTCTTAAGCTTCAACTCCCCTATAGACACATCGGTATCCAACAGCTAGGGGCATACAAATGTTACATTAGAGGCAATCTTATAAAAAAAAACCTTAGACAACGCAAACAAAAGTCTAACCACTACAATGACCTCATAACCAAACTCACCCACTCTGAAACAGCACACAAAAAAATGCACATTCCACCCCAACTCGATACTGACCTTCAACAAGCTAGGGAAAACCTCAACAAACACCTAGTTAAAAACGCTCACCTAAGATCCCTCAACCTACGGGCTAAATTCTTTATCGAAAGCAATAAGTCAGGACGCATGCTAGCCACATCCCTTAAAAAGAAAAAGTTAAAATCTTTTATTAAAACCATCAAAAGACCATCCGGTTATACCCTTTTCGATAGCAAAACTATTGTTCAACAATTCATTGAATACTAAACCTCACTGTGCAATTTACACTCTTTGGACCCTAACCTAAAAAAACAATTAACAAATATCTCGCCAACATCAACCCCCCGTCCCTATCAGATGATACTCCTCTTCACTATACCAACCCTTCCATATACAAGAAATTTTAGAAGCAATAAAAGCCCTCCCAACAGGGAAAGTCCCTGGCCCAGACGGTTTTACTCCAAAATATTACCATTTGTTCTCCCCCTTGCTTAGCCCACACCTGCTAAAACTTTATCAATTCATTGACCAATTAGGTGATTTTTCTCAAAGTCTCCTTGAAGCATCTATTACTATCATCCCCAAACCCGGTAAGCCCACAGACCAAGTCCAAAATTATTGACCAATCTCCTTATTAAATATCAATGTGAAAATATACGCAAATATAATAGCCACCCTTCTAAACAGAATCCTACCTCTATTGATACACACATACCAGGTTGGGTTTATCCCGGGCAGAGAAGCTAAAGACGATTCCATCCATGTCTTACAAACCTAATCTAGGTGCCCTCAGTTGGTACCCCAAAACACACAGACAACTAATAAGCGAAACCAACTATTATATATATATATATATATATATATATATTATACCTCGATTCCTCCTGTATGTGTTTGTAAATTCTGTCCTGTCTCTTAGTCTTAGAAGTTTTATACTATTGTTTTATTTAAATGATCTGTATCCATGGACAGCGCTGCGGAATATGATGGCGCTTCATAAATAAAGTATAATAATAATATTGCATCCACCCTTAAGATGTGGGACAACACAAAAATGTATCTAGCCCCATCTCCCCCCTCACCTCATTTCTAGATAATCCATTTTTCCTGAAACACTGCAGACATTAGTGACAGGAAAACTATCTCCCAACCCATCAATCTCTCAATTGTTTCAAGACGGGCATTTCCGAACATGTGAGGACCTACACCAATCCTTCATAAATGGTTTGCCTACCTTCAAATAAAATAGGCAATCCTCTCCCACCCACAAAAAGCGGAATTTATTAGAACCATAACCCCATTCGAGTCCCTGTGCATCACCCCAGCCATACAAAGATCACACATATCTTTAATCTATAAACTACTTAGAGGATCCTTCCCCGTGCATAAACCATTAAATGGGAAAAAGAACTAAACTAATAATTTACTGATAATCAGTGGAGCAAATTTCTCAACATAACCAAAAAATAATCAATTTCACCCACTATCATAGAACTAAATTATAAAATTGTATCTCGTTGGTACCTCATCCCACATCGACTTCACAGTATCTTCCCAAATGCATGCCCGTTCTGCTGGAGACAATGCGGCGAGCTAGGCACGCTGTCACATATTTAGTGGTCATGCCCTCATCTTAAATCTTATTGGGACTCTATTACAACTTGCATTAACTCTACCCTAGGTACATCTCTACACCCACACCCAACAATGATTCTTTTCAATAACGTACCGAAAATCACATGTCTTATGCGTAAAAAAGTGTTACAATGCATGATAACCTGCACCAAACAACAAATACCTAGGTTCTGGAAAAAGACACAAGTCTCAACATTTCAGATGTGGCTACAAGAAGTTGACTACGTGTTATCACTAGAGAAAATTCACTATTGCTATCAGGGTAAACCTGACCTTATTCTAGACAATATTTATTTGGGACCAGAAAACCACAAGCCTAGCTACGTAACCTCCTCATACCCTCTCATATAATCCTCCCTGCACTACAAACCCCCATCCGACCTTGAATAATAACCAGCTTCCTTGCTCTAAAACCCCCTCCCCCTTACCCCTACTTCCTATTTCCCATTTACCTGTCTCATTAATTCCTTACCTCTCCCTCTCTCCCCATACCTTTCTCAACCACCTTCCCCTCCCTTTTTTCTTCTAAAGTGACTTCCAAGAATCATGATTGTTCTTGTGCTGAATAATATGCTCTCCTTATATATGCAAAACAGGAGACTGCCAAAAGAGGGACACTGTTTTCCCAATTATTGTATTAATTAATGTTTGACTTTGTTCTTGTTATAATGTTATTTGAAAACTCAATAAAAACATTTAAATAAAAAAAAAGTTTTAAAGCACAAAATAGAAATTCATCACTAGGGGGAACAGACATTTTACACACATTTACCCTAAAAAAAAAACACCTCATCAGATAATCACACAAAAAAATTATAATTCAGAAAAAAAAGAATTTAGCCCATTTTCTACAAAGCACCACTATACAGCAGATATACACCCAAGCACAAAATAACATGGCTGCAGCTCAGCTCCACAATGTATTAACTCTGTTCTATGGAAGAGGGCAGCTGTAGGAATTTAAAGGGCATCTCAGCACTTTCAGGCTGAGGACAGGGAGAAATTAAAGAGAAAGAATGGAAGGAATTTCCCAGGAGGATAGTCAGGTCACTGTGTTAGATATTCATGTCACGCATATCATGTGCTAGAGCACATTGTGTAAAAGCGGAGATATTGATACATCAATAAAGGGAATTTGGCACATGGAGTGAAAGGAAACAAACAAATCTGTATGTCTACATGACGCAGAACATGGTTTAAACCAGTGATGGTGAACCTTGGCACTCCAAATGTTTCAGAACTATATTTCTCATGTTGTTCAACTGAATTGTAGAGGCCCTTAGCATCATGGGAAATGTAGATTTGAAACATCTGGGATGCCAGGCTTCACCATCAATGGTTTAAACCAGGGTTCTTCAAACCACGGGTCGGGACCCATTACTGGGTCGCAACACCATGTTTCATGGGCCGTGACTTGTGTTGTATGAGAGTATGAGGTGCGTGTGCGTGTTGTATGAGAGTATGAGGTGCGTGTTGTATGAGAGTATGTGTGCGCGTGTTGTATGAGAGTATGTGTCTGTGTGTTGTATGAGAGTATGTGTGCGCGTGTTGTATGAGAGTATGTGTGCGTGTGTGCGCATGTGCCTATGAGAGTAAGAAGTGTGTGTGCATATGAGAGTAGGAGGTGCGTGTGCGTATGAGAGTATGAGGTGCATGTGCGTGTTGTATGAGAGTGTAAGCTGCATGTGCGTGTTGTATGAGAGTGTGTGGTGTGCGTGTGTTGTATGAGATTGTGTGGTGTGCGTGTGTTATAGCTGTATGTGTGGTGTGTGCACATGAGAGTATGATGTGCGTGTGCGTATGAGTGTAGGAGGTGCGTGTTGTATGAGAGTAGGAGGTGCGTGTGTGTATGAGAGTATGAGGTGCGTGTGCGTGTTGTATGAGAGTGTGTGGTGTGCGTGTGTTGTATGAGAGTGTGTGGTGTGCGAGTGTATGGTGTACTTGTTGTATGAGAATGTGTGGTGTGCGTGTTGTATTAAAGTGTGTAGTGTGTGCATGTTGTATGAGAGTGTGTGGTGTGCGCGTGTTGTATGAGAGTGTGTGGTGTACGCGTGTTGTATGTGTAGTGTGTGCACGTGTGCTTATGAGAGTATGAGGTGCGTGTGCGTATGAGAGTATGAGGTGCGTGTGCGTATGAGAGTAGGAGGTGCATGTGCGTATGAGAGTAGGAGGTGCGTGTGTGTATGAGAGTATGAGGTGCGTGTTGTATGGGAGTGGAAAGGAAGGAGAGGGGAGGAAGGAGGGTGTGAGGAACTGAAGCAAAGTTGGCTATGAATCATGTGAGATAACAAAAAAAAGTATGGACACCCTGGATCTTGACATTAAACAGGTGTTTATGCATGTCTAGTTTAGTTATTTTAAATTTGTTTTTTTTTAAAAACTTAAATTATGCTTACCTGATAATTTTCTTTTCTTCTGACGGGAAGAGTCCACAGCTGCATTTATTACTTTTGGGAATTCAGAACCTGGCCACCAGGAGGAGGCAAAGACATCCCAACTAAAGGCTTAAATACCTCCCCCACTTTCCTCATCCCCCAGTCATTCTGCCAAGGGAACAAGGAACAGTAGGAGAAATATCAGGGTGAAAAAGGTGCCAGAAGAACAAACAACTACGGCCACCCCAATAGATTAAACGCAGGCGGGGAGCTGTGTACTCTTCCCGTCAGAAGAAAAGAAAATTATCAGGTAAAGCATAATTTAAGTTTTTCTTCTTAAACAGGAAGAGTCCACAGCTGCATTCATTTCTTTTGGGAAAACAATACTCAAGCTATAGAGGACACTGAATGCAAACAAAGGGTGGGTACAGAAGATGGCCCCTTCGAAGGGCACCACAGCCTGAAATTACCCAACACCTAATAAAAAACTGTATTACTAGAAAATATGGGGTAAAAAAATGGAATGGAAGGACCAAGTAACTGCCCATCAGTTAAACAACTTGCAAAGCCGTGCTAGAGACCACTCAGAATCCCTAGAGTCCACTGAGCACAAAGGCTTCTGAGGAGCCAAGCTCTGCAGCTCCCAGCTCGCACTAAACGTACCCCTGATCCAAAGGGAGAGAACCTCCCTCTACCCCCGAGGGGGCAAACAGAAGATCCAATAAGAGATCCAAAGGACCACCAACAAGGGTAAGAATAAAACTCAAAACAATTAAAGTGAACCCAAAGTTGCTACAAGACCACCGCCCCGGGAAATGAACTCCCTAGAAGGACAAGGACCAGAGAGTAACTCCACACCCATGAAAAAGCGATCACAAGGAGGAACAAAGGTCTACCCTCAGATCCATGACACAGCACTCTATAACTTATGGTGCTCCAAGGAAGCCACAAGCTCCCCACTGTACCATAGACTATCCAACACAACCGCTAAACTAGTCAAACAGAGGTAGGTTAACTGTCCTAGCAGATAAAAAAAGGCTCTCTGAGTGAACACAGAACCACACAAGAACTCGCAAGGTCCAGTCTCAAGGCAACAAAACAGACCCTAAGCCATCAAGGTACACCATCCCACAGAAAAAATGCTGAAAATTATCAGCAACAACTCCCAACCAGGAAAAATCCGGACCCTAGAAGAGCGCTCAACACCAGCAGCAAATGCAACCAGTGGAGGGATGGACACCGAGAACCCCCCACCGAAAGTAGGAGAACAGGATCAACTGAAAGTACATGGTCAAGACACAACAGAGCAGACATGTCAGGGTTCAGCCTGGAATTGAACCTGGGACCTGTCTCTATTTCTGCAGTTGTTATTTCCCAGCCTGTTGTTTTACCACTGTGCCACAAGATGGCTTGATCACAGGATAGGAATATTGTGTTTTTCTGTTTACTGCAACTTTGGCTCTCTGGCTCCACCTGCTTGCCAGCTGAAAGAAATCATTTAATCAGCAGCCTGCTTTATCTGGGAGGTTTGTTTGCAATTGTGTGCTTTCACATTAAGAGTGATACTCTGAAAGACTCGCTGGTCCTGTTTCCTGTGAGAAATACAGTTATGTTGGATTTCCTGGTTCCTGACTTCTGTTGCAATTACTGACTTCTCTTCTGGATAATTCCTTAGCACTGTGTTTCATTTTTGGACTGAATTCCTGGCAATTGAACTTGCCTAAAACTTTCTTCCCTAAGGACTGATTCAGGTACTTTTGCTTGCTTGTTTCCTGATACTACAAAGTTCCAATTGCAGTCTATGCAAATATCCTGTTTGTTTCTACAAAGTACCAGTTTTGCAGTTTATGCACGTTTCCTTAAAGTACCAGTCTACAGCATATGCATATATCCTGTTTGTTATTACAAAGCTTTGCATTCCTGCCTGTGATTACAAAGAACTGTTTTCCTGCCTGATACTACAGTTCCAGTCTACAGCATATGCAAATATCCTGTTTGTTATTACAATGCTCTGCTTTCCAGAGTGTTATTATACAGTTTTACAGCATATGCAAGTATCCTGCTTGTTATTACAAACCTCTGCATTCCTGCCTGTTATTTCACTGTTCCAGTCTACAGCATATGCAAGTATCCTGCCTGTTATTACAAAGAACTGTATTCCTGCCTGATACTACAGCCTATAGACATTGTCTTATCTAAATTGCATTTCTCTACATTGCTTTATCCTATGAATAAAACCATCTCCTTTATTTTCTAAAACCTTGTACCTGTTTAATTATGCCTAAAAGGAAAGACTCACGCAGACAATACTCAACATCAACCCCAAAACCTGACACCTCTGCACAACAGCTTCTAACTCCTGAACCTGCTCCCTTGCAGAGTATGACAAGACAGATCCCCAATCCCCACTCCAAAGTAACGGACCCAGCCCAGAAGGCTGGCAATGACCGAAGACAGAGAATACAAAATTCTCCGAACCAGACCTCAAGAAGAGCAAAGAGGGGTCTAAGAGGAAACAAAACCCATGGGAGAACAACTCTGAACATTACTTAAATCTGGCATGCTACCACGAAGCCATGACAGAAAAACCATGAGCTTGGGTACCAGAACTCCTACACAGCTCCCTATCCCTAAAGAGAAAACACTCCCAAAAAGGAAGATAGGGCACTGAACTACAGAGTCCCAATACCAGAATCCAGCTCCAATGCCTTGTGCACGCAAGGAAGGGAAGAACACCTCGGAAATGAGCAGG
Organism: Bombina bombina; assembly: GCF_027579735.1. NCBI lineage: Eukaryota > Metazoa > Chordata > Amphibia > Anura > Bombinatoridae > Bombina > Bombina bombina. Next base: position 504,721,825 of record NC_069501.1, on the reverse strand, counting down.
TAAGGACCCTCGGGGCCTCAACGGATACTGTGATACTTCCAACACCTCCCCAAAGGAGGGCAAACACAAAGGAACCGCATCCCAGCCATAGGCATGGAGAAGAGGATGTAGAGAAATGGTAAAAAGCATACCAATCGAGAAGAGACCATTCGGCATTACTTCCAGCTCAGTTGATACAAACAACCACAAGCCCACATCAAGGTGCAATAGCTACCCCTAATGACAAATGTAGTAAAACTAACCATCAGGCAATTACCAAATCTCCCATTAGGGACAAAACCGACCCCCCTGAAGGGACAAGCGAATGTTCCAAACCTAAAGGTTGAAACTGAACCGCCCAGGACCGAATCCAGAATCCGGACCCCGAATTCTCAGGCAAGAGACATGGCCCTAAGCCAGACCCCCAGAAACTAGGACCAGCCAAATGTTCTAACCCCTTGAGGAACCATCAAGCTGCCTCAGACGGAGGAGCGCACCCTGGGCTGTGCATCCCACATCCCAATGTCTTTGGACATTGGACACTCATAATAGACTCAGACAAAGAGCCTAGAAGACATTAAGATGTGGGATGCACTGCCCAGGGTGTGCTCCTCCGGCCTAAGAAGATGGCACCCAGAGGTGGATCTGAACCCAAGACCCTCTGCTTGCAAGCCCAAAGAGCTAGATCTCCTAGAGGGTCGAAGGGCAACACCCCAGACTCAAAAGACCACAGGGATTACAAGGGACAGGCTCCAAACAAGCCCTTACTGAAAAGGAAGGAGGACATGCCTGAACTTCCAGACACAGATGACCTACAAAGAAGGGAAAAAACAGCCCTGCAACCTACGAGAGGTACTGCGACTAGGCCCCAAGAACAGACATCCAGTAGATACCAAAGGTGAAAACGTAAATCCACCATTCATCTAGTACCCCAGATGTCTGGAGGTCATCCAAACCTTCAAACCATAAGGAAATGGAGAACTTCGGTTCAGAGTCCAAAGAACCTCCAGAACCCACGATGAAGCCTTAGCAGAATCCGAGCCTGGAACCCTCAACATTAGGACAAAGTGAACATCAAGCACCCGACAGAATAGACAACACACTGGCATCACGTGGGTGACATGAACCGTAAGGAACAGCGGCTAGCGTCTGACCAGTACCCGCCTGGTATAAGAACACTACAGAACCCGCAGGGATCAATAACATAAACATAACTATGTCTTTATAGTAATGCGCAACTTCTGAGGAAGTGCCCACGCGACCACAAAATCGCAAGTATCAGTTCCAGAGAAGAAACGTTCCCAAAACTGAAAATTATAACAGACATGAGCTTCTTAAAACAAATCAAACACATCCTAACAATCCTAGATATGGCCATGCGGAACCGTGCTGTAACCTCTGGAGGAAACAAGTCGTCTTCCAGAGAAGGAGTAACAGCCATAGGGACACCTGCTTGCATAGTAAAAGAAGGTTCTGGGGCACGCGCCTCACAGGACATGGAATCCTCGGGGGCGGATGGCTCAACGCACTCTAAGCTCCCTGATTCGGGGGAAGAGAGTACTCTAGAATGGCAATCGGAACATAACTGATGGGCATGGATAATGGCAATCGGAACATAACTGATGGGCATGGATAACCCGGGCCATTTCATACTCCTCGCAAGATGTATACTCTAAATCGGAGATATCCGTCTCTAAAAAATCAGAATCCTCCATAACCTGGAGATTGTAATTATGGTCAAACACTAAACGGCACTTGATGGGCATGGATAACCCGGGCCATTTCATACTCCTCGCAAGACGTATACTCTAAATCGGAGATATCCGTCTCTGAAAAATAAGAATCCTCCATAACCTGGAGATTTTAATTATGGTCTAACACTAAACCGCACCTTACACCCCCAATGGCTGGGGCACTCACCACCTCCTGTGAACCAGACAACTAACGAACAGACTCTCTTTGTCGCCACTCGGTCAGAGTACGAAAATGGAAATACAACGTGACCAGACCCAGTCACAAGGTGCACCGTGGAAGCCAAAAAAGGTGCGCTATTCTAATAGGACCGTGCAAACTGATGATAAGGCCGTTACGGATAGCCATGAGCCCAAGCATCACTACACATTAGCAGACAGTCACATAACAAACATGATTAAAGTCCCCCCTGTTCAATAACCCCCCTCAGGAGATATTGATTCCATAAGATAAAGGAGTCCCACTGGGACCCTGACTTCTTTCGTTAACATTACATTCACATATAGAAATAAAATTAAACAATCTTACCGGAATCTACGCCGTGGAACAGGAACACGGCCCTTCAAGTGTGACAGATAGTAGCCTCTCTTCTGACATGGACTTGAGTGAATAAAGGCAGGCAGTGAAACTCGTCAACGCTGGTTGCCTAGGAGCTGTTAATATGAGTCGGGATGGTTTCGCAGAAAGACTCTCTCTGCATCTCCGGACTCTAACCTTCATCCATGCTCTCACTGAGAGGCTGACAGGATTACTTAAAACTCCAGTCTCATTTCGAAGACTACTACCGTCAATAAGAGACTTTCTTCAATCTTCTGACACTTCTCTGCCAACCTCCTGTGATGAAAGGCAAAGAATGACTGGGGGATGTATTAAAGCCTTTGGCTGGGGTGTCTTTGCCTCCTCCTGGTGGCCAGGTTCTGAATTCCCAAAAGTAATGAATGCAGCTGTGGACTCTTCACATTTAAGAAGAAAAAGTTCACTGTTTCACCAAAGAAAAAATGTGCGCATCAAGCAGGAAAGAGTCATGTCCTCCCAGCTTCCTGCTTTCTCTCTGATTGGAATTCCTTTTAGTTCTTCCAGAGATAGCTGGGATGAGATTTGTAAGGGAAATACATGTGTACACACAAAGGAAAACAGTCCTTGCACTTAAAGGTGTTTGTCAAACAACTTGTAGTAGAATCAGGGCCGTTTCTAGGGGCGGGCAGCCTGGGCAGTGGCCCGGGGCGCCATAGGGAGCAGTGGGCAGCACTTTAAAAAAAAAAGCAAAGGTTAGGGCTCATTATGCTGGGGTATTGTGGTTAGGGATCATTATGCTGGGGTATTGCGGTTAGGGCTCATTATGCTGGGGTATTGCAGTTAGGGCTCATGAGGTGGGGTATAGTGGTTAGGACTCATTATGCTGGGGTATAGTGGTTAGGGCTCATTATGCTGGGGTATAGTAATTAGGGCTCATTATGCTGGGGTATAGTGGTTAGGGCTCATTATGCTGGGGTATTGCAGTTAGGGCTCATTATGCTGGGGTATTGTGGTTAGGGATCATTATGCTACCTTGGTGGTATTTTTCAAAAGCTAAACCTAGCTAGGTTCAAACTGATTTCTAAACCATTGAAAACTGCCTCTTAGCTCAACGCATTTTGAAAGTTGTTCACAGTTAGACAGTACTAGTTCATGTTTGTCATATAGATAACATTGTGCTTACTCCTGTGGAGTTATTTAGGAGTCTGCACTGATTGGATAAACTGCATGTCTGTCTAAAGCACTGAGAAAAAGGGGCAGTCTGCAGAGGCTTAGGTACAAGGTAAAACATATATTAATATAACTGGGTTGGTTATGCAAAACTGGGGAATGGGTAACAAAGGGATTATCTATCTTTTTTAACAATAAAATTCTGGTGTAGACTGTCCCTTTTAAGGACTGTTGAATTAAAAAAAAATCTTTTTGACATTATGCCTTTTTTGTTGTTGTATTTATTTACTTATGCCTAGATTTAGAGTTTGGCGTTAGCCGTCAAAACCAGCGTTAGGGGCTCCTAACGCTGGTTTTGGGCTACTGCTGGTATTTAGACTCAGTCAGGAAAGGGTCTAATGCTCACTTTCCAGCTGCGACTTTTCCATACCGCAGATCCCCCTACGTCAATTGCGTATCCTATCTTTTCAATGGGATCTTTCTAACGCCGATATTTAGAGTCTTGGCTGAAGTGAGCGTTAGAAATCTAACGACAAGATTCCAGCCGCAGCTTTCTGGGCTAACGCCGGTTCATAAAGCTCTTAACTACTGTGCTCTAAAGTACACTAACACCCATAAACTACCTATGTACCCCTAAACCAAGGCCCCCCCACATCGCCGCCACTCTATTTAATTTTTTTAACCCCTAATCTGCTGACCGCACACCGCCGCAACCTACGTTATCCCTATGTACCCCTAATCTGCTGCCCCTAACATCGCCGACCCCTATATTATATTTATTAACCCCTAATCTGCCGCCCCCAACGTCGCCGCCACCTACCTACAATTATTAGCCCCTAATCTGCCGACCGGACCTCACCGCTACTATAATAAAGTTATTAACCCCTAATCCGCCTCACTCCCGCCTCAATAACCCTATAATAAATAGTATTAACCCCTAATCTGCCCTACCTAACATCGCCGACACCTAACTTCAAGTATTAACCCCTAATCTGCCGACCGGACCTCACCGCAACTATAATAAAGTTATTAACCCCTAATCCGCCTCACTCCCGCCTCAATAACCTATAATAAATAGTATTAACCCCTAATCTGCCCTCCCTAACATCGCCGACACCTAACTTCAAGTATTAACCCCTAATCTGCCGTCCGGACCTCACCGCTACTCTATTAAATTTATTAACCCCTAAAGCTAAGTCTAACTCTAACACTAACACCCCCCTAAGTTAAATATAATTTTTATCTAACGAAATAAAATAACTCTAATTAAATAAATTATTCCTATTTAAATCTAAATACTTACCTGTAAAATAAACCCTAATATAGCTACAATATAAATTATAATTATATTGTAGCTATTTTAGGATTAATATTTATTTTACAGGCAACTTTGTATTTATTTTAACCAGGTACAATAGCTATTAAATAGTTAATAACTATTTAATAGCTACCTAGTTAAAATAATTACAAAATTACCTGTAAAATAAATCCTAACCTAAGTTACAATTAAACCTAACACTACACTATCAATAAATTAATTAAATAAAATACCTACAATTATCTACAATTAAACCTAACACTACACTATCAATAAATTAATTACATAAAATACCTACAAATAAATACAATTAAATAAACTAACTACAGTACAAAAAATAAAAAAAGAACTAAGTTACAAAAAATAAAAAAATAATTTACAAACATTAGAAAAAGATTACAACAATTTTAAGCTAATTACACCTACTCTAAGCCCCCTAATAAAATAACAAAGCCCCCCAAAATAAAAAAAATGCCCTACCCTATTCTAAAATAAAAATAGAAAAGCTCTTTTACCTTACCAGCCCTTAAAAGGGCCTTTAGCGGGGCATGCCCCAAAGAATTCAGCTCTTTTGCCTGTAAAAAAACAAAACATACAATACCCCCCCCAACATTACAACCCACCACCCACATACCCCTAATCTAACCCAAACCCCCCTTAAATAAACCTAACACTAAGCCCCTGAAGATCTCCCTACCTTATCTTCACCACGCCGGGTATCCCCGATCCATCCAAAGGAGCCTCCGAAGTCTTCATCCAAGCCCAAGCGGGGGCTGAAGAAGTCTATCATCGGGCTGAAGTCTTGATCCAAGCGGGAGCTGAAGAGGTCCATCATTGGGCTGAAGTCTTCTATCAAGCGGCATCTTCAATCTTCATCCATCCGGAGCGGAGCCATCTTCTTCCAGCCAATGTGGATCCCTCCTCTTCTACTGACACCTACTCGCCGAATGATGGTTCCTTTAAATGACGTAATCCAAGATGGCGTCCCTCGAATTCCGATTGGCTGATTGGAACAGCCAATAGAATGCGAGCTCAATCTGATTGGATCAGCCAATCGGATTGAACTTGAATCTGATTGGCTGATTCCATCAGCCAATCAGAATTTTCCTACCTTAATTCCGATTGGCTGATAGAATCCTATCAACCAATCGGAATTCGAGGGACGCCATCTTGGATGACGTCATTTAAAGGAACTTAAAGGAACCGTCATTCGGCGAGTAGGCGTCGGTAGAAGAGGATGGATCCGCGTCGGCTGGAAGAAGATGGCTCCGCTCCGGATGGATGAAGATTGAAGATGCCGCTTGATAGAAGACTTCAGCCCGATGATGGACCTCTTCAGTGCCCGCTTGGATCAAGACTTCAGCCCGATGATGGACCTCTTCAGCCTGATGATGAATTTCCTCAGCCCCCGCTTGGGCTTGGATGAAGACTTCCGAGCCTCCTTTGGACGGATCGGTGAAACCCGGCGTGGTAAAGATAAGGTAGGGAGATCTTCAGGGGCTTAGTGTTAGGTTTATTTAAGGGGGGTTTGGGTTAGATTAGGGGTATGTGGGTGGTGGGTTGTAATGTTGGGGGCGGGATTGTATGTTTTTTTTTTACAGGCAAAACAGCTGAATTCTTTGGGGCATGCCACGCAAAATGCCCTTTTAAGGGCTGGTAAGGTAAAAGAGCTTTTCTATTTTTATTTTAGAATAGGGTAGGGCATTTTTTTATTTTGGGGGGCTTTGTTATTTTATTAGGGGGCTTAGAGTAGGTGTAATTAGCTTAAAATTGTAATCTTTTTCTAATGTTTGTAAATTATTTTTTTATTTTTTGTAACTTAGTTCTTTTTTTATTTTTTGTACTTTAGTTAGTTTATTTAATTGTATTTATTTGTAGGTATTTTATGTAATTAATTTATTGATAGTGTAGTGTTAGGTTTAATTGTAGATAATTGTAGGTATTTTATTTAATTAATTAATTTATTGATAGTGTAGTGTTAGGTTTAATTGTAACTTAGGTTAGGATTTATTTTACAGGTAATTTTGTAATTATTTTAACTAGGTAGCTATTAAATAGTTATTAACTATTTAATAGCTATTGTACCTGGTTAAAATAAATACAAAGTTGCCTGTAAAATAAATATTAATCCTAAAATAGCTACAATATAATTATAATTCATATTGTAGCTATATTAGGGTTTATTTTACAGGTAAGTATTTAGATTTAAATAGGAATAATTTATTTAATAAGAGTTATTTTATTTCATTAGATAAAAATTATATTTAATTTAGGGGGGTGTTAGTGTTAGAGTTAGACTTAGCTTTAGGGGTTAATAAATTTAATAGAATAGCGGTGAGGTCCGGTCGGCAGATTAGGGGTTAATACTTGAAGTTAGGTGTCAGTGATGTTAGGGAGGGCAGATTAGGGGTTAATACTATTTATTATAGGGTTATTGAGGCAGGAGTGAGGCGGATTAGGGGTTAATAACTTTATTATAGTAGCAGTGAGGTCCGGTCGGCAGATTAGGGGTTAATAAGTGTAGGTAGGTGGCGGCGGCGACTTTGGGGGCAGCAGATTAGGGGTTAATAAATATAATATAGGGGTCGGCGGTGTTAGGGGCAGCAGATTAGGGGTACATAGGGATAACGTAGGTTGCGGCGGTGTACGGAGCGGCAGATTAGGGGTTAAAAAAATATGCAGGGGTCAGCTTTAGCGGGGTCGGCAGATTAGGGGTTAATAAGTGTAAGGTTAGGGGTGTTTAGACTCGGGGTTCATGTTAGGGTGTTAGGTGCAGACTTAGGAAGTGTTTCCCCATAGGAAACAATGGGGCTGCGTTAGGAGCTGAACGCTGCATTTTTGCAAGTGTTAGGTTTTTTTTCAGCTCAAACGGCCCCATTGTTCCCTATGGGGGAATCGTGCACGAGCACGATTTTGAAGCTGGCCGCGTCCGTAAGCACCGCTGGTATTGAGAGTTGCAGTGGCGGTAAATATGCCTGTACGCTCTCTTTTTGGAGCCTAACGCAGCCCTTCTGTGAACTCTAAATACCAGCGGTATTTAAAAGGTGCGGAGGGGGGGGGGAAGCATGCATTTAACGCACCCCTTTGGCCGCAGAACTCTAAATCTAGCCGTTATTGTTTACAAATGCTTAATAGTGATGGTTGTGTGTTTATGTGTCATTTACTCCATAATGACAATTGCAAGTTTTCACAAACTCACCTGTGAGTGCTCGTGTCTGCTATTACTGCCTGTGTGTGCATGCCTCTGTCTAATACTACCTGTGTGTGCATGTATCTGCCTATTACTGCCTCTCTGTGCATGTCTCTGTCTATTACTGCCTGTGAGTGCATGCCTCTGTCTAATACTACCTGTGTGTGCATGTATCTGCCTATTACTGCCTGTGTGTGCATGCCTCTGTCTAATACTACCTGTGAGTGCATGTCTCTGCCTATTACTACCTGTGAGTGCATGTCTCTGCCTATTACTGCCTGTGTGTGCATGCCTCTGTCTAATACTACCTGTGTGTGCATGTATCTGCCTATTACTGCCTGTGTGTGCATGCCTCTGTCTAATACTACCTGTGTGTGCACGTCTCTGTCTATTACTGCCTGTGTGTGCATGTCTCTGTCTATTACTGCCTGTGTGTGCATGTCTCTGTCTATTACTGCCTGTGAGTGCATGTCTCTGTCTATTACTGCCTGTGTGTGCATGTCTCTGTCTATTACTGCCTGTGTGTGCATGTCTCTGTCTATTACTGCCTGTGAGTGCATGTCTCTGTCTAATACTACCTATGTATGCATGTATCTGCCTATTATTGCCTGTGTGTGCATGTCTCTGTCTATTACTGCCTGCGAGTGCATGTCTCTGTCTATTACTGCCTGTGTGTGCATGTCTCTGTCTATTACTGCCTGTGAGTGCATGTCTCTGTCTATTACTGCCTTTGAGTGCATGTCTCTGTCTGTCACTGCCTGTGTGTGCACGGCTCTGTCTATTACTGCTTGTGTGTGCATGTATCTGCCTATTACTGCCTGAGTGTGCATGTATGTGCCTATTACTGCCTGTATGTGCATGTCTCTGTCTATTACTGCCTGTGAGTGCATGTCTCTGTCTATTACTGCCTGTGAGTGCATGTCTCTGTCTATTACTTCCTGTGAGTGCATGTCTCTGTCTATTACTTCCTGTGAGTGCATGTCTCTGTCTATTACTGCCTGTGAGTGCATGTCTCTGTCTATTACTGCCGGTGTGTGCACGTCTCTGTCTATTACTGCCTGTCAGTGCATGTCTCTGTCTATTACTGCCTGTGAGTGCATGTCTCTGTCTATTACTGCCGGTGTGTGCACGTCTCTGTCTATTACTGCCTGTGTGTGCATGTCTCTGACTATTACTGCCTGTGAGTGCATGTCTCTGTCTATTACTGCCTGTGTGTGCATGTCTCTGTCTATTACTGCCTGTGAGTGCATGTCTCTGTCTATTACTGCCTTTGAGTGCATGTCTCTGTCTATTATTGCCTGTGTGTGCACAGCTCTGTCTATTACTGCGGCTGCCTGTGTGTGAATGTCTCTGTCTATTACTGCCTGTGTGTGCATGTCTGTGTCTATTACTGTCTGTGAGTGCATGTTTCTGTCTATTACTGCCTGTGTGTGCATGTCTCTGTCTATTACTGCCTGTGAGTGCATGTCTCTGTCTATTACTGCCTTTGAGTGCATGTTTCTGTCTATTACGGCCTGTGAGTGCATGTCTCTGTCTATTACTGCCTGTGAGTGCATGTCTCTGTCTATTACTGCCTGTGAGTGCATGTCTCTGTCTATTACTGCCTTTGAGTGCATGTCTCTGTCTATTATTGCCTGTGTGTGCACGTCTCTGTCTGTTACTGCCTGTTTGTACATGTCTCTGTCTATTACTGCTGGTGAGTGCATGTCTATTACTGTCTGTGTGTGCATATCTCTGTCTATTACTGCCGGTGAGTGCATGTCTCTGTCTATTACTGCCTGTGAGTGCATATCTCTGTCTGTTACTGCCTGTGTGTGCATGTCTCTGTCTATCACTGCCTGTGAGTGCATGTCTCTGTCTATCACTGCCTGTGTGTGCATGTCTCTGTCTATTACTGCCTGTGAGTGCATGTCTCTGTCTATTACTGCCGGTGTGTGCACGTTTCTGTCTATTACTGCCTGTGAGTGCATGTCTCTGTCTATTACTGCCGGTGTGTGCACGTCTCTGTCTATTACTGCCTGTGTGTGCATGTCTCTGTCTATTACTGCCTGTGAGTGCATGTCTCTGTCTATTACTGCCTGTGTGTGCATGTCTCTGTCAATTACTGCCTGTGAGTGCATGTCTCTGTCTATTACTGCCTTTGAGTGCATGTTTCTGTCTATTACGGCCTGTGAGTGCATGTCTCTGTCTATTACTGCCTGTGAGTGCATGTCTCTGTCTATTACTGCCTTTGAGTGCATGTCTCTGTCTATTATTGCCTGTGTGTGCACGGCTCTGTCTATTACTGCCTGTGTGTGAATGTCTCTGTCTATTACTGTCTGTGAGTGCATATCTCCATCTATTACTGCCTGTGTGTGCATGTCTCTGTCTGTTACTGCCTGTGTGTGCATGTCTCTGTCTATTACTGCCTGTGAGTGCATGTCTCTGTCTATTACTGCCTGTGTGTGCATGTATCTGTCTATTACTGCCTGTGAGTGCATGTCTCTGTCTATTACTGCCTGTGTGTGCATGTCTCTGTCTATTACGGCCTGTGAGTGCATGTTTCTGTCTATTACTGCCTGTTTGTGCATGTCTCTGTCTATTACTGCCTGTGAGTGCATGTCTCTGTCTATTACTGCCTTTGAGTGCATGTCTCTGTCTATTACTGCCTGTGAGTGGATGTCTCTGTCTATTACTGCCTGTGAGTGCATGTCTCTGTCTATTACTGCCTTTGAGTGCATGTCTCTGTCTATTACTGCCTGTGAGTGCATGTCTCTGTCTATTACTGCCTTTGAGTGCATGTCTCTGTCTATTATTGCCTGTGTGTGCACGGCTCTGTCTATTACTGCCTGTGTGTGAATGTCTCTGTCTATTACTGTCTGTGAGTGCATATCTCTATCTATTACTGCCTGTGTGTGCATGTCTCTGTCTGTTACTGCCTGAGTGTGCATGTATGTGCCTATTACTGCCTGTATGTGCATGTCTCTGTCTATTACTGCCTGTGAGTGCATGTCTCTGTCTATTACTGCCTGTGAGTGCATGTCTCTGTCTATTACTTCCTGTGAGTGCATGTCTCTGTCTATTACTTCCTGTGAGTGCATGTCTCTGTCTATTACTGCCTGTGAGTGCATGTCTCTGTCTATTACTGCCGGTGTGTGCACGTCTCTGTCTATTACTGCCTGTGAGTGCATGTCTCTGTCTATTACTGCCTGTGAGTGCATGTCTCTGTCTATTACTGCCGGTGTGTGCACGTCTCTGTCTATTACTGCCTGTGTGTGCATGTCTCTGACTATTACTGCCTGTGAGTGCATGTCTCTGTCTATTACTGCCTGTGTGTGCATGTCTCTGTCTATTACTGCCTGTGAGTGCATGTCTCTGTCTATTACTGCCTTTGAGTGCATGTCTCTGTCTATTATTGCCTGTGTGTGCACAGCTCTGTCTATTACTGCGGCTGCCTGTGTGTGAATGTCTCTGTCTATTACTGCCTGTGTGTGCATGTCTCTGTCTATTACTGCCTGTGAGTGCATGTCTCTGTCTATTACTGCCTGTGAGTGCATGTCTCTGTCTATTACTGCCTTTGAGTGCATGTTTCTGTCTATTACGGCCTGTGAGTGCATGTCTCTGTCTATTACTGCCTGTGAGTGCATGTCTCTGTCTATTACTGCCTGTGAGTGCATGTCTCTGTCTATTACTGCCTTTGAGTGCATGTCTCTGTCTATTATTGCCTGTGTGTGCACGTCTCTGTCTGTTACTGCCTGTTTGTACATGTCTCTGTCTATTACTGCTGGTGAGTGCATGTCTCTGTCTATTACTGTCTGTGTGTGCATATCTCTGTCTATTACTGCCGGTGAGTGCATGTCTCTGTCTACTACTGCCTGTGAGTGCATGTCTCTGTCTGTTACTGCCTGTGTGTGCATGTCTCTGTCTATTACTTCCTGTGAGTGCATGTCTCTGTCTATTACTGCCGGGGTGTGCACGTTTCTGTCTATTACTGCCTGTGAGTGCATGTCTCTGTCTATTACTGCCTGTGAGTGCATGTCTCTGTCTATTACTGCCGGTGTGTGCACGTCTCTGTCTATTACTGCCTGTGTGTGCATGTCTCTGTCTATTACTGCCTGTGAGTGCATGTCTCTGTCTATTACTGCCTGTGTGTGCATGTCTCTGTCAATTACTGCCTGTGAGTGCATGTCTCTGTCTATTACTGCCTTTGAGTGCATGTTTCTGTCTATTACGGCCTGTGAGTGCATGTCTCTGTCTATTACTGCCTGTGAGTGCATGTCTCTGTCTATTACTGCCTTTGAGTGCATGTCTCTGTCTATTATTGCCTGTGTGTGCACGGCTCTGTCTATTACTGCCTGTGTGTGAATGTCTCTGTCTATTACTGTCTGTGAGTGCATATCTCCATTTATTACTGCCTGTGTGTGCATGTCTCTGTCTGTTACTGCCTGTGTGTGCATGTCTCTGTCTATTACTGCCTGTGAGTGCATGTCTCTGTCTATTACTGCCTGTGTGTGCATGTATCTGTCTATTACTGCCTGTGAGTGCATGTCTCTGTCTATTACTGCCTGTGTGTGCATGTCTCTGTCTATTACGGTCTGTGAGTGCATGTCTCTGTCTATTACTGCCTGTGAGTGCATGTCTCTGTCTATTACTGCCTTTGAGTGCATGTCTCTGTCTATTATTGCCTGTGTGTGCACAGCTCTGTCTATTACTGCGGCTGCCTGTGTGTAAATGTCTCTGTCTATTACTGCCTGTGTGTGCATGTCTCTGTCTATTACTGCCTGTGAGTGCATGTTTCTGTCTATTACTGCCTGTGTGTGCATGTCTCTGTCTATTACTGCCTGTGAGTGCATGTCTCTGTCTATTACTGCCTTTGAGTGCATGTTTCTGTCTATTACGGCCTGTGAGTGCATGTCTCTGTCTATTACTGCCTTTGAGTGCATGTCTCTGTCTATTATTGCCTGTGTGTGCACAGCTCTGTCTATTACTGCCTGTGTGTGAATGTCTCTGTCTATTACTGCCTGTGTGTGCATGTCTCTGTCTATTACTGCCGGTGTGTGCACGTCTCTGTCTATTACTGCCTGTGTGTGCATGTCTCTGTCTATTACTGCCTGTGAGTGCATGTCTCTGTCTATTACTCTCTGTCTATTACTGCCTGTGAGTGCATGTCTCTGTCTATTACTGCCTGTGTGTGCATGTCTCTGTCTATTACGGCCTGTGAGTGCATGTCTCTGTCTATTACTGCCTGTGAGTGCATGTCTCTGTCTATTACTGCCTTTGAGTGCATGTCTCTGTCTATTATTGCCTGTGTGTGCACAGCTCTGTCTATTACTGCCTGTGTGTGAAGGTCTCTGTCTATTACTGCCTGTGTGTGCATGTCTCTGTCTATTACTGCCTGTGAGTGCATGTCTCTGTCTATTACTGCCTGTGAGTGCATGTCTCTGTCTATTACTGCCGGTGTGTGCACGTCTCTGTCTATTACTGCCTGTGTGTGCATGTCTCTGTCTATTACTGCCTGTGAGTGCATGTCTCTGTCTATTACTGCTTGTGTGTGCATGTCTCTGTCTATTACTGCCTGTGAGTGCATGTCTCTGTCTATTACTGCCTGTGAGTGCATGTCTCTGTCTATTACTGCCTGTGAGTGCATGTCTCTGTCTATTACTGCCTTTGAGTGCATGTCTCTGTCTATTACTGTCTGTGTGTGCATATTTCTGTCTATTACTGCCGACGAGTGCATTTCTCTGTCTATTACTGTCTGTGAGTGCATGTCTCTGTCTATTACTGTCTGTGAGTGCATGTCTCTGTCTATTACTGCCTGTGTGTGCATGTCTCTGTCAATTACTGCCTGTGAGTGCATGTCTCTGTCTATTACTGCCTTTGAGTGCATATTTCTGTCTATTATGGCCTGTGAGTGCATGTCTCTGTCTATTACTGCCTGTGAGTGCATGTCTCTGTCTATTACTGCCTTTGAGTGCATGTCTCTGTCTATTATTGCCTGTGTGTGCACGGCTCTGTCTATTACTGCCTGTGTGTGAATGTCTCTGTCTATTACTGTCTGTGAGTGCATATCTCCATCTATTACTGCCTGTGTGTGCATGTCTCTGTCTGTTACTGCCTGTGTGTGCATGTCTCTGTCTATTACTGCCTGTGAGTGCATGTTTCTGTCTATTACTGCCTGGGTGTGCATGTCTCTGTCTATTACTGCCTGTGAGTGCATGTCTCTGTCTATTACTGCCTTTGAGTGCATGTTTCTGTCTATTACGGCCTGTGAGTGCATGTCTCTGTCTATTACTGCCTGTGAGTGCATGTCTCTGTCTATTACTGCCTTTGAGTGCATGTCTCTGTCTATTATTGCCTGTGTGTGCATGTCTCTGTCTATTACTGTCTGTGAGTGCATATTTCTGTCTATTACTGTCTGTGTGTGCATATTTCTGTCTATTACTGTCTGTGAGTGCATGTCTCTGTTTATTACTGTCTGTGTGTGCATATTTCTGTCTATTACTGCCGGTGAGTGCATGTCTCTGTCTATTACTGTCTGTGAGTGCCTGTCTCTGTCTATTACTGCCTGTGTGTATAGTATATTTGAAAAATAAACAGCTATTACAGTTCTTTATCAAATTATTTATGTGCAAAAATATCATAGACTCTAATAGTGAATTTTGTAAGCAAAATTGTTATAACTTTTCTAAATAATTGTAATAGACCATTAAATATGTTACAAATACATCCAGTGACATATTGCAATCCTTTAGAAAATCTTATCTGATGACTTTTTTGCAAAGTTCAACTTTAAAGTCTATTGGACGTTTTGTAGATACATTTTGAATACGAATTTAAAGGGATTGATGTGCATTAAACAAATAAATATGCATAGCTATAAGAAAAGTATAAATATAATGGCAATTAGTAAAATATATTAAGATATTTTTAGATAATATCAATATATTTGGAAAAAACATTGTAGTAGAAAAAGGACATATTTAAAGGGATAGGAAAGTCAAAATTAAACTTTAATAATTCAGGATACACCATAGAATTTTAAGACAATTCTAATATTCTTGTTCCTTTGGTATCCATTGTTGAAAAGCATATGTACATATCATTAGCAGCAGCAATGTACTACTAGGAGCTAACTGGTGGTTGGCCGCAACACACATTTGTCTCTTGTCATTTGCTCACCAGGTGTGTTCAGCTAGGTCCCAATAGTGCACTGCTGCTTTGGAGCTGACCTCTAAATGACAGAGTGACATGCAGGGTGTAGGAGGGGGACTTTAGAATCTGTGAGGGGGGCGCATTTTGGAATTTTGCCCTGGGAGCCAGATTCTCTAGAAACAGCCCTGAGTAGAATAACCCCAATCACTTTATTTTATACACCAATAGTATGTACTGTCTGTTTATCTTTGTTGGTGTCAGTATAGCATTCAATTTATGGTCAGCAGGCCAGATTCCCTGCAGATTGCTGCCTGTGCCAGATAAAGTATTTGCTGCAGATTTAACCTTACCAGTTTAACCTGTTTTGCTTTCAATGTTACTGTGCCCTCATGCTTCCTGCTTCCTCTGCCAGTGTTACATGCTTCACATTTACTTGATATATGTATTAATGGTAAAAGAAAATGACACTCAGTATTCAGTATCAGTTGAATCCTAAATTACAAATAAAAGTCACCCTTGCCATGCAAAAATATAACCATAGATGTCCATCCTCAGGCCCAAAGGCAACCATTGGTTTTAACTTGCTTTTATTAACCAGAGTGCATAGATTATATACATATAAATACAGTGGGGGGTAGTTATCAAGCCGTCAACCTCAAATACGCTGGAATTCCGCAGCGTATTTGTGGCGAGGCTGATTCGCCTTAGTTATCAAAGGCTAGAGACCGGCAAAAGTAGAATTTTGTGACGTAAACTTCGATCAGCCGGACTCCGTCCGACACAGATCGATTCTTACGCCACTCCAGATGTTCCACACACAAGTACGGCACAATCTGACTACTTTTGCTAGGTATCAAAAAACTAGCAGGTACGCTCGGCACTTTTCCGGCCCAGCGTACCTGGTTTTCAAACCGCCACCCTGGAGGCGGCGGATCCCATAGGAATCAATGGGAGTCTGACCATAGCGAAAGTACAAGTTCGCTGCTGACAGACATCCCATTGATTCCTATGGGAGCTGTCTACACCTAACACCCTAACATGTACCCCGAGTCTAAACACCCCTAAGCTGTCCCCCCCTACACCGCCGCAACTAAATAAAGTTATTACCCCCTAAACCGCCGCTCCCGGAGCCCACCGCAAGCTACTCTATACATATTAACCCCTAAACCGCCGCTCCCTGACACCGCCGCAACTATAATAAGTGTATTAACCCCTAAACCGCCGCTCCTGGAGCCCACCGCAAGCTACTCTATATCTATTAACCCCTAAACCGCCGCTCCCTGACCCTGCCGCAACCTATATTAAATTTATTAACCCCTATCCTGCCCCCCCTACACCGTCGCCACCTATAATAAATGTATTAACCCCTATCCTGCCCCCCCTGCACCGTTGCCACCTATAATAAATTTATTAACCCCTATCCTGCCCCCCACTACACCGCCGCCACTGTAATAAAATTATTAACCCCTAAACCTAAGTCTAACACTAACCCTAACACCCCCCTAACTTAAATATTAATTAAATAAATCTAAATAATATTTCTATTATTAACTAAATTAATCCTATTTAAAACTAAATAGTTACCTATAAAATAAACCCTAATATAGCTACAATATAAATAATAATTATATTGTAGCTATCTTAGGATTTATTTTTATTTTACAGGCACCTTTCAATTTATTTTAACTAGGTACAATAGCTATTAAATAGTTATTAACTATTTAATAGTTACCTAGCTAAAATAAAGAGAAATTTACCTGTAAAATAAAAACTAACCTAATTTACAATTACACCTAACACTACACTATACTTAAATAAATTATTCCTATTTAAAACTAAATACTTACCTGTAAAATAAACCCTAAGATAGCTACAATGTAATTAATAATTACATTGTAGCTATCTTAAGATTTATATTTATTTTACAGGTAACTTTGTATTTATTTTAGCTAGTTAGAATAGTTATTAAATAGTTATTAACTATTTAATAACTACCTAGCTAAAAGAAATACAAAATTACCTGTAAAATAAATCCTAACCTAAGTTACAATTAAACCTAACACTACACTATCATTAAATAAATTAAATAAACTACCTACAAATAACTACAATTAAATACAATTACATAAACTAACTAAAGTACAAAAAATAAAAAAAGCTAAGTTACAAAAAATAAAAAAAATAAGTTACAAACATTTAAAAAAATATTACAACAATTTTAAGCTACTTACACCTAATCTAAGCCCCCTAATAAAATAACAAACCCCCCCAAAATAAAAAAATGCCCTACCCTATTCTACATTAAAAAAGTTCAAAGCTCTTTTACCTTACCAGCCCTTAAAAGGGCCTTTTGTGGGGGCATGCCCCAAAGAGTTCAGCTCTTTTGCCTGTAAAAGAAAAATACAACCCCCCCCAATCCAATCAGCCAATCAGATTGAGCTTGCATTCTATTGGCTGATCGGAACAGCCAATAGAATGCGAACTCAATCTGATTGGCCGATTGGATCAGCCAATCGGATTGAACTTGAATCTGATTGGCTGATTCCATCAGCCAATCAGAATTTTCCTACCTTAATTCCGAATGGCTGATAGAATCCTATCAGCCAATTGGAATTGAAGTGACACCATCTTGGATGACGTCCCTTAAAGGAGCCTTCATTCGTCGGTAGTCCGTCGGGAAAGAAGGATGTTCCGCGTCGGCGGGATGAAGATTCAAGACCCGGCTTCGAAGATGACCTCGCCCGGATAGAAGACTTCTTCAGCGCCTCTTGGAAGATGACCTCGCCCGGATGGAAGATTTCTTCAGCGCCGCTTGGAGGATCACTTCATCGGATGGAAGATTTCTTCAGCGCCCCTTGGATGATCACTTCTGCCGGTCCGGATGTCCTCTTCAGTTCCATCGGTGGCTCGGCTGAGTGAAGACGACTAAAGGTAGGATGATCTTCAGGGGATTAGTGTTAGGTTATTTTAAGGGGGGTTTGGGTTAGATTAGGGGTATGTGGGGGGTGGGTTTTATTGTTGGGGGGGGTTGTATTTTTCTTTTACAGGCAAAAGAGCTGAACTATTTGGGGCATGCCCCCACAAAAGGCCCTTTTAAGGGCTGGTAAGGTAAAAGAGCTTTGAACTTTTTTAATGTAGAATAGGGTAGGGCATTTTTTTATTTTGGGGGGTTTGTTATTTTATTAGGGGGCTTAGATTAGGTGTAAGTAGCTTAAAATTGTTGTAATATTTTTTTAAATGTTTGTAACTTAGCTTTTTTTATTGTACTTTAGTTAGTTTATGTAATTGTATTTAATTGTAGTTATTTGTAGGTAGTTTATTTAATTTATTTAATGATAGTGTAGTGTTAGGTTTAATTGTAACTTAGGTTAGGATTTATTTTACAGGTAATTTTGTATTTCTTTTAGCTAGGTAGTTATTAAATAGTTAATAACTATTTAATAACTATTCTAACTAGCTAAAATAAATACAAAGTTACCTGTAAAATAAATATAAATCCTAAGATAGCTACAATGTAATTATTATTTATATTGTAGCTATATTAGGGTTTATTTTACAGGTAAGTATTTAGTTTTAAATAGGAATAATTTATTAAAGTATAGTGTAGTGTTAGGTGTAATTGTAACTTAGGTTAGTTTTTATTTTACAGGTAAATTTCTCTTTATTTTAGCTAGGTACGCTATTAAATAGTTAATAACTATTTAATAGCTATTGTACCTAGTTAAAATAAATTGAAAGGTGCCTGTAAAATAAAAATAAATCCTAAGATAGCTACAATATAATTATTATTTATATTGCAGCTATATTAGGGTTTATTTTATAGGTAAGTATTTAGTTTTAAATAGGACTAACTTAGTTAATAATAGAAATATTATTTAGATTTATTTAATTAATATTTAATTTAGGGGGGTGTTAGGGTTAGTGTTAGACTTAGGTTTAGGGGTTAATAATTTTATTACAGTGGCGGCGGTGTAGTGGGGGGCAGGATAGGGGTTAATAAATTTACTATAGGTGGCGACGGTGTAGGGGGGGCAGGATAGGGGTTAATAAATTTATTATAGGTGGCGACGGTGTAGGGGGGGCAGGATAGGGGTTAATAAATTTAATATAGGTTGCGGCGGGTTCAGGGAGCGGCGGTTTAGGGGTTAAACTATTTATTTGTGGCGATGTGCGGGATCAGCAGGATAGGGGCTAATAACTTTCTTATAGAGGGCGACGGTATAGGGGGGGCAGGATAGGGGTTACTAGGTATAATGTAGGTGGCAGCGGTGTCCGGGAGCGGCAGTTTAGGGGTTAATACATTTATAAGACTTGCGGCGGGGTCTAGGATCGGCGGTTTAGGGGTTAATAACTTTATTTAGTTGCGGGGGGCTCCGGGGGCGCCGGTATAGGGGGTAGAACAGTGTAGTTTAGTGTGAGTGCTTAGTGACAGGCTAGCAAGAAAGCTGTCAAACAGCCGAAGAGCAGCGAGATCGGATGAGTGATAACTCTCACAGTCCGCTGCTCATCGCCCCGCAGCTTTTTGACAGCTTTATTTGATAACTTAGGCGTATTTTTTCAGGTTCGCGGCGGCGAAGGTAGCCGAGCTTAGGCGGGCGTATTGGGCCGGCGAAGGCAGGAAAGTTGACACGTTTATAACTACCCCCCAGTGTGTGTGTGTGTGTGTGTTTTAAGTGTGTTTGTGTATAAAACAATATTAACCCCTTGATAGCTAATGACTCTGAGCCGTCACTAGCACTCTCCCACTTTGAGGGAGATCTGGGGGCTCCCACTGGCTCCTACCCCAGTGATCTGGTCTGCAAAGTGACAGGCATCACGGGGGCTTCACATTATGCGCGTTGACGTCACAGCGCAACTTTATTTAACTTGAACAATGTTAAATATTACAAATGTGAGATTCGTTTCGGATCGATTCGGAAATTCTGCCAAATTCGTAAAAATTCGGGATTCGGATTGATTTGAATTTCCGAATTAAAATAGTGCCGAATCTACTGAATAAATCCGAATTAGTTCGGATTTATTCGGATTTATTTGGTAGATTCGGATGGCCATGGATTACACTAGTATTGTACAGTATATTAGGTTATATCACTCTGCTATGGGTTACACCTAATATACAGTACATATACTAGTCTAATACACAGCACATCCCACCTAACACTTACCGAAATTCTGAATTTCCAAACCAAATCCAGCCGAATTTATTCGAATCCGAATAAATCCGAACCGAATCCGAACCAAATTTATTCAAATTTTTCCGAATTCAAATCGATCCGAACCGAAATTCGAAAAAATCTGAATCGATCCGAACCGAACCAAATTTTTTCGCCATGCACATGTCTATTAAATATAGGAGCAGGGGGCATTAGAAGCCTGTATCTCAGGCATCTAAGCAGCTACAGACACCCAAGACCCACCGTTGAAAAGTAATCGCCTAACCTATCATACAGTGTAAGTCTTGGGGATCTGAAATTTTTTTACAAAAAAAATTTAAAAAAAAATTAAAAAAATAAAATAAAATAAAAAACTCCCTTAAAAAACCTTAGCACCCAGGTGGGAAAGTGCTTAGCACTCAAAGGGTTAATTGTGAGGGGGTGGAAGTCTTGGTGAGTTTGACTACAATCAGGAATAAATTACACATATTTTGTAGTCACTTTGCCAAAAATTGCAGCTATCTTGTATGTAGGTATGTGGTATTATGTACTGGGTCTTGGGGATTTTTTTTAAGAACCCTGGTTTAAACTAACAAACTAGACTTGTTCTACCTATCTAAAGCCAAACAGTGCAATGTATTAATGTCTCCCCAAAAACACTTGAAATAATATAACAAAAATCACTGCAGAAGAAAATCCTTTCTTAAAGGGAAATTATATTAAAAATGTCATTCTTCATAAAGAGCTAGATTACAAGAAGAGCACAAAAATATTAGCACTATTGTGCATTGAGATTGCTTGAGTGCGTTCAATAGTGATTCTATTGTTGTGCTCGTACTACACATCCAAATTTATATATATTTTTTTATTTTTTATTTTTTTTTATATATATATTTTTATTGAGGTATATTGCAAGGCATACATATAATATTTATCAACATAAAACAAAAGAAAATGTTTCAAGAAGCATAAATACAGTAGATCCAACAAAATAAACATTACACATTAACATGACCGTTGTCTTAAACATTTGTATACATATATGGTTGCCACCTAAACTGTATACCCCCACAATGAAAAACGAGGCCGCCTTGGACCTCATAGTAACATGGAATTATTAACGTTGCAGAGGATAGCCTAAAACCAAAGGGACCACTCTTGGGTCCGAAATAATTAACCTCATTTTACCATTTTTTATTTATAATATAGGTCAAAAGAACAGAGTAAACCTTAACCATCAAACTTTGACCTGCAATATAGGGCCACTATTGGACCCTTGGACTGGACAATGAATAAGAGAACCTAAATCTAAAATTCTTATACACAGCATTACAGATGATATAAATATATAACTAAACTATTGATTTAGGGAGCAAGAACTTCTAGACAACCACTGTCTACACATGTACTGATATGTAGAGATCCATGGTACTTTAACTGAAATATATATACAATATATACGTCCACACATATATATATATATATACACATGTATACACCCATATTTATGAGGCCACATGCTAAGAGAGGGCATGATAATATAAACAATACTTAACATCCAGTGCATAACATAAGTCAGCGCAAGAATAGGTGAACAATTTGTGAGCAATATTTTCTGGGGAGGATATAATAACCGCTATAGATCTCGCCCTGTCTTGGCCGCTGACAGAGCGAAACTGGGGGATCAAGTGAAAGTTAAAATGCTAGCGCAGTAACTCCATACATTTTGAAATATTTACTTTGTAAGACTCTATTCCCCTACTCTCAAATATGGAACAAATACAGTAAATATATTAGGTAAGTAACTAAAGGAGTTGTAGTAGCTTCTGACTCCGATTCAGAGTCCCATCTAAGTGCTTCTTCCGTGCCTGCCTTCCAAGCAGACAAGTTACTCGCTAATATTGGCTCACATTGTTCTTGCTCTCTCCATTCCAATATTGTAGATATGCGTGCTGGGAGAGTTTGCCAATAGAGATCTCTTGTCTCAGCACTACTGTGTGGCGTCTTCTTAGCCCAGGGAATCTGTAAAATACCATCCAAGGCCCCAAATCTTTGCAATTTTAAAATCTGCAAAAATGATCTGTAGTGTCTACGAAATGTCCTCCATGGTAAGCGATATAAGAATTATACTAATAGAACCAATGTTATAATAGGGTGGTGTGAAGATATATATAGAGTATCACTATTCACTACTTATAACCCAGGATCATTCAATTCCTGGGGGGGGGGATGTGCAGCAGCCCTAGAGGTGCAGGTGAACAGAGGCCTAGTGCAGGCCATGCGGTCTGTCTGTACGTCTCTTAGCTAAAGAGCATAGGAAGCATCAACCTCACAAGATATTCTCACAAACTCTCCCAGGGTCTCCCAAGAGCCTGTAGTTCAAAACTCTGTCAATGAAATCCAGATTTGGATAAAAAATACTTTGTAGAACCCAGTGAAAATCAGGAGCTCCTCTAGAGCATGACCTTCCGCAATAGCTGTAGGCTCCACCCCCCCAAATTTATATTTTATTGTTCAAGCGATAGTCTAACATCTGCATGTTGGATAGTGAATGTGTGCTAAATCCCTCACATAATATGGGGGTGTACAGTAAAATTCATATAGTATATCGCTTGAGAGATAAATGGATGGTGCACGCTAACTATGCTTAATGTGTGCGCTAACTACTATCAAGCTAGATTACAAGTGTTGCGGTAAAGCTTTTAACGCTGATAAAATGGAAATTCCAGCATAATGGCCATGAATGTGTATTACGAGTCGTGTCGGTAAAGCTGTAACGCAAGCATTTTAGCCTGTAACGCAACGTCCATTCCACACTAAAAAAAAAAATGATGTTTTTGTGTGGGATTTTCATAGCCCTGGTATTACAGGTTGTGCGTTGAGGCTAAAAACCTTGCATTACAGCCTATACCAACACGATCCATACCGCCATCTAAGAGCAGTAGTTATGGATTTTGCTACACAAAAATGTTTCACAAAACTCATAACTAAAGTGTTACAAAGTACACTAATTTCCATAAACTACCTATTAACCCTTAAACCGCTACCCTCCCGCATCACAAACACTATTTAAAACGTATTAACCCCTAATCTTGCCGCCCACCCACATCGCGACTATTAAATAAACCTAATAACCCCTAATCTGCCGCCCACATCGCCAACACTATTTAAATATATTAACCCCTAATCTGCCACTCCCCGACATCGCTGCCACTATAATAAAGTTATTAACCCCTAAACCTCCGGCCTCCCACATCGCCGCCACAAAATAAACCTATTAACCCCTAAACCGCCAGCCTCCCTACATTGCAAAACACTAAATTAAATTATTAACCTCTAATCCTAACACCCCCTAACTTAAAATTAAAATTACAATATAACTATCTTAAAATAAATAAAAACTTACCTGTGAAATAAAAATAAACCATACATTAAACTATAAATTAACTTAACATTACTATTCTAATAAAATATAAAAAAAATACTACAAATTAAAAAATCTAAATTACAAATAAAATAAAAACTAACACTACGAAAAAAAATACAAAATCTAAAATTACAAAAAATAATAAATACCAAATTAAGAAAAATAAAACACTAAGCTTGCAAAAAATAATAAACGAACTTCTCAAAAATAAAAACAATTACACCTAATCTAATAGCCATATAAAAATAAAATAAGACGCCCAAAATAAAAACACCCCCTAGCCTACAATAAACTACCAATAGCCCTTAAAATGGCCTTTTGTTGGGCATTGCCCTAAGTTAAACAGCTATTTTACCTGTAAAAAAAAATACAAAGTAAAACTGACTACCCAACCAACACCCAAAATAAAAATTTAAGCTACCCATTGCCCCTAAAGGGGCATTTGTATGGACATTGCCCTTAAAAGGACATTTAGCTCTTTTGCATTGCCCTTAAAAGGGCATTTAGCTCTTTTTCAAAGCCCAAAGCCCTAATCAACCCCCCCAAAAAAACAAAAAACCCAACACTAACTTACTCACAGTTCCTGAAGTCCAGACATTCATCTATATCCAGACGGTGAGAAGTCTTCATTCAGGCGACGATATCTTCATCCATCCCGTGGGCATCATCTATTTTCATCGATGCGGCGCTGAGCCATCCTGGAAGCAGATCCCATCCTGCACGGAGCGTTCTCTTTATAGATCACTGCTGTACACTGAAGTTGAATGCAAGGTAGCCGTTTCAAAATGGCGTACCTTGCATTCCTATTGACTAACTTGAGTCTTCAAATTCAAATCAGCCAATAGAATGAGAGCTACTGAAATCCTATTGGCTGTTCAAAACAGCCAATAGGATTTTAGGAAGCTCTCATCCTATTTAGGTTACCTAGGTAGGCTTAAGAGCTTGGAGCTAACTGCTGATTGGTGGCTGCACATTATATGCCTTTTATCATTGGTTTACTAATGTGTTCAGTTAGCTCCCAGTAGTGTATTGCTGCACCTTCATTAAAGGATTCCAAGAGAATGAAGCAAAATTGATAATAGAAGTAAATTGGATGTTCTTTCTGAATCATGACATGTCCCTTTAAAGGGACATTAAGACCTTTAGAACAAAACAACTTTGCAATAAACAATATACTTTGATCCCCTTTCATGTAAAAACTCTTGATTGTTGCTTTATTGATTGCTCTTTCTTTATAAACATGTTATAATTTTACACTATCATCTGCTGATTCTATGTAAAAATGTGCATGATTTCTAAATCTTACTGTATGAATATAATTATATAACCCATTCATATTATCATAGGCTTACAACCCATTTACCATGCAGCACATACTGCGGATTTCTGTCCTACAATATTATATGCACTTAAACCAATTAGCGTTCCTCACTGCTATTTCAGACTTAAACAGCAACACTAATAGTCTACTGTAACAGAACACATGACTGAAGAGACTGAGATTAAATGCTAGTGCATGTAAAAATGTAAATAGCAATTCTAACTCCAGCTTCTCAGGGTGAAGTGAAACAAGCATATACTGTATATATAGCAAATTAAATAATGAGTATATTGTCATATTTTCTTATTTATATAAACATTCTGCCCTACTAGTTCTCACCTAATCAACTGTAAGTGCTATTATTGTGAAGCTGAAACGTCTAGGAGCAACAAAAGCCCAGCTACTGCGAGCGAGCCTCCGAGTTCTGAAACACGTAAAGCATAAAAATCGCCGATCATCTGTTGCATCACTCACTACAGAGTTTCAAACTGCCTCTTGATGCAATATCAGCACAAGAACTGTGCATTCGGGAGCTTCATGAAATGATTTTCTATTATTATAATTATCATTTTTTTGTATAGCGCCACAAAATTCTGTAGTGCTGGGCCACTGTACACAAGCTTCACATCAACGTGTGCAATGCCAAGCATCAGTTGGAGTGGTGTAAAGCACGCCGCTACTGGAGCGGTGGAAAAATGTTTTCTGGAATAAAGAATAACACTTCACTATCTGGCAGTTTGACGGAATTGGGTGTCGTGGATGCCTGAAGAACGCTATCTATGGGAATACATACGTCACATAACAGGAGAGTTAGTGTTTATTAAGGCAGGGATCCAATGATTGAGGAAGAAAGAATGAGCAGCACAAAATATATTGCAAAAAAATGGATATTTAATCCGACAGTCTCTTTAACAGATTACAACAAAGCACACAGGTATGGAGGTAGGAAAGGGGGCGTGTCCTTACGCGTTTCGTGCCGCAAGGCACTTAGTCATAGGATACTTTCTTGTTACACAGGGCCTGAATATATACAAGTTTGCACCAATCACGTAAGTAACAAAGTTGTAAACATTAGGGCACATGTGGTAAAGATTAAAAACAATGATCAAAAGGATATCACCTGATCTTAACAAATTCTGGACTACGGTAATGAAAACTTGCTAACAGTGACAAACAGTGAAAGACACTACTTGTTAATTACATAGTGGCTGCAATCTGAAATCATGCTGAGAGTGTTGAGACTAGATAATGATGATTATTAGAAGGAGACTAATAAATGTCATATCTGAGTATTGATCACTGTGAAGTGGAACTGGTCATACAGTGCTGACAAACACTTTCATACAATTCAATAATAAGTTCTAGTGTGTTGATTCTATTAAATATGAGTCTCAGCTATGTCAAAAGAAAAAACGCAAACATTCTTCAAATATAATTGGTGGTTGGTAATTAAAGCTCTAAATATGAGTAAAAAATACATAAATAAATATTTAGATAAATAAATTAAATTAATTTTAAATCCATCATAAACTAATAAAATTCATAAACCAAAAAGAAAAATAAAATAAAATATATGGTATGACTCAGTACAGATAGCAGTGATGTGGATTCCTCCTCTTCCTCTTCTCTCTCTCCCCAACCTTCTTTGTCATTACAGGTACTAAAGATTAAGGATGTTGGAAAAGAACAACCAGTGGTACGTCCTAAAGTTAAGAGTACCGAGGTCCCTTTAGGCAAGAAAGGAAGAAAACCAGAAGAGCAGGTCATAGGAGAAGAAAGGAGAAGTTAAAAAAGGGAGAACAAGAAGAACTAAAATTGACTGTTAATAATCTGTCTAATTTTGATCTCAATAATGACCACTTAAGTGTATTGACCAAGGGTTTGGGGTTTGCACCCACGCATGATTTCTCTGTTTTCTCTACTTTAATTGATATCAATAGGTTTGTACGCAAACTGGCATTAAAAATATATTTTTGTGAGCAGGAAACAGATGTCCTTGATGATGTCTATCATGTAGATGTATCTATACATGAAAGTGATAACAGGGGTATGCCTGTATTACTAATCTAGATTTTAGTGACAGATTAGCCTTAGAGGTCTTGAGGGATTTAGAATCAGGTGACACCGATTTAAACTACTACACGATTAACAAGCCTAAGAAGGTGTCAAAAGATTTTTACCCTATACAGTCTAGGGAAACGCATTTGAATCTGTTCCAAAAAAAGTAGAACAGGAGATTATTGAATATAGCCGCAGTTTGACATTTGACAATACTAAAAGGGTCTATGGGAATCTCAATCCCAAAGAGAAGTTAGCAATCAAACAGTTGCGAGATAACCATGACATTGTCATCCGATCTTCTGATAAGGGTGGCAATGTTGTGGTTATGAATAAGTCTGACTATTTAAAAGAGGTGACAAGACAAGTACAGGGCTTTGTCTTCAAATCCTACGATAGCCTTCAAGAAAAAACTTGAAAGGCTTATAAATGAGGGCATATCAATTGGAATTTTTGGAGAAGAGGACAAGGCCTCATTAATCCCTGTGTACCCAGTAATGCCCATCTTTCACCACCTACCCAAAACTCATAAGGATTTAATTAATGCTCCCGGTTGCCCAATTATTTCGGGCATTGGCTCACTTTTTGAGCCATTGTCACAATGGGTGGATTCTATCCTACAGCCCTTAGTTAAAGGCCTGAGCAGGTATCTTAGAGACTCAGGCCATCTCATCTCACTCCTTGAAGATGTTGAGTGGCATGAAGGCTTTGGGTGGGTGGTGATAGATGTGGTATCACTTTACTCTAAAATTCCTCACACCTTAGGAATAAGGGCTATTGAATTTTTCTTTTTTTTGTGTTTTGTGCTTACATCTGTGAGTGTGTCGAGTTCCTACTGTCCCATACTTTTTTTATGTTCAATGACAAGTATTTTTTACAAATTTGTGGAACAGCGATGGGGGCTAAGTTTGCCCCCTCATTTGCAAATTTGTTTATGGGATGGTGGGAGCTCGGCACTCTGTTTAACACAGATAATCCCTTTAAGGACAATATACATTTATATATGAGATATATAGATGATCTCATTTTTATTGTCAAGGGAGATTTTGTCTTTGAGGATTTCTTATGCTATATTAATGAGAATGAACTTGGTTTGGGGTTCACAGGTGGCATGCATGTGAATGAGGCACAATATTTGGATCTGAATTTGATTGGTTGTGTTCAAAGTGGCTGTGTCATGACACACTTACAGGAAACCAACCACGGGCAACACGATCTTGCATGCCAGGTCGTGTCACCCCAAACATTTAATCAAGGCTATACCTAAGAGTCAATTCTTGCGATTACGCAGGAATGTGTCAACTGACGCGCTATTTGAGAAACAAGCAGTAGATCTTAAACAAAGATTACAAGCCAGGGGCTATCATCCGACATCACTAAACAAGAGTTTATCAGAGGTGAGGGAGGAGCATCTTGCGAATGCGAGAAAGGGACACACTAGAAGGGAAACAGATGGTTTCTCAAAATCAATAGTGTTTTCCACACAATTTTCTTTGCAATACAATGAGCTGTGTAATATTTTAAAAAGAAATTTGATCCTCTTGGAGGGTGATGAGGTTTTGACCCCTCATATAAGACAAATTAAATTTATCTCAAAAAAGGCCCCCACCTTGGGAAATATGCTAGCCTCGAGCTTAGTATCAAGTTGTTCTGACAAGAGAAAAACTAATTGGCTGAATAGAAAGGGAACTTTTTTGTGTTTATCATCCAATTGTGGATGTTGCGAAGCTGTCTCCAGAGGGGACACGTTTAAGAGTATGTCAACAGGACTGACTTATAAAATCAACCACTATGCAAATTGTTCTTCCACTTTTGTGGTTTACTTGTTGGAGTGCAATTTTTGTGGGGCCCAATACGTTGGTCAGACCTCCCGCACCCTCAGAAAACTAGTAGGAAAACACAAGAGAGACATAAAATATTATGTCAAGACGTCAAGTGTCGCCAATCATTTCAATTGGCATCACTTCACGAATGTTCCCAATCTTAGTATCAAGGTCATTGACTGTGTGCATCTACCGCCAAGGGGTGGCAATAAGTTTAAAATTCTCACAAAAAAAGAATTATTCTGGATTTTTACTTTATGTACAAGAGAACCCCATGGTTTAAATAAAGAGTGGAACATTAGCCTTTTTACAGATTAAACTAAAATGATTCATACCATATATTTTATTTTATTTTTATTTTTGGTTTATGAATTTTATTAGTTTATGATGGATTTAATATTAATTTAATTTACTTATCTAAATCTTTATTTATATTTTTTTACTCATATTTAGAGCTTTAATTACCAACCATCAATTATATTTGAAGAATGTTTGCGTTTTTTCTTTTGACATAGCTGAGACTCATATTTAATAGAATCAACACACTAGAACTTATTATTGAATTGTATGAAAGTGTTTGTCAGCACTGTATGACCAGTTCCACTTCACAGTGATCAATACTCAGATATGACATTTATTAGTTTCCTTCTAATAATCATCATTATCTAGTCTCAACACTCTCAGCATGATTTCAGATTGCAGCCACTATGTAATTAACAAGTAGTGTCTTTCACTGTTTGTCACTGTTAGCAAGTTTTCATTACCGTAGTCCAGAATTTGTTAAGATGAGGTGATATCCTTTTGATCATTGTTTTTAATCTTTACCACATGTGCCCTAATGTTTCCAACTTTGTTACTTATGTGATTGGTGCAAACGTGTATATATTCAGGCCCTGTGTAAAAAGAAAGTATTCTATGACTAAGTGCCTTGCGGCACGAAATGCGTAAGAACACGCCCTCTTTCCTACCTCCATACCTGTGTGCTTTGTTGTAATCTGTTAAAGAGACTGTCGGATTAAATATCCATTTTTTTGCAATATATTTTGTGCTGCTCATTCTTTCTTCGTTATATACTTGGGACTGCTTGGTCCTTACCCTGATCCTGCACCTTTCCGCTCACCAGAAGCTCTCTAGCATAACGCTGAAAATTTACAGCACCGGAAGCTTTTACCCGGCGTCCGGCGATCAGCTGGCCTGTCTGGCTGAAGCTACGCCTTCCCCTTCAAGTATCCAATGATTGAGAAGTGACTCAATTTACACTGTCTCAACTCCCTAGATGAGGCATAAGATGTGACTACCAAGTTGGAAGGAATGACGTGGTCAGAGCTGGCTAAATGTTGGCAACTTGCAGTCAGAAAAAGTACTAAAATGGAATCCAAGACTCAGGTAAAATTAAGGCAGAGAGGTCAGCAACTGGCAGGCAACTACAGTACAACAGGAGGATCCAAAGTAAAGGTCAAGAAACTAGCCAATGGTCAAACACAAGGAGATTTGCAATATACAAGCGCAGCCAGGAACATTATCCAAACAATGGGTAAATAATAGTTCTCGTTGTGTTATTAAATAGAGCTAACCTTGAGAAAAGACTTGCCCCAATAATGACACAAGAGAATATGCAACAACCCATTAAAAGAAATCTATGACAATGGGGCATATTTATCAAGCTCCGTATGGAGCTTGATGCCCTGTGTTTCTGGCGAGCCTGCAGGAAACAGCAGTTATGAAGCAGCGGTCACAAAGACCGCTGCTCCGTAACCTGTCCGCCTGCTCTGAGCAGGCGGACAGACATTGCCGGAAATCAACCCGATCGAGTACGATCATGTTAATTGACACCCCCCTGCTGGCGATTGGCCGCGAGTGTGCAGGGGGCGGCATTGCACCAGCAGCTCTTGTGAGCTGCTGCTGCAATGCTGAATACGGCAAGCGTATTGCTCGCCGTATTCAGCGAGGTCTGGCGGACCTGATCCGCACTGTAGCTTGTAAATAAAATTTTAAAGCACGAACCACATCAAGATTGTGTAATAGACGTTCCTTCTTTGAAAAAGGATTAGGACATAGTGAAGGAACAACGATCTCCTGATTGATATTTTTATTAGATACCACCTTAGGAAGAAACCCAGGTTTGGTACGTAACACTACCTTGTCTGCATGGAAAATTAGATAAGGGGAATCACATTGTAAAGCAGATAACTCCGAAACTCTTTGAGCCGAGGAGATAGCTACTAAAAACAGAACTATCCAAGACAAAAGTTTAATATCTATGGAATGCAAAGGTTCAAACGGAACCCCTTGCAGAACCTTAAGAACTAAATTTAAACTCCATGGCGGAGCAACAGGTTTAAACACAGGCTTGATTCTAACTAAAGCCTGACAAAATGCCTGAACATCTGGAGTATCAGCCAGACGCTTGTGCAAAAGAATAGACAGAGCAGAAATCTGTCCCTTTAAGGAACTAGCTGACAATCCCTTCTCCAAACTTTCTTGGAGAAAAGATAATATCCTAGGAATCCTGACCTTACTCCATGAGTAACCGTTGGATTCACACCAATGAAGATATCTACACCATATCTTATGATAGATTTTCCTAGGCTTTCGAGCCTGAATTAAGGTGTCAATGACCGACCGATAAAATCAAACGTTCAATTTCCAAGCAGTCAGACGCAGAGAAATTAGATTTGGATGGTTGAAAGGACCTTGAAGTAGAAGGTCCTGCCTCTGCGGCAGTGTCCATGATCTGCATACCAAGTCTTGTGTGGCCACGCAGGTGCTATCAAAATCACCTAAGCTCTCTCCTGCTTGATCTTGGCAATCAGACGAGGGAGCAGAGGAAACGGTGGAAACACATAAGCCAGATTGAAGGACCAAGGCGCTGCTAGAGCATCTATCAGCGCTGCCTTGGGATCCCTGGACCTGGATCCGTAACAAGGAAGCTTGGCGTTCTGACGAGACGCCATGAGATCCAGATCTGGTTTGCCCCAAAGTTGAATCAACTGTGCAAATACCTCCGGATGGAGTTCCCACTCCCCCGGATGAAAAGTCTGTCAATTTAGAAAATCCGCCTCCCAGTTCTCTACTCCTGGGATATGGATAGCTGATAGATGGCAAGAGTGAACCTCTGCACATAGAATTATTTTTGAAACCTCCAACATTGCTAGGGAACTCCTTGTTCCCCCTTGATGGTTGATGTAGGCTACAGTCGTGATATTGTCTGACTGAAATCTGATGAACCTGACCGCAGCAAGCTGAGGCCAAGCTTGAAGAGCATTGAATATCGCTCGTAGTTCCAGAATGTTTATTGGAAGGAGAGCCTCCTCCTGAGTCCACAAGCCCTGAGCCTTCAGGGAGTTACAGACTGCACCCCAGCCCAGAAGGCTGGCATCTGTCGTTACTATTGTCCAATCTGGCCTGCGGAAGGTCATACCCTTGGACAGATGGACCCGAGATAGCCACCAGAGAAGAGAATCCCTGGTCTCTTGATCCAGATTTAGTAGAGGGGACAAATCTGTGTAATCCCCATTCCACTGACTGAGCATGCAAAGTTGCAGCGGTCTGAGATGTAGGCGGGCAAACGGCACTATGTCCATTGCCGCTACCATTATGCAGATTACTTCCATACACTGAGCCACTTAAGGGCGAGAAGTAGAATAAAGAACACGGCAGGAATTTAGAAGTTTTGACAACCTGGCCACTGTCAGGTAAATCTTCATTTCTACAGAATCTATCAGAGTTCCTAGGAAGGAAACTCTTGTGAGAGGGGATAGAGAACTCTTTTCTATGTTCACCTTCCACCCATGAGACCTCAGGAATGCCAGAACAATTATCCGTATGGGACCTGTCAATTTGAAAATTCGACGCCTGTATCAGAATGTCGTCTAGGTAAGGGGCTACTGCTATACCCCTTGGCCTTAGGACCGCTAGGAGTGACCCTAGATCGTTCGTAAAGATTCTTGGTGCTGTAGCTAACCCAAAGGGAGGAGCCACAAACTGGTAATGCCTGTCTAGGAAGGCGAACCTGAGAAACCGATCATGATCTCTGTGTATTGGAATGTGAAGATAAGCATCCTTTAAATCCACGGTAGTCATATATTGACCCTCCTGGATCATAGGTAGGATGGTTCGAATAGTCTCCATCTTGAAGGATGGGACCCTGAGAAATATGTTTAGGATCTTGAGATCTAAGATTGGTCTGAAAGTTCCCTCTTTCTTGGCAACTACAAACAGATTTCAATAGAAGCCTTGCCCCTGTTCCTCCTTTGGAACTGGGTGGATCACTCCCATAACTAGGAGGTCTTGAACACAATGTAAGAATGCCTCTCTCTTTATCTGGTTTGCAGATAATTGTGAGAGATGAAATCTCCCTTTTGGGGAAGAAGCTTTGAAATCCAGAAGATATCCCTGGGACACAATTCCCAACGCCCAGGGATCCTGGACATCTCTTGCCCAAGCCTGGGCAAAGAGAGAAAGTCTGCCATCTACTAGATCCGTTTCCGGATCGGGGGCTGCTCCTTCATGCTGTTTTAGAGGCAGCAGCAGGTTTTTTGGCCTTCTTTCCTTTGTTCCAAGCCTGGTTAGGTCTCCAGACCGGCTTGGACTGGGCAAAATTTCCCTCTTGTTTTGTATTAGAGGAAGTTGAAGCTGCGCCACTCTTGAAGTTTCGAAAGGAACGAAAATTAGTCTGTTTGGTCCTTAATTTGTTGGACCTATCCTGAGGAAGGGCGTGACCTTTCCTCCAGTAATATTAAAAAATGATCTCCTTCAGTCCAGGCCCGAATAGGGTCTGCCCCTTGAAGGGAATGTTGAGAAGCTTAGACTTTGAAGTAATGTCAGCTGACCAGGATTTGAGCCATAGCGCCCTATGCGACTGAATAGCAAAACCTGAGTTTTTAGCCGTTAGCTTGGTTAAATGAACAACGGCATCAGAAACAAATGAATTGGCTAGCTTAAGAGCTTTAAGTTTGTCAAGGATATCATCCAATGGGGTTTCTACTTGTAGAGCCTCTTCTAGAGACTCAAACCAGAAGGCCGCAGCAGCAGTGACAGGGGCAATGCATGCAAGGGCCTGGAGAATAAAACCTTGTTGAATAAAAATTTTCTTAAGGTAACCCTTTAATTTTTGGTCTATTGGATGTAGAAAAGAACAACTGTCCTCGACAGGGATAGTTGTACGCTTCGCTAGGGTAGAGACTGCTCCCTCCACCTTAGGGACCGTTTGCCACAAGTCCCATGTAGCGGCATCTATGGGAAACATCTTTTTAAAAACAGGAGGGGGAGAGAACGGTACACCTGGTCTATCCCATTCCTTAGTAATAATTTCTGAAAACCTCTTAGGGATTGGAAAAACATCAGTGTAAACAGGCACTGCATAGTATTTATCCAATTTGCACAATTTCTCTGGGACTACAATGGCGTCACAGTCATCCAGAGTTGCTAAAACCTCCCTGAGCAACACACGGAGGTGTTCAAGCTTAAATTTAAATGTAGACATATCAGAATCAGGTTGAAGTGTCTTCCCTGAATCAGAAAAATCACCCACAGATAGAAGCTCTCCTGCTTCGGCTTCTGCACATTGTGAGGGTATATCAGGCATAGCTACTAAAGCGTCAGAGAGCTCTGTATTTGTTCTAGCACCAGAGCTGTCTCGCTTTCCTTGTAACACTGGCAGTTATGACAATACCTCTGTAAGGGTATGATTCATAACTGCCGCCATGTCTTGTAAAGTATACGCAATGGGCGCGCTAGATGTACTTGGCGTCCCTTGAGCGGGAGTTATAGGCTCTGACACGTGGGGAGAGTTAGTCGGCATAACTTCCCCCTTGTCAATTTCCTCTGGTGATAAATCTTTTAAAGCCAGAATATGGTCTTTAAAATTTATAGTAAGATCAGTGCATTTGGTACATATTCTAAGAGGGAGTTCCACAATGGCTTCTAAACATAATGAACAAGGAGTTTCCTCTATGTCAGACATGTTTAACAGACTAGTAATGAGACCAGCAAGCTTGGAAAACACTTTAATAAATGTGAAAAAGCAGAATATAAAAAACGGTACTGTGCCTTTAAGGGAAAAAAACAAACACATTAATTGCAAAACAGTGAAAAAAAGCAGTTAACTCTACAAAATTTTTACAGTGTGTATAATAGACTAAAATAGCATTGCACCCACTTGCAAATGGATGATTAACCCCTCAGGCTCAAAAACCAAGCAGAAAAACGGTAAAACCGTTATAAACAGTCACAAGCAAACTGCCACAGCTCTACTGTGGCTCCTACCTGCCCATAAAACGACTTTTGTAGGCACAAAAACCCTTTACAGAGGTCCAATATGTCAAGGGACTCCTTCAGGGAAGCTGGATGTCTCAGAATGTAAAAACTACTGCGCAATTAGAGCGTGAAAATAGGCCCCTCCCACCATGCACTCAAAGTGAAAGGGCCATAAATAACTACTCCTAGGAGAAATCTAGTCAGACATGTGGAAAACTAGGCCCCAAATAAAAATGTATCACCCTCAGTAAAAAAACGTTCTTTATATATCATGCAAACGTTTTACATACTAAGTAATAAGAGCAAGTAACTTGAATATTACCCTTTACTGCAAGCATGATCCCAGTCGTTTGTTAAATCACTGTAATCAGGCTTACCTTAAATATATCAGGCACTGTCAGCATTTTCTAGACCTTATCATCTCTCTAGAAAAAAATATACTGAACATACCTCAGAGCAGTTAATTCTGCAGGCCATTCCCCCAGCTGAAGTTTTCCCATACTCTTCAGTTATGTGTGAGAACAACACTGGACCTTAGTTACAACCTGCTAAGATCATCAAAAACCTCAGGCAAAACTCTTCTTCTAATTTCTGCCTGAGGTAAAAACAGTACAACGACGGTACCGTTTAAAAATAACAAACTTTTGATTGAAGATAAACTACACTAATTCACCACATCTCTCTTGATACTTCCTTTCTTGTCGAGAGCTGCAAGAGAATGACTGGGAGTGGCAGTTAGGGGAGGAGCTATATAGACAGCTCTGCTGTGGGTGTCCTCTTGCAGCTTCCTGTTGGGAAGGAGAATATCCCACAAGTAATGGATGAATCCGTGGACTGGATACACCTTACAAGAGAAACACTCTTAGGTACCAACTGCGTAAAGTATGTCCAAAATGGTAATACTTCTTGTGTTTATTATTGGAAACACTGATCTCTGCCAAAGTATAGTGCATCCAAGCGTATGAAAAATGGGGCACAAGTTGTGTGGTATTGGAATATAAATAATCTCACCTAGTATTATACTGGTGAACCCAAATAATCTTAATGTTAAGAGTAGGCCAATATTAGTAAAAGGTTAATACCTAATTATAATACAGAATAGTATTCAAATTTGGTTGGCGATACCACAAGCTATTAACTAGAATGAGGTATGCAAAGATGTATGCAGAAATATATACCCAACTAGAATACAAGTAACTGAACAATGTCGGTTCAGCTCCTGGTTAGTCATGCATTGCTGTACCAACAGGCAGATGGCTTATTGTGAATAATAATGAATCTACAGTAATCTGCTACACTACGTATGTATTAAATCAGCTGTGTGTATTGCTGTTGAGTTTCGATTACACATAACAAGTGTGTGGTACAGGAGTTGCGTTTACTATACTAGTGAGTAATACAATTAAGTTGTAGTTAACAGTTGTGTATATCTCACAAGTTTTGGGATAATTCTGGATAAGAAAAATTATTGCTTGATGTTGATATGAGCACAGTAGCACGAGGTATTTAGTGTATACGATCTACTAAAATAGCAGCTAACCTATACAAAGGGAGTTACTACTAGCTTACATAGATGTCAGCATAATTGCAGTTGATGGCAAATAAACTAATTTTGTGTCAATAGATATATTGCTGTATGCTGACTGAATTCTAGTGTACTCCCCAGTAGTATGAGGTGCTTAGTATATACAGTGTGCTTCAGTAGCGCATAAAGTTAGTAAAGGAAAGTTGATACTTGCTCTCATTATTATCAGTGTAGCTGCAGTTTGTATCAAAATCTCTTATGCTGTGTGGAAATTTGTTACTACAGCATTGAGGTAAATAGTTGTATTTGAATTTGTGACAAGATGTTTAGTACTATTTAAAAGTTTGTTACTGAATGCTGTCAGCGTCACTGCAGTTAGTAACGATTTAGCTTGTTGTATTTGTACAATTGTTACTCGGTGTTAAATTAATGTTTACGTGATACACATTAATTAATAGTGTTTGGTGTATACAGCCCACTTGCACCGTAGCTCAAGTTATGAAGAGGAGTTTATATTAGATTATATAGTTATCTGCATAGCTGCAGTTTATAACAAATTATCTCCCACACATAACAGTGCCCATTCATTCAAATATTTGTTAAAGAGTAGTTATACTCTGGACTGGTTCATAATGCTGCATAGCTGCAGTTTATGACATATTATCTCCCATACATAACAGTGCCCATTCATTCAAATATTTGTTAAAGAGTAGTTATACGCTGGACTGATTCATAGTGCTTGATCGGTAATTAAATTTACCAAGTAATAAGTTAATCAGTAAAAGGACTACAGTAAATGTCGGTAGCTTAAGACTTTCTGTGTTTTTAGAAAGCCTTAAGCTACCGACATTTACTGTAGTCCTTTTACTGATTAACTTATTACTTGGTAAATTACCGATCAAGCACTATGAACCAGTCCAGAGTATAACTACTCTTTAACAAATATTTGAATGAATGGGCACTGTTATGTGTGGGAGATAATTTGTTATAAACTGCAGCTATGCAGATAACTATATAATCTAATATAAACTCCTCTTCATAACTTGAGCTATGGTGCAAGTGGGCTGTATACACCAAACACTATTAATTAATGTGTATCACGTAAACATTAATTTAACACCGAGTAACAATTGTACAAATAGAACAAGCTAAATCGTTACTAACTGCAGTGACGCTGACAGCATTCAGTAACAAACTTTTAAATAGTACTAAACATCTTGTCACAAATTGCAGCTACGCCGATAGCGGTATGACTTAGTATGCAAATCTCTCTCACAGATTGAGTTACTGTTTAAGTATATTATATATATCAAGCATTGTATGTTACTGTGGAGTATACTAACATTAAGTCAGCCATAAGCAACAATTCTCTAAATAATACAAGAGAACTAACTATAAACTTCAGCCACACTAATACCAGTACAAGCTAGCATTAACTCTCTTTTACTAATTTTTGCTGCTGTTGAAGCATTCGGTATACACTAAATATCCTGCGTTACCGTAACAGTAGGCCAGTAGCAAGTTAGCAATAAATATTTAACACTATGTAACAACTGTTACACAGATAAAGACAAGATTTGGCGAGACAAATACAACCATTTACCTCAATGCTGTAGTAACAAATTTCCACACAGCATAAGAGATTTTGATACAAACTGCAGCTACACTGATAATAATGAGAGCAAGTATCAACTTTCCTTTACTAACTTTATGCGCTACTGAAGCATACTGTATTTACTAAGCACCTCATACTACTGGGGAGTACACTAGAATTCAGTCAGCATACAGCAATATATCTATTGACACAAAATTAGTTTATTTGCCATCAACTGCAATTATGCTGACATCTATGTAAGCTAGTAGTAACTCCCTTTGTATAGGTTAGCTGCTATTTTAGTAGATCGTATACACTAAATACCTCGTGCTACTGTGCTCATATCAACATCAAGCAATAATTTTTCTTATCCAGAATTATCCCAAAACTTGTGAGATATACACAACTGTTAACTACAACTTAATTGTATTAGTCACTTGTATAGTAAATGCAACTCCTGTACCACACACTCGTTATTTGTAATCGAAACTCAACAGCAATACACACAGCTGCTTTAATACATACGTAGTGTAGCAGATTACTGTAGATTCATTATTATTCACAATAAGCCATCTGCATGTTGGTACAGCAATGCATGACTAACCAGGAGCTGAACCGACATTGTTCAGTTACTTGTATTCTAGTTGGGTATATATTTCTGCATACATCTTTGCATACTTCATTCTAGTTAATAGCTTGTGGTATCACCAACCAAATTTGAATACTATTCTGTATTATAATTAGGTATTAACCTTTTACTAATATTGGCCTACTCTTAACATTAGGATTATTTGGGTTCACCAGTATAATACTAGATGAGATTATTTATATTCCAATACCACACAACTTGTGCCCCATTTTTCATACGCTTGGATGCACTATACTCTGGCAGAGATCAGTGTTTCCAATAATAAACACAAGAAGTATTACCATTTTGGACATACTTTACGCAGTCGGTACCTATGTTTTTAATTGTTCATCCTTTTTTAATTTAACCCAATGAAAGTTACATTTTAAGTAGTTCAATTAATCTTGTTCTCTGTTTTTCTATTCCTTCAGGAATAGCCAGTGATATTGATTTATACTGTATCTACTTCCTGACCTAGGAGTGCTAGAAGTGTATACTTTTCTTTTTCTTGTTGTATTTAACCCCAAAATACTGCCTAGTGCAGTACTTTTATTAAAAAATAAAAATGCTGCCATCTTTATTTTTTAATAAACTACACTGGACAGTATTTTGGGGCAGATTTATCAAATTAACCAGAGGCATAAGATGTGACTACCAAGTTGGAAGGAATGATGTGGTCAGAGCTGGCTGAAGGTTGGCAACTTGCAATCAGAAGAAGTACCAAAATGGAATCCAAACCAGGTAAAATTAAGGCAGAGGTTAGCAACTGGCAGGGGGATCCAAAGTAAAGGTCGAGAAACTAGCCAATGGTCAAACACAAGGAGATTTCCAATGTACAAACGCACCCAGGAACATTATCCAAACAAAGGGTAAAGAATAGTGCTCGTTGTGTCATTAAATAGGGCCAACATTGGGAAAAGACTTGCCCCAAAAATGACACAAGAGAATATGCAACATTAAACACTAAATAAACGCTAGGTAGAAAGAAGCGAAGAAAAGATTAGTCTGAAAATAACATTTAGATGGATTTTTAAAGTTTAATTAGCTGTTTAAACAGACAAAAAAATAAGTGTAAAATGTTAGTGTCTATAAAACAATGGGAGCTTACATGAGAGTTGCATTGTTTCCGCACTTAACCTCTTACAAAGATACTCTAAAATTGCAAGCACACAATATAACTCTTTAAGCGCCAGTATGACAGTGGTATAATGCCATACAGCAGTAAATGTTGGTATATAATAAATGGTTTAAACCTTATCTCCAATGGCAGAGAAAGGCTCAACCCACAGTTCTTAAAATGACATAGCAAGTATCATTACATATACATGAGAAAAGAGAGAATACTCACATAAACCTGAGTAGACACATATTTTTCTCAGGTGTCCCAATGCATATATCAGTGGAGAGTAAACTGTAGTCCCAATAGTTAATGAGGATCCAAATGGCAATGCTGCTTTATAAACACGCAGGTGTTGGAGCACCTCTCAGAAATTTACATGAAAAGACAAAAACAGAAAAAGTGCAAAGCCAATCTAAATTTAAACCGTATGTAGAGATTTTATTACACAAATAATTAAAACACCATTACACTCACATGTGAAAACCTCAAACGATATGAGGTATTAAAAACACAATGATAGCTTATGCCGCAATCAGGCAATCTCAGCAAGACGTTCGTAGATCTAGGATAAAGGAAATCTTTAATCCAGCTGGAGGTTCAAGGTTAAAAAACCACGGCTGCTCCAAAGCTCTCTATGAGCCTGTTTGAGTGCTACTGGGCAAACTCGCGGACGTCGTGGGCGTGGCCTAATGCGTTTCGTGAGACGCTTCTCACTTCGTCAGAGGCTGCCCAACCAAAGAGATCTCAGAAGATTTGTACCGTATGTGCCCCAATCAGAAGCTGTCATCGGTCCCAGGCGTGGAGGAGAGCCCACGTAGTCTTCTTATGGCTTTTCTCTAACCTGTTTCCTTGTTTGTTACTACAGTTCTAGAAAGAGTGTACATCCTCATCTATTAAACAACACCCACAGGAATCAAGCACAATGTACGGATCCCTTCAACAAGCACCCTTGGCCACCAAGAACACTAAGGTAAATACACAGACCCACCAACCTATCACACTCCTCTCACAAAATATAAATGGCTTCCTGTCCATTAAAAAACACTCAATGGCAATACACAATTTTTACAAACAGAAAGCAGCCATTGTTCTGCTTCAAGAAACACATTTCATAGCCTCCAAAGAACCTAAAATATCACCATACTTCTACCCCCTACAATACACTAATGTCACGGTTACTGAAATTGAATAAATTGTGCAGAACTTAGAAGCATTACATAAATAGATCTATGGAGGTTTATTAGTAAAATACAAAAATAATAATAAATGTAGCTAAGAAGCCGCAATACTGTTCCCTATATTTGTAATCTAAGAGGGTACTCAAAGTCAGTTTTAAAACATATAATTTTCCTCAAAGAATGATTAAATATGTGATCACATAAAGTATATACTTATATAAGGCTGGTAGGCTACAAATGTAGAGTAGGTAAATGTTTTACAGTATTAAACAACGAGACTTGGAAATTAGCTTGTACTGTGCTGTAGTAAGGTAGATTTTAAACAAGAAGGTACTGCTAAACATTAGTGGCTAAGAACGTAAAGCAGAACTACGAAAAAAAACACATGTGAACATGAATGAGTAAATCCGTTTGTAAACCTATTCTCTGTACAGTGTTAAATAAAAAAATGAAAATGAAATGTACTAGAAAAAAGCCCTCTTGCCTCAAACCTTAAATAGAAAAAAACAACAGCCATATATTGCTATGACCATCCATACTGGTGGAGTAAAACATCAACACACATGATACTAGTGTCAAAGTAATAGGTTTATTGCACTATAAAATCAAATAAATAGTGCATGTGAACTTACTTCGATCGTTTCACCAAATTGGCTTCATCAGGGCTTGTCACAAGCCCTGATGAAGCCAATTTGGTGAAACGATCTTAGGCAAATTTCCTTTAAAGGTCCTTGGAGCAAGTGTTATCCACATATCCTTTTACCTTTACTGGAAAACAAAGAGTCTTTGCTCAAATCATCACTGAACTGGGACATAACTGTTGCTGAATCACAGTAAGCTTGTGTGGCTATCAGGTTCTAATTACCAGCTTTCTTGGTCTGTCTTTTGCATGGTAGTATTGGCAGTTTAGTGTTGGTGTTCCAGAAGCTCTCTGACTGCTCAGCTGTTCAGTTTGGCAGTTGTGTACTGCTAGCTTTTCAGCGTAAGTAGCAGAGCCTTACTTTACAGTCTGTCTCCTTGCTTAATGGATTCTAAACATGGTTTAAATCTAGATCTGTTTTTATATGCCCATAAAGAGTGAAGATTGAGCAGTGCTTAATTGCAAGCAGGAATGATACCAGGATTACAATTGTTTTTTGTCACTATTTATTTCCTTTATCACAACTGGGAAAAAAGGACATTAACAAAAGACTTTTTGTTTCTCTTGGGACTTATCAACACAGCATTCAAGAAAACAACACTTCAGTGTGGTAAACTGTTTATGGACATTTTATTTGGAACACTTATTATTATTTACAGAGTTTTCTTTGTTTAATTCCTAAGTTCACTGCTATATAT
This sequence comes from Bombina bombina, assembly GCF_027579735.1. Lineage (NCBI taxonomy): Eukaryota > Metazoa > Chordata > Amphibia > Anura > Bombinatoridae > Bombina > Bombina bombina. The sequence goes on along the minus strand of NC_069501.1, from coordinate 504,679,346 downwards.
ATAATTTATTATATGTAAGTTCCCATGCACTATTTATTTAATTTTATAGTGCAATAAACCAATTACTTTGACACTAGTATCATGTGTGTTGATGTTTTACTCCACCAGTATGGATGGTCATAGCAATATATGGCCATTGTTTTTCTCTATTTATGATTTGAGGCAAGAGTGCTTTTTTCTAGTAGTTTTCATTTTCTTTTTTTCTTTAATATTTTATAAATGTACTAGAGCACCGGTCTTTTATGACTTTTTGCCTGCCTACACTACTTGTGCCCGGTTATTTTGTTATTTACTATTCTCTGTACAGTGTTGTGGTATAAACATATGCTATAGTGAGGTAGTTGAACACAGAAAGTTTGAGGAACAAACAAGCTGCATGTTGCAGGATCGAACATACCTGTTAGGTTTGGCTGCGAAGTCGGATGACTAAGGAGGTGGTCCTGTTGTTGATATGCCGTAACCGGAGGTAACAGCTGATAGTAGCGGTTCCGTTGCTAAAGTTGTTTAGGAGATGGAATTCAGCTTGATGGCTGAGATGCTTGGGGATTTCCCGGAAAGAAGATTCCTTAGAGGAAGGCTTGGTAAAGAGTCTTGTCCTACAAGGTTAGGATCAATAATAAATTAACAAGGTGGTTATAAAGGAAGGTAACCCAACCCCTAATTAAAGGGATAGTTACCGGCAGGACCAAAAACATGACAGGTCCCCCCAGCAAGAAAAACTTCCAGGTTTTCAAGGAGAGGGCATGTTGGGATGGCGTCAATGAAATATGGAGACCAAACGAGGAGCCGATAAGTTGGAGGCTGGCTCCCAGGAATCCTCATCATGGGAAAATCCCTTCCACCGAACCAGGTACTGCAGATTACCCCTTAAATACCTGGAATCCAGTATGTTAGAAACCTCATATTCCTGATCTGACTGTGGATGAAGAGCAGGTACTTGAGGAGCAATAGGTGAAGTACTAGTGGGTTTGTAAGGTTTGAGCAAGGACACATGGAAAGTGGAATGGCTACGGTAGTTATCAGGAAGTTGTATAGTGACAGCGTTAGAGTTAATGACTTTAGTACTTGGGAAGGGTCCAATGAACATTTGAGAGAATTTTCGACATGGTATATGTAATTTAAGATGGCAGGTGGAAAGCCAGACCACTTTGTAATCCGAAGAGGGTCTGCGACGAAGGTCATAATAATATTTTTGTCGTTTTTGTGCCTGGGTAATGTTATCTTGCAAAGTCTTAAAATTTTGAGAGAGGGTATTCACATAATCATTGACCAAGGGACAGGGAGTCTGAATGTTAGGGATGAGGTGGAAATCAGGGTGGAAACCGTAATTTGCAAAAAAACTGAGAAGTTTGCGTGGAAGTATTGTTAGAATTGTTATAGGCAAACTCCACAGTAGCTAGATAATCCGTCGATTTATCCTGTTGTTGGGAGCAGTAAGTTCTTAAATATTGTTCGAGACATTGGTTTGTCCTTTCACATTGACCATTTGTATGTGGGTGATATGATGTGGTGAGCGGCCTGTCGATGTTCAACCTGTTACAGAGAGAAGACCAAAATTTAGAGGTGAACTGACTACCTTTGTTGGTAAGAATAAAGGACGGTAAGCCATGCAGCTTGACGATATTAACTAGGAAGAGTTCTGCAGCTTGCAAAGCAGTGGGAAGAGCTTGAGTAGGCAAAAAATGGGCCATCTTAGTGAATAGATCTATTACGTCTATTACGACTAGTATAGTGGTGTAAGAGAAAGATTTAGGTAAATCTACTATGAAGTCCATTGCAATTTCCTTCCATGGACATTTTGGCACACGTATTGACATCAGAAATCCATCAGGCTTTTGGTGATCTTTCTTTGTTTGGATGCAAGTGGAACAAGCTTTGATGTAGGTTTCAACAGAGTCTAACATCCTTGGCCACCAAAAAGATCTTTTGAGAAGGCTTAGAGTGTTATGTATCCTTGGATGACCGTTTAACAGAGAATCATGTGTGATACAGAGAATAATCTCTTGTACAGGACGTGGAATGTACAATAAATTACCTGAATAGTAGAGACCATCCTGATGTTTCTTTAGGTTATAATTCAGTAAACTAGGGTCTTGATCTTGAGCCTGTTGAATGATTAGGAGTCGATTTGTTGTAAGAGCAATAAAATGTTCAGGGGATATGACTGTAGAGAAAGTTTTAGTGAGAGTGGTAGGAATTTCCTTTCTTGATAGAGCGTCCGCTTTGCCGTTTTTTGAACCAGGGCGATATAGAATGTGGAAGTGGAACCTAGAGAAATATAGGCTCCATCTGACTTGTCTGGCAGACAAGGTACGATTGGTTCGCAAGTATTCCAAGTTCTTGTGGTCGGTGTAGATGAGGATGGGTGATGTGGTACCTTCAAGCAAATGCCTCCAGTGTTTGAGACATGATTTGATTGATAGGAGTTCCTTTTCTTCTATTGGATAGTTTAATTCGGAAGCTGACAAAGAATGTGAATAATAGTCGACTGGATGAACTGTATCTGTCATTGATTTGCGTTGAGATAAAATAGCTCCAATAGCAAAATCGAATGCATCAACTTCCAAAATGTATTGGAGTGCTGGGTCGGGAAAACATAGTATAGGAGCTGATATGAGCATCTTCTTCAGTATATAAAAAGAGTGTTGTGCATCGGTAGACCATTTGAAATGTGTATTCTTTCCTGTGAGCATTGTCAGAGGTTTTACTATGGCTGACAAATTCCTAATAAACTTTCGATAAAAGTTAGAGAAGCCCAAAAAACTTTGGAGTTCCTTCTTGTTATTGGGTTGAGGCCAATTAGTGATGGCAGAGACTTTGTTATCCTCCATGTATACTCCTTGAGATGTAATTCTGTAGCCCAGAAAAGAGATCTCTTGAGTATGGAAAGTACACTTTTCTGGTTTGGCATAGAGGTGATGATCTCTCAATCTTGTGAGAACAGTTTCTGCATGTTTTATATGATCTTGGAAAGTATCGGAATAGATGAGAATATCGTCTAAGTAGATAATAACATAAACATCAAGCAAGTCACGGCGCATTGCAGAGACCGCATGGCATCACTGTGTACTCATAGAGGAGACAAATGGCTCACTGCTTTCCATACTAGGTACTAGTATGGAAAGCAGTGAGCCATTTGTCTCCTCTTCTAATTTGGATAAGATTATACGCTCCCCTAAGATCTAATTTTGTGTATATGGTGGCTGTACTTTATCTTTCGATCAATTCAGGGATAAGAGGTAGTGGGTAAAAAAAAATTTATGGTGAGTTTGTTTAGTTGTCTATAATCCACAATTGGTCTCAATGTATTATCTTTGTTACGAACAAAAAATATCCCAGCTCCAGCGGTTGACGTTGCTGGTCTAATGAAGCCTTTTTTTAAGATATTGCTTTAAATGTACCAATTCTGGTTGTGAAAGGGAATAAACGTGACCATAAGGAATGGGTGAGCCTGACAATAAATCTATAGGGCAATCAAACGGTCTATGAGGAGACAGAGATTCTGCCTCCTTTTTATCAAAGACATCTAAGAATTGTCAATAGTGGGTTGATGTAATTTTAACCACTTTAAACCTAGGATTATGGGAAAGAGGGGTAAGGAGTAACATTGAAAGAAAGCAATTCTCTATGGCCTAGTTCAGAGGTAACTAGAATGGGTTGTGTATGGTGTGTGACTGGACCATTGGAAACGTGTGTACCATCAAATACACGCAAAAAAAAAAATCTTTTTTTTTAATTATAGGTATTTTATTTGCACACACAATACTAGAATCAATAAAGTTTCCTGAGGCTCCGGAGTCAATAATGGCCATCAGCATTATCTCCTGTTGTCCCCACTGTAGGGAGAAAGGAAGTTGACAGGAAGAATTTGTATAGGAAGCAGTGGTAAAAGTGTAAGGTATATTATTAGGCTTACCTCTTTTATCCCTAGTGAGACTTGGACCTCATGTCCCTTAGCTGCACAATAGAGGCAGAGATTATTTGCTCTTCTTCTCAATTTCTCTTCTGGCTTGAGTGGGCCTCAAATGAAGCCGATCTCCATAGCTCCGTCTGTGCTTTTGGGAGATTGGTCATTAATAGGGTTGCTTCTTTTTACTGTGGGTTCTAATGTGAACCTCTCTTTATTGCATTCCCTAAGACGTCGGTCGATATTAATTGATAAGGTCATAAGAGTATCCAATGATTCTGGTATATCAACTCTAGAGAGTTCATCTTTGAGTCCTTCTGATAACCCCAATCTAAACTGATTTCTGAGAGATATGTTATTCCACTGTGTGTCTTTGGATAATCTTTTGAACTCAGCGATGTAATCATCTATAGGCCTTTTTCCTTGCTTAAGAGCTCTCATTTGTGTTTCTGAGGTGATTTGCTTACAGGGGTCATCATAGAGGAGTGCCATAGCTTGAAAAAATGCTTCTAATGAATCTAGTATGAGATCGTTTTGTTCATAATAAGTGTTCGCCCAAGTTCTGGGCTCAGCTCTCAAAAAATAAATAACAGTAAGTACCTTCTGTTTTTAAGTACTATATGTTTTAGGTTTCATGGAGAATAACAAGGTGCAGGCATTTTTGAAGTCTCTAAACTGACTCCTATTGGCAGAATTTTTTTCTGGAAGTGAGACTATAGGTTCGTTTATAGGTTCAACACAGACATGTTTTGGTGTAGCTGTGCTTTTAATAATATCACGTAGAGTTTGATTCTCCACTTGTGATTCTTTAAGTCCTTGAGTCAAGTGATCAACCCTTTGAGAAAGGTTAAGCACATGAGAAGCCAGTTCTGCTTGATCCATAGGAAGGCTTGTTAATATGTCACGGTTACTGAAATTGAATCAATTGTGAAGAACTTAGAAGCGTTACATAAATAGATCTATGGAGTTCTATTAGTAAAATACAATAATAATAAATGTAGCTAAGAAGCAGCAACACTGTTCCCTATACAGTATTTGTAGGGAATAGTTTGCAGCAGTAGCAGATTGTTGTAACAATCTAAGAGGGTACTCAAAGTCAGTTTTAAAACATAGAATTTTCCTCAAAGAATGATTAAATATGTGATCACATAAAGTATATACTTATATAAGGCTGGTAGGCTGCAAATGTAGAGTAAAAAAGGAATTAGGCAGCTGCTCCAAAAAAGAGTGAATACACGGGCTGACAAAAACAAGGTTAAAAACTTGAAACCTTTATTGAAACATTTAAAAATTCAGAGGCAGTACAGGGCACACAAACTCCCTATGTAGAGTAGGTAAATGTTTTACAGGATTAAACAACAAGACTTGGAAATTAGCTTGTACTGTGCTGTAGTAAGGTAGATTTTAAACAAGAAGGTACTGCTAAACATTAGTGTCTAAGAACGTAAAGTAGAACTACTAAAAAAAACACATGTGAACATGAATGAGTAAAGCCGTTTGTAAACCTATTCTCTGTACAGTGTTGTGGTATAAACATATGCTATAGTGAGGTAGTTGAACACGGAAAGTTTGAGGAACAAACAAGCTGCGTGTTGCAGGATCTAACGTACCTGTTAGGTTTGACCGCAAAGTCGGATGACTGAGGAGGCGGTCCTGTTGGTGATATGCCATAGCCGGAGGTAACAGCTGATAGTAGCGGTTCCATTGCTAAAGTTGTTTAGGAGATGTAATTCAGCTTGATGGCTGAGATGCTTGGGGATTTCCTGGAAAGAAGATTCCTTAGAGGAAGGCTTGGTAAAGAGTCTTGTCCTACAAGGTTAGGATCAATAATAAATTAACAAGCGATGAATGGCTGAAAGGAAGGTGATTATAAAGGAAGGTAACCCAACCCCTAATTAAAGGTATAGTTACTGACAGGACCAAAAATATGACAACTAACTCAAACAAAACTAAACATAATGGTGTGGTCATCCTCAAAAAAATTGTCCCCTTCTCTCTCATATCTAAACATAACGATGAAGAGGGAAGAAAGCTTATAAAAATAGGTCTCTTATATGGAAGCCCAAAAACTATAGCCAACATTTACGCTCCCAACGCCAAACAATCCACATTCTTCAAAAACTATACTAACAAGCTATTGGATGTCGCTCAAGGCCCAATATACATGGGAGGAGACTTTAATCTAACAATAGAACCCAATCTAGACAGCTCCACTGGTAGACCAAATGCCCCCAAAACCACAATACGCTGAGTAGAAAAATCACTCCACACCCAGAACTTGAGACATTTGGAAAACGCAACACCCCTCAATCAGAGACTACACCTTTTTTCTCACCCTTTTTCTAAATACTCTTGACTAGTTTACATTTTTATTAATCATCTAGGATTTAACTATGCTCACACATTTCACAAATCACTTGGTCAGACCACGCAGCAGTGATATGCAAATTAAATTGGCCTAATACACTATATCTAGCTTCAACTGGAGAAAGGATGATTCCTTATTCAGAAGCCTTAGCTCTAAATTCCTTACAAACCAGAACAAAAGAATACTTTCACTTCAATAAAGGGGAAGACACCAACCCATTCACCACGTGGTTAGCCCATAAATGTTTTATGAGAGGGAAATGTATCAAATTAAGATCCAAAATTAGAAAACAACAGAGACAAACTTATGACTCCCTTTTCTCAGACCTAACCAAATTATCCCTCGCCGACAAATCCCTCAGATCAAACCACATTAGATAAACACCTCAATGACTACCTCCAAACCCATACCTACTGTTGATACATATACACAAACGCCAAGTTCAATGCTGAACATAATAAAGCAGGGTGAATCCTGGCGAGAACTCTTAAAAAGCAAACACTCAGGATTTACGTTAACTCCCTGAGACACGACTCAGGTAAAACAACGGTTTCCAGCCAAACTATTACAGAATCCTTCAGAAAATATTATGCGTCTCATTATAATCTTATTATAACTCTCAACCCATAAAAACTCAAATTCCACTACAAACATACCTCCAAGACACAATAGTCCCCACAATTACAGAGGATGACAAACGGTTCCTTAACTCCCCTATAACATTGCGTGAAGTCATACATACTATAACGAACCTTCCTTTAGGAAAAGCTCCATTGACAAAGACCACCCGTTACCCAGTGAAATGTTAGAAGCACATATAGGCATCTTATCCAAACCAGTAAAAAACCCTAACCATCCCAAAAATTTCAGACCAATATCACTTTTGAATAATGATTTAAAAATGTATGCAAAAATCCTGGCCATCAGAATTAAAACACTTCTTCCCTCCCTTATTAATAAAGATCAGGTAGGATTTTTCCCAGGGAGAGAGTTTAGGTATAACACCATTAGAGCCATTCAGTTGCTCAACAGTGCAGAACAGACACCGGACCAATTACCTTTCATCACAATGGACACCGAAAAGGCCTGTGACAGGGTGAGTTGGTCATTTATGACAGCCACCCTGCTAAGGTTTGGCTTCAGTCCCCAATTTACACACCGTATACTTGCCTTAAACAATATTCCCACAGCTAAAATCAGGGCAAACCGAGACCTCTCAAACCATTTCATAGCTAAAAATGGGACTAGACAGGGATGCCCCATAGCCCCACTTTTATTTGTCCTCACCATAGAAATATTAGCGAGCAGAATTCGGAACAACCAAAACATAAGAGGTGTAACAATAAGTAAATCAGACTACACAATATCATTGTATGCTGATGACATCCTGTTATCCATAACAAACCTCACTAAATCTCTAGAGCACCTGGAGAAAGAAATTCTAACCTATTGCACAGATTCCGATTTTCTCATAAATATAGAAAAATCAGAAATATTTAATATTAACATCTCCCCAGACACTCTACAATTTATTAAACAACAATTTAAATAGCAAACAGATGCACAAAGGATTAAATATCTAGGGATATATCTCTTCCAATCTACTAAAGACCTTTTTGATAATAACTACTCTAAACTCCTCTCTACTATAAAACAGGAGCTAACAACATGGCGCCAGAAAAACATCTCCTGGCTGGGAAGGGTGGCAACGGTTAAAATTAATATACTACCCAAAATCTTATACTTATTTGAAAATATTCCACTAGCACTATCCAAACTTTTCCTCAACACAATTGCAATTCCTTCTAAACAATTTTGTACGGCTAGATCAAATACCAAGAATGGCTAAACATTTATCATATCCATAACCTCCTCTATCATCAAGCAGTCTGAATATGGAACTGCCAAAGAGGTGGGGAAATGAAAAAAAATGGGTCACCTTAGATGATATAGCGAGCAGAGGCAAGTTAGGTAGCATGTGCGGTTTTGTGATAGAGATAGACATCCCCTTATTCATAATAGTTTAATATTAGACACTTTAAAACTCTGGGACAACATTATATGCAGACACCCTACAATATCAACTATATCTTCAGCTCTTACACCAATACTGAGAAACCCATATCTCCCTTTCAACAAACCCCCAATACATCTGATTATTAACAACCCCATAAATAATGTACCAATTTTCAGCATTTTACTCTCACGTTCCCTAAAACCTATGAAAGAACACTGGTTATCATATTTCCAAATACAAAACAACATTAACACTCACATGCAAAAACCCATTTTAACACGCTCATTGACCACGTTTGAACATGTATGCTACACAGGAACCCGATCATTACACCTACTATCTCTATTTTATAAGCTACTATCGAACACGGACACTAAGTCCAGCCCACCATATATAGCTAAATGGGAATCTGAATTGCAAATTTGCCTCACATCAAAAGAAAAACAACAAATACTCTTAATTACCGCAAAAAGTTCCATATCAGTCAGTAAAATTAAAAACTAACATCAAACTACTATCCAGGTGGTATCTCAGATCACAAAGGCACCCTTTCACATATATGGTGGGACTGCCAGATTATCAACCCATATTGGAACATAATACATCTAATATTTGGAACAGTACTAAACTGTTCCAAATGGTAGTATTTCTCTACCTTGTCAATTCCACAGAACAATATTTAGAATATTGATCAACACAGCTAAGAAAATTATTCCCAGATATTGGAAAAAAAACACAGCTGCCACATCCAAGAGAATGGATTAATTTAGTAACTAACACCTTGAAACTAGAACAAATGGCATATGCATACAAAAAGGAAAAATGTTTTTTTTTCCCAAGTAGAATTCTATTAGGATGAGAAACAAGCACAGTTGCTTTGCAACTAGATCAGTTTAAACACACCTCAGCAAGTTTTCAAATCCCTCTGTTACTTCCGAAAGACCACACGCTATGGGATCCGTCCATCGTGAGCCTTTGCATCTCAGGTAGGAAACTATCAGCTAGATTACGAGTCTTGCGTTATGAGTAAAAAAGCAGCATTAAGCCTCATAACGCTGCTTTTTTACTACCGCTGCTATTACGAGTCTTGCAGATTTAGGGGCACCGCACAATTTTTTGGCCTTACCGCAAATCAACTTACGCAATTTACGTATAGTCTTTTTTTCTATGGAACAGCCAATAGAATGCGAGCTCAATCTTATTGGCTGATTGGATCAGCCAATAGGATTGAAGTTCAATCCTATTGACTGATTGCATCAGCCAATAGGATTTTTTCACCCTTAATTCCGATTGGCTGATAGAATTCTATCAGCCAATCGGAATCTAAGGGACGCCATCTTGGATGACGTCACTTAAAGAAACATTCATTCCGTAAGAAGCCGTCGATTGAAGAGGATGCTCCGTGCCGGATGTCTTGAAGATGGAGCCGCTCCGTGTCGGAAGGATGAAGATAGAAGATGCCGTCTGGATGAAGACTTCTGCCCGTCTGGAGAACCACTTCTGCCAACTTCGTTGAGGACATCTTGCCGCTTGGATGAAGACTTCTCCCGATAAGTGGATCTTCGGGGGTTAGTGTTAGGATTTTTTAAGGGTGTATGGGTTGGGTTTTATTTTTAGGTTAGGACTTTGGGCCGCAATAGAGCTAAATGCCCTTTTAAGGGCAATGCCTATCCAAATGCCCTTTTCAGGGCAATGGGGAGCTTAGGTTTTTTTAGTTAGGGCTTTATTTGGGTGGTTGTTTGTGTGGGTGGTGGGTTTTACTGTTGGGGGGTTGTTTGTTTTTGTTTTTTACAGGTAAAACAGCTGATTTCTTTTGGGCAATGCCCTGCAAAAGGCCCTTTTAAGGGCTATTGGTAGTTTAGTTTAGGCTAAGGTTTTTTTTCATTTTGGGTGGGCTTTTTTTTATTTTGATAGGGCTATAAGATTAGGTGTAATTAGTTTAAAGATCTTGTAATTTGTTTTTTATTTTCTGTAATTTAGTGGTTTTTTTTTTTAATTTAGCTAATTGTTTTGAATGAATTAATTGTATTTAATTTAGGGAATATATTTAATTGTAGGGTTAGGTAAGGTGTTAGTGTAAGACAGGTTAGGTTTTATTTTACAGGTCAATTTGTATTTATTTTAGCTAGGTAGTTATTAAATAGTTAATAACTATTTAGTAACTATTCTACCTAGTTAAAATAAATACAAACTTGCCTGTAAAATAAAAATAAACCCTAAGTTAGATACAATGTAACTATTAGTTATATTGTAGCTAGCTTAGGGTTTATTTTATAGGTAAGTATTTAGTTTTAAATAGGAATTATTTAGTTATTAATAGTTAAATTAATAATTTTATTTATATTTATTTTAATTATATTTAAGTTAGGGGGTGTTAGGGTTAGACTTAGTTATAGGGGTTAATAAATTTAATATAGTGGCGGCGACGTTGGGGACGGCAGATTAGGGGTTAATAATATTTAACTAGTGTTTGCGATGCGGGAGTGCGGCAGTTTAGGGGTTAATATGTTTATTATAGTGGCGGCGACGTTGGGGGCGGCAGATTAGGGGTTAATAAATATAATGTAGGTGTCTGCGATGTTGGGGCAGCAGATTAGGGGTTAATAAGTATAATGTAGGTGGCGGCGGTGCCCAGAGCGGCAGATTAGGGGTTAATAAGTATAATGTAGGTGGCGGCGATGTCGGGGGTGGCAGATTAGGGGTTAATAAGTATAAGATTAGGGGTGTTTAGACTCGGGGTTCATGTTAGGGTGTTAGGTGTAAACATAAATTTAGTTCCCCCATAGGAATCAATGGGGCTGCGTTACTGAGCTTTACGCTGCTTTATTGCAAGTGATAGACTTTTTCTCAGCCGGCTCTCCCCATTGATGTCTATGGGGAAATCGTGCACGAGCACGTACAACCAGCTCACCGCTGACTTAAGCAGCGCTGGTATTGAAGTGCGGTATTAGCGCTGAGGAATCTGTTGGCGCTCTACAAATAACTGATAATAATAATAATAATATTGGAGCTCAATTTTGCTCTACGCTCACTTCTTGCCTTTTAACCTGTAATACCAGTGCTGTAGGAAAGTGAGTGGTGACAATAACGTGCAAATTAGTACCGCACCCCTCATAACGCAAAACTCGTAATCTGGCCGTATATGATTTATGCCTATGTATAATTAGCTTTATGGAGTGCTGCCCACACGGGAACCTCTGAGAACGTAATGTGTAAAAAAAAGTGATTTGCAATTTAACTTATGTAAGATATGCTGAATTGAATTGAACCTTTTGTTATAATTGTACATGGACTTTGCACCAAACTTTATTTTATTTTTATTATTAATGCAATTTTGTTACACTTTTATATTATCTTTTTGGAAAATTCAATAAAAATTAATAAACTTAAACAACAATGGGAGCTGCTATGTCGTAACTTATATGCAGTAAAAAATCCTTTAAAGGGACACTCAGGTTAAATTCAATTTTCATGATTCAGATACAGCATGTAATTTGAAACAACTTTCCAATTTACTTCCATTAAAAAAATGTGCACAGTCTTTTATATTTACATTTTTTGAGTCACCAGATCCTACGGAGCATGTGCAAGAATTCACAGACTATACGTATATGCATTTGTGATTGGCTGATTGCTATCACATGGTACAAGGGGAGTGGAAATATACATAACTTTGAAATTTGTTATAAAAAAATCTTCTACTCATTTGAAGTTCAGACAAAGTGCTATTGCATTGTCTTGTTATCTTGCATTTGTTGATTATGCAAATCTAATGTGTTGACTGGTCCTTTAAAAATCGTAACAAAATTGTTATGTATAAATTGTATTTTATGTAAAAATTTAAATTTGTATTGAAATTATGCAGGGAAAATACTATTTAAAAATGCTGTGAAATTCTTATAAAGGTGGCAAGATTGTGCCAAACACTTATTACCTTAAAAGAAAAACACATGTATACCAAAATAGAGATGATTCCAATGTACAATACACTAAAACAGCGTAATCTGATCTGTATTAGCTTCATTTTACCTTTTAAGTAACCAACACTGACAGCTAAAAAAATTTTTTTTAACTATTTCACAATAATTTTCTTACATAAAATAGAGTTACATTTTGTATTAAAAACCTTACATTAGGTAAGGTAATTTGTTCTTAGTATGACATGCAAGCGGTACAGCCAATAGAAACTGTGCTGCCCACATTATGTAAATCTATAGCCGCAAGCTATATGTCCCTTTAAATGTAGATAATACACAATTTATTTATATATAATATACAGATAGGCCTAGTATATAAGAATACTTCAAATCTCGCACACTTTGAAGAATTACTCTATTTGATTAGTTAATTGGAAATTTACACCTAGATTACGAGTTTTGCGTTAGAGGCTGTGCGGTGCTAACGAGCAGTTTATGCTCACTGCTCACTTACAGAGAGCGCTGGTATTATGGGTTTTTACAAACCCGTCGTTAACCGCAAAAAATTGAGTGAAGAGCAAAATTTTGCTCCACATCTCACCTCAATACCAGCGCTGCTTACGTTAGCGGTGAGCTGGTAAAACGTGCTTGTGCACGATTTCCCCATAGGAATCAATGGGGGAGAGCCGGCTGAAAAAAAGTCTAACGCCTACAATTATTAACCCCTAAAGCTCTTAACGCAGCCCCATTGATTCCTATGGGGAAATACATTTATGTCTACAACTAACACCCTAACATGAACCCCGAGTCTAAACACCCCTAATCTTACACTTATTAACCCCTAATCTGCCGCCCCTGACATCGCTGACACCTACATTATATTATTATATACCGACCTTATGAACCCCTAATCTTCTGCCCCCAATATTGTCAACACCTACATTATATTTATTAACCCCTAATCTGCCGCCCCCAATGTCGCCGCAACCTAACTACACTTATTAACCCCTAATCTGCCACCCCCAACGTAGCTACCACTATAATAAACATATTAACCCCTAAACCTAAGTCTAACCCTAACCCCCCCTAACTTAAATATAATTTAAATAAATCTAAATAAAATTATTATCATTAACTAAATAATTCCTATTTAAAACTAAATACTTACCTGTAAAATAAACCCTAAGTTAGCTAGTTACATTGTAGCTATCTTAGGTCTAGATTTAGAGTTGGGCGGTAGCCGTCAAAACCAGCGTTAGAGGCTCCTAACGCTGGTTTTTACCGCCCGCTGGTATTTGGAGTCAGTCAGGAAAGGGTCTAACGCTCACTTTGCAGCCGCGACTTTTCCATACCGCAGATCCCCCTACGCCATTTGGTATCCTATCTTTTCAATGGGATCTTTCTAACGCCGGTATTTAGAGTCTTGGCTGAAGTGAGCGTTAGAAATCTAACGACAAGACTCCAGCCGCAGAAAAAACTCAGTAGTTAAGAGCTTTCTGGGCTAACGCCGGTTTATAAAGCTCTTAACTACTGTGCTCTAAAGTACACTAACACCCATAAACTACCTATGTACCCCTAAACCGAGGTCCCCCCATATCGCCGCCACTCTATTAAAATTTTTTAACCCCTAATCTGCCGACCGCACACCGCTGCCACCTACGTTATCCCTATGAACCTCTAATCTGCTGTCCCTAACACCACCGACCCCTATATTATATTTATTAACCCCTAATCTGCCACCCCCAACGTCGCCCCCACCTACCTACAATTATTAACCCCTAATCTGCCGACCGGAGCTCACCGCTACTATAATAAAGTGATTAACCCCTAATCCGCCTCACTCCCGCCTCAATAACCCTATAATAAATAGTATAAACCCCTAATCTGCCCTCCCTAACATCGCCGACACCTAACTTCAAGTATTAACCCCTAATCTGCAGACCGGAGCTCACCGCTACTATAATACATTTATTAACCCCTAAAGCTAAGTCTAACCTTAACCCTAACACCCCCCTAAGTTAAATATAATTTAAATCTAACGAAATAAATTAACTCTTATTAAATAAATTATTCCTATTTAAAGCTAAATACTATCAATAAATTAATTAAATAAAATACCTACAATTATCTACAATTAAACCTAACACTACACTATCAATAAATAAATTAAATAAACTACCTACAATTACCTACAATTAAACCTAACACTACACTATCAATAAATTAATTAAATACAATAACTACAAATAAATTGTCAGCCTGTGGAAGGTAATCTCACCCCTGTAAAGGAGAGAGGGAATTTTTAGGACCACAACTGCAGGCTTAGGAGTGTTGTGAAAGTATCAGTGATTCTGTGTAGGTGAGGGAAGGCAGCAAGGTTCAGAATCATTAGATACAGTTCACTTTTATTATAAGGATAGGTGTGACAATGGCTGAGACCTCAGAGCGTATAGCCCCACTCAGTATTGACAACCCGGTTCCCACATATAACAAACATGCAATTGCAACGTTAAAGTTTTAGATAGACAATAACTGATCATATTTGGCAGCAGACATAGTTATACGAAATTAATGCAAAACAGAGCTCATGAGATTTAGGCTGTACTTAGGTATTGAGACTGAACAATTAAGAATGTAAGTAGTATTAGAGCTTTTAATTATGAAGGTAACCTAACTAAGATTCTGAGACATGTCAGGAGTAATTACTGAATATTCGTAAGTTACTGCGGTATAGGTATGAAGGAAGCGCTTTTGAAACTTACTAATAGAAGTAATGGGTGAGCGGTGTCCGGACAGAGAGAAGTTCCCCTGCAGAGTTTGGGAAAATAGCAGCGTGTGCGATGGCGTGTGACGTCACCGCTTGCCGGTTCCGGTCTTGTGTTTGGTAGAGAGGTGAGCTGCGTCTGTCTCAAAGGTTGCAAGGAGGTTAGAGGGTGAGAAGCTGGATTCAACAATCAAGCAATTTGGTATGAGTAGGAGGGAAATTTAAACTGCTTGTTGGGGAGGAGTTATGTAAGTGTGAAAAGACACAGCTATACAAAGGATAAGGCAAAGAACTTAGGCAGTTATGACAGGACCCCCCCCCCAATGATCAACTCCGGGGATCGAGTCCAGGACGATCAGGATAACGTTCATGGAACCTGGCCACCAAACGGGGGGCAGAGAGATTGGAAGCCGGTTCCCAGGAGTCCTCCGAATCAGGGTAGCCCTTCCAATGAACCAGATACTGAAGCTGCCCTCGAAAGCGTCGGGAGTCCAAGACATCTTGTACCTCATACTCCAGGGTGGCATCCTGCAGATGAGGAAGTAGAGGAATAGAAGGATCATGGTGACGAAGTTGTCTATAAGGCTTGAGGAGAGACACATGAAAGGTAGGATGGGATTTCAGATTTGCTGGTAATGCGAGGGTAACAGCGTTCATATTCACAATTTTTATGATGGGAAATGGTCCAATGAAGCTGGAAGATAATTTCCTGGAAGGAAGGGGTAAATGTAGATTACGTGTTGATAACCAAACGTAGTCACCTACTCTATATTTAGGCGAGGGAATCCTTTTTTTATCAAAATGAAATTTATATCGATCCTTGGCGATGCGAATATTTTCAGCAGTTAATGAAAAAGATTCACTAATAGTGTTGATGAGGTCATTCACAACAGGACAGGTGTTGCTGTCCATAGAATCCCATTCAAAAGAAGGATGGAAACCATAATTAATGAAGAACGGTGTGAACTTAGTTGAGGAATGGACGGAATTGTTGAAGGCGAATTCTGCGTATGGTAGTAGTTGGGTCCAGTTTTCTTGTTTAGCTGAAATGAAACATCTTAGATATTGTTCAATGCACTGGTTTGTCCTTTCAGTCTGGCCATTAGTTTGGGGATGGAAAGAGGTACTGAGACGTCTAGAAATACCCAGTGAGTGACAAAGTTGTTTCCAGAATTGGCTGGTGAATTGAGTCCCCCTATCAGAGGTGATACTATTCGGAAGTCCGTGATACTTGAATATATGATGGATCATTAAGGAAATGGTTTCAGAAGAAGTTGGCAGCTTATGGTAGGGCACGAAATGTGCCATTTTACTAAATAGGTCTACGACTACTAATATGGTGTTATTCCTCTCAGAAATAGGTAGGTCGACTATGTAGTCGATTGCTATGTCCTTCCAAGGACGGTCAGGAGTCGGTAATGGGATCAATTTTCCGTAAGGGGGAGTCCTCCCTTTCTTTGTAGTTTCGCAGATTAAGCAGGTTTTAACGTAATCCTCAACATCGGAGAGGCAGGTAGGCCACCAAAAGAATCTGGAGACTAATTCTTGAGTTTTCTTTATGCCCATGTGTCCAGCAGATGGAGAATCATGTAAAGTTTTTAAGACTGTTGCTCTGAGACTGTTGGGTACATAGATTTGTTGTTGATAATAATACAACCCATCCGAGTGTAAATCCAAGACCTGTAATGGTTTATTTGAGTCAGCCTGTTGTGCTGATTCGAACTGAATGTTTTGTTCTGTAGTTAAAGCTAAGAATCTGTCAAGAGGAATTAGGGGTGAAAGGTTTGGATGTGACACTTGGTCCACCAAGTGTCTTGAAAGGGCATCAGCCTTCTTGTTCTTGTTTGCAGGACGGTAGGTGATAAGATAATTAAATCTAGCCAAGAATAGGTTCCATCTGACCTGTCGTGCGCTAAGAGTCCTATTAGATTGTAGGTATTCTAGATTTTTGTGATCCGTGTAAATCAAGATTGGAAGAAGGGTCCCTTCTAGAAGGTGTCTCCATTGTTCCAATGAAGTTTTGATTGCTAACAGTTCTTTATCACCAATTGGGTAGTTTATTTCAGCTGAATTAAGAATACGTGAATAGAAGGCAACAGGGTGCAGAGGGTCTTTTGGAGTCTGCCTCTGTGAGAGGATTGCTCCTAAAGCATAATTAGATGCATCCACTTCCAAGATGTACTGCAACTCAGAATTAGGGAATTGGAGGATAGGGGCCGTAGTGAAAGCTTTTTTTAAGAAGTTGAATATTTCTTCTAAATCATCGTTCCATCTGAAGTGTGTGTCAGATTTGGTCAAGTTAGTTAATGGTCTTGTCAATTCAGCGAAATTTTTAATAAACTTTCTGTAGAAATTGGCGAAACCCATGAACCTTTGTATATCCTTTTTACTTTTTGGGGAAGGCCAATTTTGAATTACCGATATCTTATCATTATCCATCTGGATACCTTGGGGTGATACAATATAACCTAGAAATTTAATTTCTTTGGAGTGAAATAAGCATTTTTCTAGTTTAACATAAAGAGAGTTCTCTCGTAACCGTGTTAATACTAGGGTGACATGTTTGATGTGTTCAGTAAGTGAGGTAGAGAAGATGAGTATGTCATCCAAATATATTACCATAAATAAATCCAAAAAATCCTTAAAAATATCATTTATGAAGTACTGAAAAGTAGCCGGGGCATTACAGAGGCCAAATGGCATCACAGTATATTCAAAAAGGCCGTAACGTGTACGGAATGCTGTAAGCCATTCATGACCCTCCTTGATACGTACCAAGTTGTAAGCCCCTCTTAGATCCAATTTAGTGTATATAGTAGCATTTTGTAATCTATCAAGGAGTTGAGGAATTAAAGGCAGTGGATAGCGGTTTTTTATTGTACGCTTGTTTAACTCTCTGTAATCAATAATGGGTCTTAGGGATTGATCTTTATTTTTAACAAAAAAGATACCAGCCCCAGCTGGGGAGGTGGAAGGACGTATAAAACCTTTCTTTAAATTATCTGCCAAATAAGTTTTCAGATGTTGTAACTCAGGATCAGAGAGGGGAAATATATGGCCGTAAGGTATATCAACACCTGGCAGGAGATCTATAGGGCAGTCATAAACCCTATGAGGGGGTAGATTCTCTGATTCTTTTTTGTCAAAGACATCAGCGAATGATATGTATTCCTTGGGGATTTGTAAAGGAACATCAAGTAAAATTTGTTCATGATGGAGACACAAATTTTTACAATAAGGAGAATTAAAGATAACTTGTGAAGTTGACCATTGTATAGTGGGATCGTGTTGTTTAAACCAACTGATACCAAGTATAATGGGATATAGAGGTGAGGGTATAACATCAAAAGTAAGAAACTCTGTGTGTTGGTCATGTGTGGTGAGCCTTAAAGGTATGGTGTGGTATAGGATGGGTCCTGATGTAATTTCATTACCATCAATAAAACGAAGTACACTAGGCACCATTTTCTTAACTAGTGGAATTTTATTTACAGTAGTGAATTGGTGATCTATATAATTGTGGCTGGCACCAGAGTCAAGGATTGCTTGTGAGTTGAGTCTTTGCTGATCCCACTGTAATAAGATAGGAAGGGAGCAATGATTAGATTGGGTTTGTTTAGCAGATAAACATATACTTGTGGTGTTCATCTTACCCTTCCTACGCTGTAATTGAGAGCAGTCCTTTACAGAGTGATCGATCCCTCCGCAATACATACAGAGATCTAAAGCTTTTCTTCTTAATTTTTCCTGTAGAGTTAATGGACCTCTGATGAAACCGAGTTCCATAGGGATTTCAGAGGCTTTTGTAGTTGTCTTAGGTGGAAGCAGAGTAGTAACTGTATGTTTAGTGGATGTTTCTAAGTGTGACCTTTCTGAGCGTCTCTCTCTGATGCGTCTATCTAATGTGATGCTAGCATCTATTAGGAGTTCTAAAGTCTCTGGGAGGGGTTGTCTGGCTAGCTCATCCTTGAGAGTATCTGAGAGGCCTAGGCGGAATTGATTGCGCAAAGAAAGGTCATTCCACTGTGTATCTGGGGACCATTTCTTAAACTCTGCGATGTAGTCCTCCACAGGCCTTTTATGTTGTCTCAGAGACCTCATTGCTGTCTCAGCAGACAGCTGTTTGTAGGGATCATCATAAAGCTGTCCCATTGCTTTAAAAAAATGATCAAATGAGTACAGCAATGGGTCATTAGTCTCAAAAAACAAATTTGCCCATATACGTGGTTCGCCACGCAGATAGGAGATTGTGGTGAGAACCTTCAAATGATCATTGAAGTATGTTTTAGGTTTTAATTGGAAATATAAGGAACATGAGTTTTTGAATTCCCTAAATTCTGAACGAATACCACTAAATGTTTGTGGAGGATTAGGTTGGGGTTCACTAGAACTAATACGTGTAGTGAGTGTATCAATTTTTTCATTGATGTATTGCTTTAGGGCAGAGTTTTCTAATTGTAGTGTATTTAACCCTGTTGTGAGGTTATCTACAGTTTGAGTTAATTTCTCTACATGAGATAATAAGGCTGCTGGGTCCATAATAAGGCTTGATTGTTATTGTCAGCCTGTGGAAGGTAATCTCACCCCTGTAAAGGAGAGAGGGAATTTTTAGGACCACAACTGCAGGCTTAGGAGTGTTGTGAAAGTATCAGTGATTCTGTGTAGGTGAGGGAAGGCAGCAAGGTTCAGAATCATTAGATACAGTTCACTTTTATTATAAGGATAGGTGTGACAATGGCTGAGACCTCAGAGCGTATAGCCCCACTCAGTATTGACAACCCGGTTCCCACATATAACAAACATGCAATTGCAACGTTAAAGTTTTAGATAGACAATAACTGATCATATTTGGCAGCAGACATAGTTATACGAAATTAATGCAAAACAGAGCTCATGAGATTTAGGCTGTACTTAGGTATTGAGACTGAACAATTAAGAATGTAAGTAGTATTAGAGCTTTTAATTATGAAGGTAACCTAACTAAGATTCTGAGACATGTCAGGAGTAATTACTGAATATTCGTAAGTTACTGCGGTATAGGTATGAAGGAAGCACTTTTGAAACTTACTAATAGAAGTAATGGGTGAGCGGTGTCCGGACAGAGAGAAGTTCCCCTGCAGAGTTTGGGAAAATTGCAGCGTGTGCGATGGCGTGTGACGTCACCGCTTGCCGGTTCCGGTCTTGTGTTTGGTAGAGAGGTGAGCTGCGTCTGTCTCAAAGGTTGCAAGGAGGTTAGAGGGTGAGAAGCTGGATTCAACAATCAAGCAATTTGGTATGAGTAGGAGGGAAATTTAAACTGCTTGTTGGGGAGGAGTTATGTAAGTGTGAAAAGACACAGCTATACAAAGGATAAGGCAAAGAACTTAGGCAGTTATGACATAAATACAATGAAATAAACTAACTAAAGTACAAAAAATAAAAAAGAACTAAGTTACAAAAAATAAAAAAATATTTACAAACATTAGAAAAATATTACAACAATTTTAAACTAATTACACCTACTCTAAGCCCCCTAATAAAATAACAAAGACCCCCAAAATAAAAAAAATGCCCTACCCTATTCTAAAATTAAAATAGAAAAGCTATTTTACCTTACCAGCCCTGAAAAGGGCCCTTTGCGGGGCATGCCCCAAAGAATTCAGCTCTTTTGCCTGTAAAAAAAAACATACAATACCCCCCCAACATTACAACCCACCACCCACATACCCCTAATCTAACCCAAACCCCCCTTAAATAAACCTAACACTAAGCCCCTGAAGATCTCCCTACCTTGTCTTCACCACACCGGGTCCCGATCTGTCCAGAAGACCCTCCGAAATCTTCATCCAAGCCCAAGCAGGGGCTGAAGAGTGACGTCCATCCTCCGGCTGAAGTCTGGATCCAAGCGGCAAATGAAGAAGTCCATCTTCAGGAAGAAATCTTCATCCTATCCGGGCAGAAGAGGATATCCGGACCGGCAAACATCTTCATCCAAGCCGCATCTTCTATGTTGTTCCATCGGATGACGAGCGGCTGATCTTGAAGACCTCTGGCGCGGATCCATCCTCTTCGTTCGACGTCCAACTGAAGAATGAAGGTTCCTTTAAGGGACGTCATCCAAGATGGCGTCCCTCGAATTCCGATTGGCTGATAGGATTCTATCAGCCAATAGGAATTAAGGTAGGAAAATTCTGATTGGCTGATGGAATCAGCCAATCAGATTCAAGTTCAATCCGATTGGCTGATCCAATCAGCCAATCAGATTGAGCTCGCATTCTATTGGCTGTTCCGATCAGAATTTTCCTACCTTAATTGTTTTTTTTGTACTTTAGATAATTTTATTTAATTGTAATAAATTGTATTTAATTTAGGTAATTAATTTAATTGTAGTGTAGTGTTAGGTGTAATTGTAACTTAGGTTAGGTTTTATTTTACAGGTAAATTTGTCTTTATCTTAACTAGGTAGTTATTAAATAGATAATAACTATTTAATAACTATTCTACCTAGTTAAAATAAATACAAAGTTGCCTGTAAAAAAACAAAACCCTGACGGCTAGATTTAGAGTTCTGCGGCCAAAGGGGTGCGTTAGCTACGCGTGCTTTTTTTTCCCCGCACCTTTTAAATACCGCTGGTATTTAGAGTTCACAGAATGGCTGCGTTAGGCTCCAAAAAGGGAGCGTAGAGCATATTTACCGCCACTGCAATACATGTTAGAGGGTACATGTTAGAGTGTTAGGTGCAGACGTAGGAAGTGTTTCCCCATAGAAAACAATGGGGCTGCGTTAGGAGCTGAACGCTGCTTTTTTGCAGGTGTTAGGTTTTTTTTCAACTCAAATGGCCCCATTGTTTTCTATGGGGGAATCGTGCACGAGCACATTTTTTAAGCTGGCCGCGTCCGTAAGCACCGCTGGTATTTAGAGTTGCAGTGGCGGTAAATATGCTCTACGCTCCCTTTTTGGAGCCTAACGCAGCCATTCTGTGAACTCTAAATACCAGCGGTATTTAAAAGGTGCGGGGGAAAAAAAGCACGTGTAGCTAACGCACCCCTTTGGCCGCAGAACTCTAAATCTAGCCGTCAGGGTTTTGTTTTTTTACAGGCAACTTTGTATTTATTTTAACTAGGTAGAATAGTTATTAAATAGTTATTATCTATTTAATAACTACCTAGTTAAGATAAAGACAAATTTACCTGTAAAATAAAACCTAACCTAAGTTACAATTACACCTAACACTACACTACAATTAAATTAATTACCTAAATTAAATACAATTTATTACAATTAAATAAAATTATCTAAAGTACAAAAAAAAACACTAAATTACAGAAAAAAGATTTTTAAACTAATTACAACTAATCTAATCTCCCTAACAAAATAAAAAAAGCCCCCCCAAAATAAAAAAGCTCTACCCTACACTAAATTACAAATAGCCCTTAAAAGGGCCTTTTGCGGGGCATTGCCCCAAAGTAATCAGCTCTTTTACCTGAAAAAAAATTACAATCCCCCCCAACATTAAAACCCACCACTCACACAACCAACCCTACTCTAAAACCCACCCAATCCCCCCTTAAAAAACCTAACACTAACCCCTTGAAGATCACCTTACCAGGAGACATCTTCACCCAACAGGGCAGAAGTGGTCCTCCAGACGGGCAGAAGTCTTCATCCAACCGGGCAGAAGTGGTCCTCCAGACGGGCAGAAGTCTTCATCCAGACGGCATCTTCTATCTTCATCCATCCGGCACGGAGCATCCTCTTCTTTCCACGGTCAACAACTTTAAATGACGTCATCCAAGATGGCGTCCCTTCAATTCCGATTGGCTGATAGAATTCTATCAGCCAATCGGAATTAAGGTAGAAAAAAATCCTATTGGCTCCTGCAATCAGCCAATAGGATTGAACTGGCATTCTATTGGCTGATTGGAACAGCCAATAGAATGCCAGCTCAATCCTATTAGCTGATTGGATCAGCCAATAGGATTGAACTTCAATCCTATTGGCTGATTGCATCAGCCAATAGGATTTTGTCTACCTTAATTCCGATTGGCTGATAGAATTCTATCAGCCAATCGGAATTGAAGGGACACCATCTTGGATGACGTCATTTAAAGGAACCTTCATTTAGTCGTCGGCCGTGGAAAGAAGAGGATGCTCCGCGTCGGATGTCTTGAAGATGGACCCGCACCGCATGGATGAAGATAGAAGATGCTGTCTGGATGAAGACTTCTGCCCGTCTGGAGGACCATTTCTGCCCGGTTGGATGAAGACTTCTCCCGGCTTCGTTGAGGACTTCGGCCCGGTTGGGTGAAGACGTCTCCCGGTGAGGTGATCTTCAGGGGGTTAGTGTTAGGTTTTTTAAGGGGGTATTGGGTGGGTTTTAGAGTAGGGTTGGTTGTGTGGGTGGTGGGTTTTAATGTTGGGGGGGAATTTGTAATTTTTTTTCAGGTAACAGAGCTGATTACTTTGGGGCAATGCCCCGCAAAAGGCTCTTTTAAGGGCTATTTGTAATTTAGTGTAGGGTAGGGCTTTTTTTTATTTTGGAGGGCTTTTTTATTTTGTTAGGGGGATTGATTAAGTGTAATTAGTTTAAAAATCTTCTAATTTCTTTATTATTTTTGGCGCAGGTCCAAAATTTTGTTGTGGTCCCCGCAAAGTATTTCCACTTGTCTTAGGAAACCAGTTGTCTTGTGCACTTCTTTGGTATCTCAATTGCCAGAGGAGTACCGAGAGTTCTGAGACGTGTTTGACAAGGTGCGTGCCGGTACGTTGCCTCCTCACCGGTCTTATGATTGTGCCATAGACCTGCAACCCGGAGCCATTGCTCCTCTGGGCCGAGTGTACCCTCTGTCTGTTGCAGAGAGTTGTGCTATGGAGGAGTATGTTGCTGATGCTCTGTCACGGGGGATCATCCGCAAATCCTGCTCTCCTGCAGGGTCTGGCTTCTTCTTTGTGAAGAAAAAGGGTGGCGAGTTAAGACCATGTATCATTTATAGGGGTCTTAATCGTCTTACCATTAAGAATGCTTACCCTATTCCGCTCATTACGGAACTCTTTGACCGCCTCAAGGGAGCTACGGTCTTTACTAAACTTGATTTGAGAGGAGCGTACAATCTCGTTAGGATTAAGGAGGGTCACAAATGGAAAACAGCATTTAACACCAGGAGCAGGCATTATGAGTAATGCCCTTTGGCCTATGTAATGCTCCTGCTGTTTTTCAGGAATTTATTAATGATGTCCTACGAGATATGTTGCAACAGTGTGTTGTGGTGTACTTAGACGACATCCTCATACACTCACCCACACTTGAGGCTCATAGTTCCGATGTTACACGGGTTCTTCAGAGACTACGTGAGAACGGCCTGTTTTGTAAACTTGAGAAATGTGAGTTCCATCAGACTCAAGTAACCTTCCTAGGTTATGTTATCTCCGTTGCAGGGTTCTCCATGGATCCTGACAAGTTATCTGCAGTGGCCTCCCCCAGTTGGTCTTCGGTCTATTCAAAGTTTTTTGGAGTGCGCCAATTACTATAGAAAGTTTATTAAAAACGTTTCTTCCTTGGTCAAACCTATCACAGACATGACCCGTAAAGAGAATGATCCACTCCATTGGTCACATACTGCCATTGAGGCCTTTTATAGTCTTAAGACTGCCTTTGCTGCCGCACCAGTTCTGGCTAATCCTAACCCTGTCCTGCCTTTCGTTCTTGAGGTCGATGCGTCTAAGAGTGGAGTAGGTGCCCTCTTGTCTCAACGTCCTATGCCTGAAGGTTCCTTGCATCCGTGTGGTTTCTTCTCTAAGAAATTGTCTCCAGCGGAGTGCAATTATGAAATTGGCAACAGGGAATTACTGGCCATAATTTTGGCACTCAAGGAATGGAGGCATCTTCTCGAGGGTACTAGCATGCCAGTGCTCATTCTTACTGACCACAAGAATTTAACTTATCTATCTGAAGCAAAACGTTTGTCGCCCCGACAGGCCAGATGGGCGCTATTTTTGTCTCAATTTAATTATGTGGACTCCTACCTGCCTGGTAGTAAGAATGCTAGGGCTGATGCCCTCTCTCAACAATTTTCGAGAAATTATACTCCTGTTATACCTCCTGACCATATTTTGGCTACCATACGTACTAATTTGACTTCTCCCTTGGGGGAGGAGATCCTGGCTGCACAAACCAATGCACCGCCTGAGAAACCTAGTGGTGAGTGTTTTGTTCCTGAGAATCTTCGAACTAAACTTTTGCACACTTACCACTATCCTAAAGCTGCAGGTCACCCAGGCAAGAACCAAATGATTTGGTCTGTCACTCAACAATTCTGGTGGCCAGGTCTTTGTTCTGATGTGGCTGCGTATGTTGCCTCCTGCTCAGTTTGTGCACAGAATAAGACTCCTCAACGTCTTCCTGTGGGTCTTCTTCAACCTATTGCTAATGGTGAGCGTCCTTGGACACATCTTTCCATGGACTTCATTGTCGAGCTCCCTTTTTCCATTGGCAATACTGTTATCCTTATGGTGGTTGACTGTTTTTCTAAAATGTCACATTGCGTTCCCTTGATGAAGCTGCCTACCGCTCAGGAGCTTGCTTCAATTTTTGCCCGGGAGGTCTTCCATTTACATGGGTTACCCAAGGAGATAGTGTCGGACCGGGATAGCCAGTTTGTCTCCAGATTTTGGCGTTCCTTTTGTGCTCAAATGGGGATCCTGCTTTCCTTCTCCTCAGCATATCACCCTCAATCCAATGGGGCTGCAGAACGGTCTATTCAAGCTCTGGAACAGTTCCTCCGTTGCTATGTCTCAGATCACCACAATAATTGGTCTGAACTGTTACCTTGGGCAGAGTTCGGAATTCGATGGGCGCCATCTTGGATGACGTCATTTAAAGGAACCTTCATTCTTCAACATCGATTGAAGAGGATGGCTCCGCGTCGGCTGGATAGAAGATGGCTCCGCTACGCTCCGGAAGGATGAAGATAGAAAATGCTGCATGGATGAAGATTTCTACCATCTGGAGGACCTCTTCTGCCCTGATCGGATGAAGACTTCTGCCGTAGGGAGGACCACTTGTGCCCGGCTGGGTGAAGACGTCTCAAGGTAGGGTGATCTTCAAGAAGTTAGTGTTAGGTTTTTTTAAGGGGGGTTTGGGTGGGTTTTAGAGTAGGGTTGGGTGTGTGGGTGGTGGGTTTTAATGTTGGGGGGGTTGTATTTCTTTTTTTTTACAGGTAAAAGAGCTGATTACTTTGGGGCAATGCCCCGCAAAAAGCCCTTTTAAGGGCTATTTGTAATTTAGTATAGAGTTTATTATTTTGGGGGGCTTTTTTATTTTATTAGGGGACTTAGTTTAAACTTCTTGTAAAAAAAAATTCTATAATTTAGGGGGGTTTTTTTGTCCTTTAGTTATTTTTAGTTAATTTTATTTAATGTTAGGTAATTGTAGTTAATTAATTTAATTTATTTAATGATAGTGTAGTGTTAGGTGTAATTGTAACTTAGGTTAGGATTTATTTTACAGGTAATTTTGTATTTATTTTAGCTAGGTAGCTATTAAATAGTTAATAACTATTTAATAGCTATTGTACCTAGTTAAAATAAATACAAAGTTGCCTGTAAAATAAAAATAAACCCTAAAATAGCTACAATGTAACTAATAGTTATATTGTAGCTATCTAAGGCCTAGATTTAGAGTTTGGCGGTAGCCGTGAAATCCAGCGTTAGAGGCTCCTAACGCTGGTTTTAGGCTACCGCCGGTATTTGGAGTCAGTCAGGAAAGGGTCTAACGCTCACTTTTCAGCCGCGACTTTTCCATACCGCAGATCCCCTTACGTCAATTGCGTATCCTATCTTTTCAATGGGATCTTTCTAACTCCGTATTTAGAGTCGTGTCTGAAGTGAGCGTTAGAAATCTAACGACAAAACTCCAGCCGCAGAAAAAAGTCAGTAGTTAAGAGCTTTCTGGGCTAACGCCGGTTTATAAAGCTCTTAACTACTGTGCTCTAAAGTACACTAACACCCATAAACTACCTATGCACCCCTAAACCGAGGTCCCCCCACATCGCCGGCACTCGATTAAATTTTTTTAACCCCTAATCTGCCGACCGCCACCTACGTTATACTTATGTACCCCTAATCTGCTGCCCCTAACACCGCCGACCCCTATATTATATTTATTAACCCCTAACCTGCCCCCCACAACGTCGCCGACAGCTACCTACAATAATTAACCCCTAATCTGTCGACCGCAAAGAGCCGCCACCTACATTATAGCTATGTACCCCTAATCTGCTGCCTTTAACACCGCCGACACCTATATTATATTTATTAACCCCTAATCTGCCCCCCTCAACGTCGCCTACACTTATTAACCCCTAATCTGCCGAGCGGATCTCGCCGCTACTATAATAAAGTTATTAACCCCTAATCCGCCTCACTCCCGCCTCAATAACCTTATAATAAATTGTATTAACCCCTAATTTGCCCTCCCTAACATCGCCGACACCTAACTTCAATTATTAACCCCTAATCTGCCGACCGAATCTTGCCGCTATTCTAATAAATGGATTAACCCCTAAAGCTAAGTCTAACCCTAACACTAACACCCCCCTAAATTAAATATAATTTAAATCTAACGAAATAAATTAACTCTTATTAAATAAATTATTCCTATTTAAAGCTAAATACTTACCTGTAAAATAAATCCTAATATAGCTACAATATAAATTATAATTATATTATAGCTATTTTAGGATTAATATTTATTTTACAGGTAACTTTGTATTTATTTTAACCAGGTACAATAGCTATTAAAGTTATTTAATAGCTAAAATAGTTAAAATAATTACAAAATTACCTGTAAAATAAATCCTAACCTAAGTTACAATTAAACCTAACACTACACTATCAATAAATTAATTAAATAAAATACCTACAATTACCTACAATTAAACCTAACACTACACTATCAATAAATTAATTAAATACAATATCTACAAATAAATACAATGAAATAAACTAACTAAAGTACAAAAAATAAAAAAGAACTAAGTTACAAAAAATAAAAAAATATTTACAAACATCAGAAAAATATTACAACAATTTTAAACTAATTACACCTACTCTAAGCCCCCTAATAAAATAACAAAGACCCCCAAAATAAAAAAAATGCCCTACCCTATTTTAAATTACTAAAGTTCAAAGCTCTTTTACCTTACCAGCCCTGAACAGGGCCCTTTGCGGGGCTTGCCCCAAAGAATTCAGCTCTTTTGCCTGTAAAAAAAACACATACAATACCCCCCCCCAACATTACAACCCACCACCCACATACCCCTAATCTAACCCAAACCCCCCTTAAATAAACCTAACACTAAGCCCCTGAAGAAAAAGTCAGTAGTTAAGAGCTTTCTGGGCTAACGCCGGTTTATAAAGCTCTTAACTACTGTGCTCTAAAGCAGTGTTTTTCAACCAGTGTGCCGTGGCACACTAGTGTGCCGTGAGAGATCCTCAGGTGTGCCACGGCAGACTGACAACAGTGTGACATATTTTTTAAACTTTGCTTGTTTTTTACTCCCAGTGCAGGGGTAGTTTGTATGAGGCATGGCATAACAGCACAATACATACAGTATGTGTGTGTTTGTTTGTGTGTATGTTTATATATATATATATATACTGTATTAGGCTACAATGTGTGATTTTTTTTAAATTTTGGGATGGTGGTGTGCCACAGGATTTTTTAATGTAAAAAAGTGTGCCACGGCAAAAAAAAGGTTAAAAATCACTGCTCTAAAGTACACTAACACCCATAAACTACCTATGTACCCCTAAACCGAGGTCCCCCCACATCACCGCCACTCTATTAAAATTTTTTAACCCCTAATCTGCCGACCGCACACCGCTGCCACCTACGTTATCCCTATGAACCCCTAATCTGCTGTCCCTAACACCGCCGACCCCTATATTATATTTATTAACCCCTAATCTGCCGCCCCCAACGTCGCCCCCACCTACCTACAATTATTAACCCCTAATCTGCCGACCGGAGCTCACCGCTACTATAATAAAGTGATTAACCCCTAATCCGCCTCACTCCCGCCTCAATAACCCTATAATAAATAGTATTAACCCCTAATCTGCCCTCCCTAACATCGCCGACACCTAACTTCAAGTATTAACCCCTAATCTGCCGACCGGAGCTCACCGCTACTATAATACATTTATTAACCCCTAAAGCTAAGTCTAACCTTAACCCTAACACCCCCCTAAGTTAAATATAATTTAAATCTAACAAAATAAATTAACTCTTATTAAATAAATTATTCCTATTTAAAGCTAAATACTATCAATAAATTAATTAAATAAAATACCTACAATTATTTACAATTAAACCTAACACTACACTATCAATAAATAAATTAAATAAACTACCTACAATTACCTACAATTAAACCTAACACTACACTATCAATAAATTAATTAAATACAATAACTACAAATAAATACAATGAAATAAACTAACTAAAGATCGGAACAGCCAATAGAATGCGAGCTCAATCTGATTGGCTGATCGGATAAGCCAATCGGATTGAACTTGATTCTGATTGGCTGATTCCATCAGCCAATCAGAATTTTCCTACCTTAATTCCGATTGGCTGATAGAATCCTATCAGCCAATCGGAATTCGAGGGACGCCATCTTGGATGACGTCCCTTAAAGGAGCCTTCATTCGTCGGTAGTCCGTCGGGCCAGCAGGATGTTCCGCGTAGGAGGTCTGCAAGATGGATCCGGAAGAAAGAAGATTGAAGATGCCGTTGATAGAAGACTTCAGCCGGATCATGGACCTCTTCAGCTCCCGCTTGGATGATGACTTCAGCCGGATCATGGACCTCTTCAGCTCCCGCTTGGATGATGACTTCAGCCGGATCATGGACATCTTCAGCCCCCCGCTTGGGCTTGGATCAGGACATCGGAGGAGCTCTTCTGGATCGATCGGTGAACCTGGTATGGTGAAGATAAGGTAGGAAGATCTTCAGGGGCTTAGTGTTTATTTAAGGGGGGTTTGGGTTAGATTAGGGGTATGTGGGTGGTGGGTTGTAATGTTGGGGGGGGTATTGTATGTGTGTTTTTTTACAGGCAAAAGAGCTGAATTCTTTGGGGCATGCCCGCAAAGGGCCCTGTTCAGGGCTGGTAAGGTAAAAGAGCTTTGAACTTTAGTAATTTAGAATAGGGTAGGGCATTTTTTTATTTTGGGGGTCTTTGTTATTTTATTAGGGGGCTTAGAGTAGGTGTAATTAGTTTAAAATTGTTGTAATATTTTTCTGATGTTTGTAAATATTTTTTTATTTTTTGTAACTTAGTTCTTTTTTATTTTTTGTACTTTAGTTAGTTTATTTCATTGTATTTATTTGTAGATATTGTATTTAATTAATTTATTGATAGTGTAGTGTTAGGTTTAATTGTAGGTAATTGTAGGTATTTTATTTAATTAATTTATTGATAGTGTAGTGTTAGGTTTAATTGTAACTTAGGTTAGGATTTATTTTACAGGTAATTTTGTAATTATTTTAACTATTTTAGCTATTAAATAGTTCTTAACTATTTAATAGCTATTGTACCTGGTTAAAATAAATACAAAGTTACCTGTAAAATAAATATTAATCCTAAAATAGCTATAATATAATTATAATTTATATTGTAGCTATATTAGGATTTATTTTACAGGTAAGTATTTAGCTTTAAATAGGAATAATTTATTTAATAAGAGTTAATTTATTTCGTTAGATTTAAATTATATTTAAGTTAGGGGGGTGTTAGTGTTAGGGTTAGACTTAGCTTTAGGGGTTAATACATTTATTAGAATAGCGGTGAGGTCCAGTCGGCAGATTAGGGGTTAATGTTTGAAGTTAGGTGTCAGCGATGTTAGGGAGGGCAGATTAGGGGTTAATACTATTTATTATAGGGTTAGTGAGGCGGATTAGGGGTTAATAACTTTATTATAATAGCGGTGCGGACCGTTCGGCAGATTAGGGGTTAATAAGTGTAGGCAGGTGGAGGCGACGTTGTGGGGGGCAGATTAGGGGTTAATAAATATAATATAGGGGTCGGCAGTGTTAGGGACAGCAGATTAGGGGTACATAGGGATAATGTAAGTAGCTGCGGTTTACGGAGCGGCAGATTAGGGGTTAATAATAATATGCAGGGGTCAGCGATAGCGGGGGGCGGCAGATTAGGGGTTAATAAGTGTAAGGCTAGGGGTGTTTAGACTCGGGGTACATGTTAGAGTGTTAGGTGCAGACGTAGGAAGTGTTTCCCCATAGCAAACAATGGGGCTGCGTTAGGAGCTGAACGCGGCTTTTTTGCAGGTGTTAGGTTTTTTTTCAGCTCAAACAGCCCCATTGTTTCCTATGGGGGAATCGTGCACGAGCACGTTTTTGAAGCTGGCCGCGTCTGTAAGCAACTCTGGTATCGAGAGTTGAAGTTGCGTTAAATATGCTCTACGCTCCTTTTTGGAGCCTAACGCAGCCATTCTGTGGACTCTCAATACCAGAGTTATTTAAAAGGTGCGGCCAGAAAAAAGCCAGCGTTAGCTACGCGGGTCGTTACCGACAAAACTCTAAATCTAGCCTTTAGGGTTTATTTTACAGGTAAGTATTTAGTTTTAAATAGGATTAATTTATTTAATTATAGGAATATTTATTTAGATTCATTTAAATAATATTTAAGTTAGGGGGGTGTTAGGGTTAGGGTTAGACTTAGGTTTAGGGGTTAATTCATTTAATATAGTGGCGGGGGTGTAGGGGGGTAGATTAGGGGTTAATCAATGTACTGTAGGTGGCGGCGGTGTAAGGGGAGCAGGATATGGGTTAATAAATGTAATGTAGGTGGCGGAGGGCTCCGGGTGCGGTGGTTTAGGGGTTAAACAATTTGTGGCGGGGTCCAGGATCGGCAGGATAGGGGTTAATAACTTTATGTAGGTGGCGGCGGTATAGGGGGCAGCAGATTAGGGGTTAAAAGGTATAATGTAGGTGGCGGCGGGGTCCGGGAGCGGCGGTTTAGGGGTTCATATATTTATTATAGTTGCGGAGTGGTCCGGGAGTGGCGGTTTAGGGGTTAATAAGTATAAAATAGGTGGCGGCGGTGTAGGGGGGGCAGATTATGGGTGTTTAGACTCAGGGTACATGTTAGGGTGTTAGGCAGACACTTCCCATAGAAATCAATGGGATATCGGGCAGCAGCTAACATGAGCTCTCGCTGCTGTCAGACTCCCATTGATTCCTATGGGATCCGCCGCCTCTAGGGCGGCGGATTGAACACCAGGTACGCTGGGCCGGAATAGTGGCGAGCGTACCTGGTTGTTCTTTGATAACTTCCAAAAGTAGTCAGATAGTGCCGAACTTGCGTTCGGAACATCTGGAGTGACGTAACCATCGATCTGTGTCGGACTGAGTCCGGCGGATCGTAGGTTACGTCACTAGATTCTACTTTTGCCGGTCTGTAGGGCTTGATAACTATGGCGAATTAGCCTCGCCACAAATATGCTGCGGAATTCCAGCGTATTTGCGGTTGATGGCTTGATAACTAGAGACCACAATGTGTTTCAGAAATACTTGCTTAAAGGGACATGAAACTCAAAAAATATCTTTAATGATTCAGAAAGAGCATGCAATTTTAAACAATGTTCTAATTTACTTCTATTGTCTATTTTTTTCATTCTCTTGGCATTGCTTCTAATCCTGCATGTTAGAGAGGTGATCTTACTACCCAGGCAGGAGGGTGAGGGGCAGGCTGATATCAAACTGTTGCTACAACTAAAAGTAAAAAAAAGTCAGATCACTGTGTGTAGTCCGGGGGGGGGGGGGGTATGCAGGGTTGAGGGCCGGCAGGGCGGGGTTGGGGAGGGTGATGGCACAGCAGCAGCAGCCAGGGCAATGTGTCAGCTGTCTGCTCAGTTGATTAGTTTAATTTTTTGCAGAGTGATCTGTAGTGGTCTTTCTTTGAACTGTTCAGCAGCATAAGTAAATTATTTGAAAGTTGTATAAAGGGCTAAAGTTTTTGTGAGATTTATATACTGCTCCAAATCAGTGGCGTCACTAGGCTTGGTGTCACCCCCCACCATAGTAATTTTTTTTTTTAATAAATATATATATATATTGCTTATATAGGGGCAGAGGGGGGAGAGAGACCACTGAAAGGGGGGAGAGTATTTTAGATGGGGGTGTGAAAATACGTATACATACAGTATATATACGTATATATATATATATATATATATATATACACACACACATATACATATATACAGATATATATATATATATATACACACACATATACATAAATATATACACATACACAGTTATATAGTTACACACGCACACAAACACTGTCACACACACACAGTTACAGCATCTTACACAGTTACAGCATCTTCCTGATAGGTTAACTGACCCACAATTTGACCTGTGCTTTAACTATAGGAGCTAAGACACAAGCTAAATGATGTGCACCCAGGTTGAGTATACTAGACACAGGAGAACAGTAAAGTAAGATGTTTATTACTAATTATAGAAAGAGAACACAGTAAGAGTCTCACAGTTCGGAGAATCTATGCAAACATATTTAACCATATTAGGATAAAAAAATATTAATATATATATATATCAACAAATAATGAAGGCATTATCCCCTTATATTCCATTCAGCATCAGACTAAAACTAAACATTAATACTTGTGCTGCGCAATTATGCTCTTCAGCAAAGAAATGACAATGCTATGGGCTGCACAATTTAGCCAATCAAAGGCTATACAGGCCAAGTTATGTGCTCATATGAAGACTTGTTGGAACTTGGCCTAGATGAAACATGACATACTTGGCAGACCAATGATGATATCAATAAAGTATAGACAGTTTCAGTCTTGTAAATAGGTCAGGGAACACGGCAGGTGGAACACAGTTACAACCAGCAAATTAATAAGTCACAGGACTCCACTCCTACCTGGCAAGTCTCTTACCGTCCGTTAGTAACAACATTGAGCATCCACTCCACCTCGGTAGCCTGGTAGCCATGACCATCCATACAAACTGTCTACAGACCTCTCAGTTACGAGCTGAACAGACAGACTCTGTCCCTGGACTTACTTGATCCTGGCGCCAGTGGCATATCCTTCAGTCTCAGAGACACGTCACTGCTGGAAAGCCCACGCACAGCACTGTACTATAGCGCCTGCGCGCAGCTCTTAGTTTGGGAAGCTGGAAGTCCTGCCCTGCTGACACTGCCTTTGCTCTGTCCCGTGTGTGCTGAGAAGTGAATACCCCGCATCTGCCTTAGACAGCATTGAATTTGATGGTGGAAGCCTTGGCCCTTCTTACAACAAGGCACAAGCCATGCCAGTCTCTACAAGCTAACACATAATAAAAAAAAAAACAAATGTAATTGTCGTTAATGTGGTGACTGTGGTGTCACCCTCTGGAGGGTGTCACCCGGGTGCGGTCCGCACCCCCCGCACCCCCCTAGTGACGCCACTGCTCCAAATGCCTTTTTTCACACAGAGCACTTAATACCTGCTAAAACTCGGGAGTATCATGTACAAACATAAGAAAAACACTGTACAAAAAAAAGTAGCAGCTTTTATTTGTTAGGAATATTCATTCTGCTGTCAGTTTAAAAGTTTGCTTTAAGCAAAGTCTGCACACATTACCGGTTGCAGACTAAGGAGGGAGGCTTGGTGGTTATCTAGGCAACCAGAAAGCGTCCCCCTAGTAACAAAAGACAGTTATCAGCGTGCTTATACTTAAATAAATATAATTAATGTGCGCTATGTTCTGCCACTTGTTAAGCCCACTCCCCATAACCCATCCCTGCTCCTGACAAGTCGGGCAAATTGGCCGCTGACCGAGGGCCCTCCACCACTCCTGGCATGTATCATCATGCAGCAGCAGAATTAAGATTTTTTTTTTAAATATTAAAATGTATTATTTTTATATTGGGCTTTGCTGGATTCTGGATTCAGTTTTGGGCTAGTGCGTTGAAGGGGCCCAGGGGGAGTGCTCTCTCTCACATTTGTGCGGTGCGGTGGAGGGCTGGCTAAGTAAGTGGAAGGAGCAGGAGTCGAGGGGACATGTTGCACGTGCCCATGTGTACAGTGGACCGGAACACCATCATGGGGTGACAGTCAGAGGTCCAATAGTATCAGGAGGCCCACCGGACCTCAAATTCCAGTAAAGTGCTGCTGCATGTACTGCTGGCTGCAGACATATGCACCACGTCTTTGGGCAGCTTGCAGCAAGTGTCAGTAGGAGGCTGGATGCTCACGCTGGAGTCAGGAGGAGGAGGCCATGGCTAGTTATCGGTCCCTGACCATTCTACCTTCTCTGTTCCCTCTGCATTCATGGTCTCTTCTCACACAGTTTCACTGAGAGTGAGAGGTCAGGATGAGTAGGGACCAGGCCAGCAGAGGGAATAGTAGGAAGGAAGCTGTACTGTCTCTGTCCTGCTTAGCCCCCGGGTGGGGGTGGTTAAGGCTGGGGGTTAGACCAAGACTGCAGTGGAAGCGGAGGCTCTGTGGTAGAGAATGGGGGAAGAAAAGAGTCTGAAGAGCTTGCCCAAATTGCACACTGTACCCTGGCCTGTGCTTCTGCCTGCATCCCCCTCTGTCTCTTTCTCTCTCTTCCCCCCTATGTCTCTATCTCTCTTCCCCCCTCTGTCTCTCTCTCTCTACCCCCCCTCTGCCTCTCTCTCTCCCCCCCCTCTGTCTCTCTCTCTCTCCCCCCCTCTGTCCCTCTCTCTCCCCCCTCTGTCTCTCTGGCTCCCCCCTGTCTCTATGTCTCCCTCCTCTGTCTCTATGTCTCCCTCCTCTGTCTCTATGTCTCCCTCCTCTGTCTCTTTGTCTCCCCCCCTCTGTCTCAATGTCTTCCCCCTCTGTCTCACTGCCCCCCCTCTGTCTTATTGCCCCCCCTCTGTCTCACTGCCCCCCCCTCAGTCTCACTGCCCCCCCTCTGTCTCACTGTCTCCCCCCCCCCCTTTGTCTCACTGTAGATGGGATGGGCAAGAGTGGAGGGGCAATAGTGTGGAGGGGCAGGGGAAGTAGGTAGGTGGTGCTGAAAGGGGGTGGGGGGCCCTGCCACACTTTTGCCTGGGGGCCCTGGTTGGTCTCAGTCCACCCCTGGGGGGAGGTGCCCCTCTTTTGGATTTTGAAATGTTGGGTGGTATGCTACTTTATATATTGTGAATGCCAAGTAAAGTGATAATACTGGAACTGTACAACAGCGCAAAAAGGGCATTAATCCAAGCAGTGCCTGGTAGGAGTCTACACTGGACAATGCATGCTTGTCTTTAAAGTTGTTTTATAAATCCCTGAATAGAACATCAACTAGTTACACCTCTTAGAACCCTTAAAAAATTTAATATCCCCTGGGAGTGGAACCTGGCCATGCTGGATGATGGCCGCACACTAGACGTTCAACTTTCCTAACAATACAAAAGGTAGCACCCACATCTAATTATCCCCAAACGCACAGATTATAAGGGGGAAATACCCAGCACCCAGCACCTCACCAACTCGAAACTCCAACCGCTCCAGCAATACCAACAAGCTGTTGATCGGCCGCAACAGTGAGGGACGGGTGTGATAGCCGCAGCACCGGCACTAAATAAAAACCTCCTATGACCGAAGGAAAACATCACAATAGTGAAGCGGACCTGTCGAAATCAGCAGCACAAAACACCCGGTCATATTACAGGCCCTGAGCAGAGAAGCAGGCTTGATTAAAAATACAAATGCGGCCACCCTACTGCTTCAGACTGTGGACTGGAGGTAACTTACTGGGAAAAAGACCATGAGGCCTATTTATCAAGCCGTCAACCGCAAATATGCTGGACTTCTGCAGTGTAATTGTGGCAAGCTTGATTCGACCTAGTTATCAAAGCCTACTGACCGGCAAAAGTTGAAATTTGTGACGTAACATACGATCCGCCGGTCTCAATCCGACACAGATCGATGCTTACATCATTACAGATGTTCCAAGTACAAATTCGGCACTATCTGACACCTTTTGCAAGTTAACAAATTTCTAAAAGGTACGCTCGCCACTATGGCGGATGCCATAGGAAACAATGGGAGTCTGAAAGCAGCAAAAACCGCCCGACATCGCCGCCACGGCGCCACCTACATAAAGTTATTAACTCCTATCCCGCCGCTCCCTGACCTCGCTGCAACTGTAATAAAATTATTAACCCCTAAACCCCTGGCCCCCCACATCACTACCATTAACTAAACCTATTAACCCCTAAACCGCCAGCCTCCCACATCGCCATAAACTAAATTAAGCTATTAACCCCTAAACCTAACAACCCGCTAACTTTACATTAAAATTACAACATCCCTGTCTTATAATAAATTAAAACTTACCTTTAGAATTAAAATAAACTATATTAAACTATTAATTAACCTACTCTAACTATTATACTAAAATTACATTAAACTACCAATTAAATTAACTATTGGCTAGATTACGAGTTTTGCGTTATGAGCGGCGCGGTGCTAACTTGCTAAAAGTTATTGTCACCGCTCACCTCCCTACAGCGCTGGTATTACAGGTTTACAAAAACCCGGCGTTCGCAGGCAATATTGCAGCGTAAAGCAAAATTGAGCTCCATACCGCACTCCAATACCAGCGCTGTGGTGAGCTGCGGTGAGCTGGTTTTACGTGCTTATGCTGATCGGAACAGCCAATAGAATGCGAGCTCAATCTGATTGGCTGATTGGATCAGCCAATCGGATTGAACTTGATTCTGATTGGCTGATTCCATCAGCCAATCAGAATATTCCTACCTTAATTCCGATTGGCTGATAGAATCCTATCAGCCAATCGGAATTCGAGGGACGCCATCTTGGATGACGTCCCTTAAAGGAACCGTCATTCTTCAGTTGGACGTCGCCGGATGAAGATGGGTCCGCGGTGGAGGTCTTCAGGATGGAGCCGGTCCTCATCGGATGAAGATAGAAGATGCCGCTTGGAAGAAGATGGTTGCCGGTCCAGATCTACTCTTCTTCCCGGATAGGATGAAGACTTTGGACCCTCTTCTGGACTTCTTCAGCTATCGGATGATGTATGTCTAGCCCCCTCTTGGGTTGGATGAAGATATCGGAGCCAGGACGGATCGGTGTGATACCCGGTGAGGTGTTAGGTTTATTTAAGGGGGGTTTGGGTTAGATTAGGGGTATGTGGGTGGTGGGTTGTAATGTTGGGGGGGGTATTGTATGTTTTTTTTTTACAGGCAAAAGAGCTGAATTCTTTGGGGCATGCCCCGTAAAGGGCCCTGTTCAGGGCTGGTAAGGTAAAAGAGCTTTGAACTTTAGTAATTTAGAATAGGGTAGGGCATTTTTTATTTTGGGGGGCTTTGTTATTTTATTAGGGGGCTTAGAGTAGGTGTAATTAGTTTAAAATTGTTGTAAGATTTTCCTTATGTTTGTAAATATTTTTTTATTTTTTGTAACTTAGTTCTTTTTTAGTTTTTGTACTTTAGTTAGTTTATTTCATTGTAGTTATTTGTAGATATTGTATTTAATTAATGTATTGATAGTGTAGTGTTAGGTTTAATTGTAGGTAATTGTAGATATTTTATTTAATTAATTTAATGATAGTGTAGTGTTAGGTTTAATTGTAACTTAGGTTAGGATTTATTTTGCAGGTAATTTTGTTATTATTTTAACTAGGTAACTATTAAATAGTTATTAACTATTTAATAGCTATTGTACCTGGTTAAAATAATTACAAAGTTACCTGTAAAATAAATATTAATCCTAAAATAGCTATAATATAATTATAATTTATATTGTAGCTATATTAGGATTAATTTTACAGGCAAGTATTTAGCTTTAAATAGGAATAATTTATTTAATAAGAGATAATTAATTTTGTTAGATTAAAATTATATTTAATTTAGGGGGGTGTTAGTGTTAGGGTTAGATTTAGCTTTAGGGGTTAATACATTTATTAGAATAGCGGTAAGCTCCAGTCGGCAGATTAGGGGTTAATAATTGAAGTTAGGTGTCGGCGATGTTAGGGAGGGCAGATTAGGGGTTAATACTATTTATTATAGGGTTAGTGAGGCGGATTAGGGGTTAATAACTTTATTATAGTAGCGATCAGGTCCGGTCGGCAGATTAGGGGTTTATAAGTGTAGGCAGGTGGAGGCGACGTTGAGGGGGGCAGATTAGGGGTTAATAAATATAATATAGGGGTCGGCGGTGTTAGGGGCAGCAGATTAGGGGTACATAGGGATAATGTAAGTAGCAGCGGTTTACGGAGCGGCAGATTAGGGGTTAATAATAATATGCAGGGGTCAGCAATAGCGGGGGCGGCAGAATAGGGGTTAATAAGTGTAAGGTTAGGGGTGTTTAGACTCGGGGTACATGTTAGAGTGTTAGGTGCAGACGTAGGAAGTGTTTCCCCATAGGAAACAATGGTGCTGCGTTAGGAGCTGAACGTGGCTTTTTTGCAGGTGTTAGGTTTTTTTTCAGCTCAAACAGCCCCATTGTTTCCTATGGGGGAATCGTGCACGAGCACGTTTTTGAGGCTGGCCGCGTCCGTAAGCAACTCTGGTATCGAGAGTTGAAGTTGCGTTAAATATGCTCTACGCTCCTTTTTTGGAGCCTAACGCAGCCTTTATGTGGACTCTCAATACCAGAGTTATTTTTATGGTGCGGCCAGAAAAAAGCCAGCGTTAGCTACGCGGGTCCTTACCGACAAAACTCTAAATCTAGCCGAAAATAATTTAAAACTAAATACCTGTAAAGTAAACCCTAAGATAGCTACAATATAAATAATAGTTACATTGTAGCTATCTTAGGTTTTATTTTTATTTCACAGGCAAGTTTGTATTTATTTTATTTTTATTTTATTTTTAATTTTTATTGGAGGTTCAAAAAAAAGCATACATGAATATAAAACAGTGACAGATGAAAACAGCACAGTATTTGCATGAAAAGACAATTTTAAGTTAACAATGAATACATCTGAAAATAAGTTTAAAGGGATACTAACCCCTCATTTTTTCTTTCATGATTCAGATAGAGCATGCAATTTTAAGCAACTTTCTCATTTACTCCTATTATCAATTTTTCTTTGTTCTCATGTTATCTTGATTTGAAAAAGCAGTAATAAAAGGTTAGGAGCCGGCCCATTTTTTAGTTCAGCACCTTGGTAGAGCTGCTGATTGGTTTGCTACATTTAGCCACAAATCAGCAAGTTCTACCCATATGCTGAACAAAAAATGGTCTGGCTCTAAAACTTACAGTACTGCTTGTTCAAATCAAGATAGCATGAGAACAAAGAAAAATTGATAATAGGAGTAAATTAGAAAGGTGCTTAAAATCTCATGCTCTATCTGAATCATGAAATAAAAAAATTGGGTTTAGTATCCCTTTAAAGAAAATAAAATACAAGCAGTATGCCAAGTAATTAGCAAACCTCCCAAAAAAACACAAGAGGCCACTCTTGGGCCACAGAAATGTAAAGCAAAATCACAAGAGGTTACCTTTGATCCAAGGAGACCACTCATGGGTCCCAGTTGATTGACCTCATTTTTCAATTTTATATAAAACAATACACTGAACAAATGTTACAAAACCTATTTCAATAATGAGCAAGCCACCATTATAAGAATTTAAAAGAAGCAGCTAGGGATGTAAATACAAACATTATTAGGGATAGAAGACAAAGCCCCACAGTCACAGGAGACCGTCTTGTTAGGTAGCTATTGGTACAAACCAACTAGAGCATATGACTTTTCTAAATCTATGTATATATAAATCCCTTTAGTAGCAATAGAGAGTATGGATAATGTGAGGCAATCAGGGCCTTGAAATTAAGTAGAGTATGATGTCCAATGTGTACACAATCGTGGCTCATGCTATTAACTGCTGTAATTTTTTTAAAAATTTTTTATATCCTCCTGCAAGAGAAGTGGTGAAGGTCTACCTGACAGAATT
Source organism: Bombina bombina (assembly GCF_027579735.1). Classification (NCBI taxonomy): domain Eukaryota; kingdom Metazoa; phylum Chordata; class Amphibia; order Anura; family Bombinatoridae; genus Bombina; species Bombina bombina. Next base: position 504,638,415 of record NC_069501.1, on the reverse strand, counting down.
AAACTGCATCTTGGATGACGTACCTTAAAGGGAAACTTCATTCTACGTTGACCATCGGAAGAAGAGGATGCTCTGCGCCGGATGTCTTGAAGATGGATCTGCTCTGCGCCGGATGGATGAGGACTTTGGCCCGCTTGGATGAAGACTTCTGCCAGCTTCGATGAGGACTTGTACCGCTTGGATGAGGATCGATGTCCGGTCTTCGAAAGCTGTAAGTAGATCGTCGGGGGTTAGTGTTAGTTTTTTTTTAAGGGTTTATTGGGTGGGTTTTATTTTTAGAGTAGGAACTTTGGGCAGTAAAAGAGCTAAATGCCTTTTTAAGGCCAATGCCCATACAAATGACCTTTTCAGGGCAATGGGGAGCTTAGGTTATTTTAGATAGGGTTTTTATTTGGGGGGTTTGGTTGTGTGGGTGGTGGGTTTTACTGTTGGGGGGTGTTTGTATTTTTTTTTTCAGGTAAAAGAGTTGATTTCTTTGGGGAAATGCCCCGCAAAAAGCCCTTTTAAGGGCCATTGGTAGTTTATTATAGGCTAGGGTTTTTTTTTTATTTAGGGGGGCTTTGTTATTTTGATAGGGCTATTAGATTAGGTGTAATTCTTTTTTATTTTTGATACTGTGTTTTTTTATTTTTTGTAAAATAGTGTTTTTTATTTTTTGTAGCTTAGCGTTTATTTTTTTGTAATTTAGTCATTTTTAACTGTAGATTTAAATAATTTGAGTAAGGTTAGGTTTTTAAATATGTAATATAGTTAATTTAATTGGTAGTTTAATGTAATTTTAGTATAATATTTAGGGTTAATTAATAGTTTAATATAGTTTAATATTACATATAGTTTAATATACATATAGTTTAATATAGTTTAATATGGTTAAATTAATATAGTTTTAATGTTTTCACACAAAACGTACCCCCGATCTGAAGGAAGAGAACCTCCACCTACCCCAGAGAGGGAGAACAGAGGACTCAAGGACCACCAACTAGGGTAAAAAAAAAAACCTCAAAATGACTAAAGTGAATCCAAGGTTGCTACAAGACAACCTCCCAGGGAAATGAACTCCCTAGAAGGACCAGAGAATAACTCCACACCTATGAAAAGAGCGATCACGAGGAAGAACAAAGGTCCCTCAGATCCACGACACAACACCATATAACCTATAGAGCTCCAAGGAAGCCCGGTCTCCCCACTGTACCATAGTCTAGCAGACACAACCCCTAAAACTAAGCAAACATATGTAGGAAACCCATATCAGGACCAAAGAAAATTCAGAGCCTGCAGACAAGGATTGTAAGAAACTAACTGTCCTATCAGAGACAAGAGGCTCTCTGTGAGAACACAAAGCCACCTCTGAACAAGAACATGCGAGCTCCAGCCTCAAGGCAGCCAAGCTGACCCTAAGCCATCATGGGACACCATCCCACAGAGAAATGTCAAAAAATATTGGCAACAACTCCCGTCCAGGAAGAAATCCGGACCCTAAAAGAACATCCAACATCAGCAGCAAATGCAACCAGTGGAGGGATGATCACCGAGAAAACCCCCCCACTGAAGGTAGGAGAACAGGATCAACTGAAAGAACACGGTCAAAACTCACAGAGCAGTCAGATCCCCGACCCCCACTCCGAGGTAACGGACCCGGCCCAAAAAGGCTGGCAACGTCCGAAGACAGAAAATGCAAAATTCTCCGAACCAGACCTCAGGAAGAGAAAGGAGGGGCCTAAGAGTAACGAAACCCATGGGAGACCAATTCTTACTAAATCTGGCATGCTACCACAAAGCTATGACAAAAATATTACGTGCTCAGGTCCCAGAACCCATACACAGCTCCATTCCCTAAAGAGGGAACACTCCCAAAAAGGGAGATAGGGCACTGAACTACAGTGTCCTAGTATGCCAGCCTCATGACCTTTTGCACACAAAGAAGGGAAGAACCCCTCTTAAACGAGAAGATAAGGACCCTCGGGACCTCAATGAATACTGTAACACTTCCAAAACCTCCCCAAAGGAGAGCAAACACAAAGGAACTGCTTCCCCAGCCATTGGTATGGAGAAAATGATATAGAGAAACTGTAAAAACCATACCAATTGAGAAGAGACCATTTGACCATTACCGCAGGCTCAGTTGAAACAAACAACGACGAGTCCACATCAAGGTGCAATAGCTGCCCCTGACGACAACTGTAAGATCCCACCCGAGAGACAGTAAAAATAACCATCAAGCAGTTACCAAATCTCCCATGAGAGACAAAATTGACCCCCCCTGAAGGGACAATCGGATGTTTCAAAACCTAAGGGTTGAAACTGAACTGCCCAGGACCAAATCTAGGTCCGGACCCCAAAATCTCAGACAAGAGACATGGCCATAAGCCAGACCCCCAGAAACCGGGACCGGCCGAATGTTCTAACCCCCTGAGGAACCATCAAGTTGCCTAATACGAAGGAGTGCACCCTAGTCAGTGCATCCCACATCCCAATGTCCTAGAAAGACATCTTAACAGGCCTAAAAATATGGCAACCAGCACCAGGAAGTGGATCTGAGCCCAGGACCCTCTGCTTGCAAGCCCAAAGAGCTAGATCTCCTAGAGGGTCGAAGGGCAACATCCCAGGGATTACAAGGGACAGGCTCCAAACCAGCCCTTAGGTTGAGAAGACGATATAATCTCCAAAGATCCTTACAGGATCAGCCTTCTGGAAATCCCTGTACCGGACAAGGAATAATGATGGGAGCCTCACAACTTCTGGCAGACAAGCTGACCAGGGGAAAAAGCCGGGGGGGAAAAGGGAATAACCCAAACCCCTGCGCTCCCAATTATGAGAGTGAACGAGATAAAGAAAAGGAAGGAATAAGGACATACCCGAACTTCCAGACACAAATGACCTGACCACCCAAGAAAAGAAATAAGCTGCCCCAGCAACCTATGAGAGGTACTGCAACTAGGCCACAAGAAACAGACATCCAGAAGATACCAAGAGTGAAAATGAAAATCGACATCCAATCTGGTACCCCATATGTCCAGAGGTCATCCAAACGTCCAAACCACTGAGGAACGAGGAACAGGTTGACGTATAGGAACGAAAACACCCCCTCTAGTAATGGAAGGCAACAAGAAAAAAAACACTTTATCAAATTGAACAACCTAGCACCTGACAGGATAACCTACCGGCACCATGTGGGTGACATGAGACCTGTAAGGAACAGCAGCTAGCACCCTACCAGTACCCGCCTGGTACAAGAACACTCCGGAACTGTCCAAGGTCCAAGAAAAAATTGAAGCACCCGAAGGGATCGATAACATAAACTATAAACATAACTATGTCTTTATATAGTAATGCGCAACTTCCAAGGAGGTGCCCATGCAACCACAAAATCGCAAGTATCAGTTCCAGAGAAGAAACGTTTCCAAACTGAAAATTATAACAGACATGAGCTTCATTAAACAAATCAAAGACATCTTAACCGGATCAAATAAAATGAAGGCAGCACCCGCGGGTGAACTCCCAAGGAGAATGGGCACATTAACAGGACCAGCCGATCAGAGGCCCTATTCTTCCAAGCTCAGAACTGGAATAGATACTTAAAAGAAAGGAAAAACTGAGACGTCAAGGAGATTGGCTTCATCCCCATACGTCTAACCCAGTTTGCCATCCGGCACAGAAGACCGGGGATCCCTCGGCCCATTAGGACTGGGATCATCCAGCACCGCCAAAACATGCCTTAGTAGGACACGAAGACGTGCCAATCTATAACAGAAGGCAAAATGTTCCCCCGCCGGATCAATGGATGACCCCGGCCCCGAGGGTGGGACCACTGAAGCCTCAGAAGCCATGGCTTCCCCAGAAGGCCGAACTGACTCAGGCGATCTCACGCTCGACGGACCCTGGTTAACAAAACACAGACAGTATCTTAAAAATACTTCTCTTGGGAGATATAAATGTGCCAGCGCCATAGATATGGCCCTGCAGAACCGTGCTGTAACCTCTGGAGGAAACAAGTTGCTTTCTGGAGAAGGAGTAACGGCCATAGGGACACCTGCTTGCATAGCAAAAGAAGGTTCTGGGGCACGCGCCTCACAGGACATGGAATCCTAAAGGGCAGATGGCTCAACGCACTCTAAGGTCCCTGATTCAGAGGAAGAGAGTACTCTAGAATGGCAATCGGAGCATAACTGATGGGCATGGATAACCCGGGCCATTTCATACTCTCCAAAAAATCAGCATTCACCACCTCCTGTGAACCCGACAATTAACAAACAGAATCACTCCATCGCCACTCAGTCAGAGTATGGAAATTGAAGTACAACGCGACCGCACCCGGTCACGAGGTGCACTGTGTAAGCCAAGAAAAGGTGTGCCAGTCCAATAGGACTGCGCAGTCTGATGATAAGGCCATTATGTTCTGAATAGCCATGAACCCAAGCATCACTACACATTCGCAGACAGAATCACATAACAAACATGATTAAAGTCCCCCCTGTTCAATAACCCCCTCAGGAAATATTAACCTTTGATTCCATAAGATAAAGGAGTCCCACTGGGACCCTGACTTCTTTCGTTATCATTACATTCACAAATTGAAATAAAATGAAATGATCTTACCGGAATCTACGCCGTGGAACAGGAACACAGCCCTTCAAGTGTGACAGATAGTAGCCTCGCTTCTGACATGGACTTGAGTGAATAAAGGCAGGCAGCGAAACTCGTCAACGATGATTGCCTAGGAGCTGTTAATATGAGTTGGGATGGTTTCGCAGAAAGACTCTCCCTGCATCTCCGGACTCTAACCTTCATCCATGCTCTCACTGAAAGGCTGACAGGACTACTTAAAACTCCAGTCCCATTTCAAAGAGTACTACCCTTCATAAGAGACTATCTTCAATCTTCTGACACTTCTCTGCCAACCTCCTGTGACGAAAGGCAAAGAATGACTGGGGGATGAGGGAAGTGTGTGTGTGTGTGGGGGGGGGGTATTTAAGCCTTTGGCTGGGGTGTCAAACATTATTTGTGTTAATAAGGTTATTGTTTAATGACTGTTTTGAGATTGGTTCTCATTGCCAGTTATTACTACAAAATGTCATATGTCCCATGTACAACACACACTTATGTAAAACACCCCCTTTAATGCACAAAACACGTTGCACCGCTTATGCATCTAATCCTCAGCAGACATGTACTGCCCACTTGATGTTATCTAACCCCTTTATACTACGGACTGGCAGTCCAACATAGTGCAACTGTGGTAATGCTTCACAGAAATGTATAATCGCCCACCACTCACAGAAGACATACTTTCCTCAACTTTACCTTACTCTACCAAACCCCACCTTTTTTTTGTTGTGAGAAAGGAACAAAATGGTTAATACGAGACAACACAACTTTAACATCCCTTAATACCAAGGGACTTAACATAAAAATTACAATTAAATTACATAGTTATGTGGCTTTCTTGCAAGAGACCCACTTTAAAAAGGGTTGTGAACCACCATGATCCAGTCCTAAATATCCATTAGCATAAAAAGAAAAGAAATGGGGTTGGAATAGTGTTCAAAAAATATTCCTATTCTAATACCCTTTAAAAAAAAAAAAAAACACCCCAAAATTAAAAAGCCTAATCTAAAATAAACTACCAAGGGCCATTAAAAGGGCCTTTTGTAGGGCATTTCCCTAAGTTAAACAGCAATCCCATTCCAAATCATACAGGAGGAAAAAGATCCTGACGGCAGATACCTTATCCTAATTGGCAAACTGTTCGGTAAAATAGTAACATTAATAAATGTTTAGTCTCCCAACACCCAACAGTATACTTTCATCAAACACATCTCAAATAAAATCCTTGCCCTTAGAAAAGGAGCCCTGATAATAGGAGACAACCTCAACATCCCTCTAGACCCGATTATGGACACATCTAGAGGCAAATCAACAGCCATTACAAACAGCAGAAATACATCAAATCACTTGGTCTTACCATGCACCAATTCACTGCACACTGACCTGGTCATCCGCACCAGACTGACCATTCATGTGGAGACTTGATGACCACCTCCTAGATAACCCACTAGTAAAACAAGATGTAAAAAAAGCCTTAAAGGAATATTTCACTCTGAACTCTACACCTGACATATCCAACACCACTGTTTGGGAGGCGCATAAATGCGTTATCAGGGGAGAGCTCATACAATAAAGAGCAAAATTGCTCTGTCAACCCAGAATAAAATAATAATATAATAACCTAATACTACAAATTAAAACATTGGAAACCACGCACAAAAAAATACCCTTCCAACCTAGAGGTTCTAGCAATACTGACACAGGCCAGGAAAGATGTAAAAACCCTCCTAACAGAGGAACACCAGAGAAATGCACTCCGTTTAAAACAAATATATTACGAACATAGCAATAAGGCAGGGAAGTTGTTGGCTAGGGCCCTGAAACGCGAACAGTTCAAAACACATTCATAATATATCTGATAAAAAAGGTCATTCACAAGCCACCTCCCCCGCTATAGCAGAAATATTTTGCTCCTACTATAGCTCATTGTATAACATCAACTAATCAGATACCCTCTCTGACCATGACCATCAAAAAAATCAAAACTATATACAGGATGCACAATTACCAACTACTGCAGGAAGAAGTTTCTTCATTGGAAGAACACTTCTTAACAGATGAAGTTGCCTTAGCAATTAAAGACATGCCGGGAGGGAAAAGCCCAGGGCCTGATGGCTTCAGTGTTAAATACTATAAACAATACACATCAACCATAGCCCCAAAGTTAGCAAACCTATTCAACACACTAGAAGACACCAATGCCCCCCCCTCTCCTCAATGCTCACAGCCCATATCACAATACTCCCAAAACCCGGGAATAAGCCAAATAAACCACAAAATTTCAGACCCATATCCCTCTTAAATGTAGACGTGAAAATGTTTGCTAAAATCCTGGCCAAACGCCTTAACTTCCTCTCTAGACTGATCTCACCTGACCAGGCCCAGGATAATACGATACAAATCGGGCAACTCATTTCTCATGCAAAAACGAATGAGATCCCTATGCTACACATTTCAACAGACGCGGAAAAAGCATTTGACAGGGTGGACTGGGATTTTCTCAGGGCCACCCTGTCCCATATGCAATTTAACTAGATTGCAGTCTGTAGACACACAGACTCAAAGAAGTAAGGTTTTTTTTTTAGAGGAAAATACATAGGCTTTGTGCCAAGTAGATTCTCTGCCATTTTGGGATACTTTCTTGAATAAAGGAAAATAACAGTTTTGAGGCCTGTACCTTTGCGATATAGTGGATAAATCCATCTAGAATCTAGATGACCCACAAGAAATTCTGAAAACTGATTAATCATTTGGTTATGTGGTAATGTATGGCAGTGACTATAATATAATATTTTAAAGCAAATACATTCATTGTTGCTACAGTTAATTGAAGTTAATAATTTTAAAAGGGCACTTTGTATTTTATACTTATATCCATAGTTCTGTGTAGTCTTAGCTAGTCACATAAATTGGCTGTTTGCATTAATAATAATATATACAATTTCTGGTGTTTTCAATTGAAGTTATACAGAATCATTTGTAATTTTATGTTTAAATCTTTTTTATTAGAAACATGGGTTTTCACAATACAAAAAAATAGATCTTTTCATATGAAACAATCAATCTACAATTAACTGAGCATTAGGAAAGAGATGAGTGAGTATGAGTTGCAACATATTGTGGGTTGAGTAACTGTTCTTCCATACAGGAGTATCGTTTACCTTATACAATCACTGCTCAAGGATTCTCGAGCCTTTCCATAACATTAAGTCTCTGATCATATATTTGTCCATATCTTCCTTTCTTTTCTGGATTGTTCCAGATTGTGTTGTCCCATGTTTAACCATTTTCTTAAATAACTATATTGAAGTATAATCAACAGTTCAATATTACTAAATGTAAATTTTAACAGGTAACCGAACCTAAGCTGCATTTCTTAAGGTCTCTCTAGAAATCCTAACATCAGCTTAGAAAAATAAAAAAAAAAGTAATAAATACAGAAAAGAGAAGTTAACAAAAGGGTAAACTAGGTCGCCGGGTGTCCCCTCCTCTCCTCCCCTCCAGGTCTTGGTATCTTCTCCCCCTATTTCTAGGCTACAGGAGATCATCTATTGAGTCTATGTCTATTAAATGTAAAACCAGATCTGTTCAAATTGTGTCTGTGTGTCTAGTAACTGCGAAGCAGTTTCATACATGTGGTATGTTAGAGAAATTTTATTGACTACTTCCTCCCAGGGTGGTGCTGAGGTTTTCCAATATTTTGCTATGCAGGTTCTGGTAACCGTACTAATGATTCTAATGAATGTGTTTATCTGTTTGTTAAACTGAGGTAGTGGGAAATGTAAAAGAGCTTGTAACGGTGTCAATCGAATGTGTTCATCTAGAACAGAGCTTAGTAGATCTGATGTTTTAGCCCAGATATCTCTCACCATTCCGCACTCCCACCACATATGACAATAGGAGCCTACTTCCCCACATCCTCTATAACAAGACCTATTATGATTAGATGACATATGAGCGGTTTTAACTGGGGTCAAGTACCACCTAAACATCGTCTTGGTGGTGTTTTCTCTCAAATCGGTGCTTAAGAGTCCTTTACAAGCTGAATTAAACGTGTTATCCCACCATTGCTTATCTTTATTTATATCTAAATCTTTCTCCCAATTTAGAATCAAGTTAGGTTTTGATGAATTGTTAGTTGCTTGTATCTGTAAATATAATTTAGAAATGGCCCCCTTTGGTCTGTGTGTGGACTTAAGTAAACTCTCCAGAGGTGTGGTTATGGTGGGCTGAAGGCCTTTAATATATTCATGGATTACAGAGTTAACTTGAAGATATTGGAACCATTGTAATTTTACTGAGTCTAATTGGGTCTGTATCTGGATGAAAGTCTTAGGTTTACCTCCACTTAACCAGTCTGCCACTCTATAGAGGCCCTTATTGGTCCATTTATCTACTATATGTTGTGACTCTTTGGGAAGCAGATATCTAATTGGGTGCACTAATGTCTGGTTAGATAAGAGATTCTGTCTGTTAGTCAAGACGGACCAGATTTCGATAGTATGGTGTATGATCTGTAAACCTGGCTTATCCTTGAGGTCCCTCTTTATATGTTTATGCCATAGAAAATCGTCTAGATAGGGGGTATCTCTTATCTCTGCTTCTAGATTGGTCCATGTGACCCCTTCCACATTACTTCCCACTAATGCCGCCTGTGCTAATCTTGCTGCTTTGTAGTACTCTACTATGTTGGGAGCTCCAATTCCACCTAGACTCCTATGTTTGGTTATCAAAGCAGTTGCTATGCGAGCCACTTTATTCCCTCTAATGTAAGTTATTAGGTCTCTTTGTAGTCGCTCAAGATCTTTTAGTGGGACTTTTATGGGTAAGGTTCTAAATAAGTATAATATCCGGGGGAGAATTGACATTTTGACTGTTGCTAGTCTACCTAACCATGAGAAAGTGTGCGTCTTCCATTTGCTTAAGTTTTTCCTTATCTCCATGTATATGGGTTCATAATTGTATTTATATAGCTGGTTTATCTGAGGTGTAAGGTGTATCCCTAAGTATTTAAGCGAGTGAGTGACCCATCGTACTTCAAAGTTAATGTCTATAATTTTTTTGGTGTGTTGTGGAAGTCCCAAAGGTAATGCTTCACATTTATCTAGGTTGACTTTGTACCCTGATATTTGGGAAAATTGGTCGAGTAATTTGTATAGATTGGGTAAGGATGTGAGGGGTTTCGTCAGTGTTAGAAGGATGTCATCCGCAAAGAGTGTCAGCTTGTATTCCCGATCTTTGACCTTCACCCCTGTAATGTCTGGGTCTTGTATAATTTTAGGGGTTCTATGCATATTGCAAAGAGCAGAGGTGATAGTGGGCATCCCTGCCTTGTGCCGTTTAGTATGGGAAAACTCTTAGATTTGTAACCTGAGATAGACACTTGGGCTGAGGGATTAGAGTAGATTGCGTTTAGGGTTGTAACGAAGGCACCCTCAAATCCCATCTGTTGTAAAACTGCAAACATATATCCCCAGTCCACTCTATCAAATGCCTTCTCCGCGTCCAACGAGAGGAGCAGAGAAGGCATTCGTTTGTCTCCCACATAGTCTATAATGTCTAACAGTCAACGCACATTGTCTGGTGCTTCTCTGTCCTTCACAAAGCCCACTTGATCAGGGTGAATCAGCTTTGGAAGTATGTGTTTTAGTCTATTGGCCAAAATCTTCGTCAATATTTTTAAGTCTTGGTTAATGAGCGATATCGGTCTGTAGTTTGCACAACATTTGTGGTTTTTACCAGGTTTAGGGATCACTATGATTTTGGCCTGTAACATGTCTGCTGGAATGGTGTGTCCTTCTAAAATAAAATTACAGAGATCCGTGAGGTGGGGGATTAGGGTTCCCTTGAAAGTTTTATAATATTCCCCCGCGAACCCATCTGGTCCCGCTGCCTTCCCCGTTTTAAGTTCCTTTATAACCTTCCCGACCTCCACCCTTGTTACTGGGGCATTTAGTGTGTCGTTGTCTTCTTTAGTAAGTAGGTGCATGTCAGCTTCTTTAAGAAATTTCTCAGTTTGGGATTGTAAGGTGTTTGAGTGTGTTACTTTTTTACCGTCATATAGATTTCCATAAAACTCTGCAAATGCGTCTGTTATATACTGTGGGTGGGATACAGTGGTGCCGTTTGTCAGTAAGATAGAAGGAATAATAGATGCCCTACACCTCTCTTTTAATTTATTTGCTAGGTATCTATCGGGTTTGTTCGCATGGATATAATGTTGTGTATTTAGTCTCTGTATTGCTCTAGCTGATTGGTTGTTTAGAATATTGGCTAAGTTTTCTCTTTTAGCTGTGAGGGTGGAAAGAATTTCTTTTTTTTCGTGTAGTTTTGTGTAGCTTCTCTAGTTCTGCGATTTCTCTGTGTAAGTGTGTTAGCTGGTCTTTGTGTTGTTTGTTGCTTTTGGATTTGTCTTGAATGAGTAACCCTCGTATGTCTGTTTTGTGTGCTGCCCATGGGAATATGGGGTTGGCTGTGGTTTCTTTGTTGATATCCCAATATTCGTTTAACGATTTGACGTATGTTTCTTTATGTGTAGGATTTTTTAAATATGATGGGTCATATGTCCAGGTTCTGGATCTTTGCGTATCTACGAGTCCCTCTAAATGTAAAGAAAGTATTGAATGGTCTGACCACACACAGGTCTGAATTGATGAGGTCTGGAGAAGTGGTTGTAGGATCTGGCTAATATATATGTAATCCAGTCTCGTATACTGCTTGTGAGCTGTTGAGTAGAAGGTAGTGTCTAGGGTCTTACCATATAATGTGTACCAAGAGTCAAATAGTGCATGTGGGGCCAGGTGTTCTAGAATAGAATTCACTATCTTGTTGTGTCTAATTTGTTTAGCAGTAAGTTTAGTTTTTTTTTCTACAAATTTGGTCATTGTGATGTTAAAGTCTCCTGCCAGGATGATTTTGTGTTGGGACCAGTTAGTAAGCAGATTAGATATATGGTTGAAGAATGAGTGTTGATTATCATTGGGAGCATATATGTTGCATAAAATGATATTAGATTCCCCACATTGGCCTTTAACTATAAGATAACGCCCCTCTCTATCCGCTATAGTAGATTCATGTTTGAAGTCAAGACTAGCATGGACCAGAATCGAGACCCCCCGCTTCTTGGTGTCTGTGGTTGCATGGTAATGTTGTGTGAAGTTTTTTGCCCAGTATTTTGGGATTATGTCTCTAGTAAAGTGAGTTTCTTGGAGAAATAAAATATTGGCCCCTAATCGGTGATATTGGGACATGGCTGTGCGTCTTTTAATGTTAGTGTTTAAGCCCCTCACATTGTGAGTAATGAGATGTATTTTTGGAATCATGGGATAGATGTATTGTGGTGTTTAGCTTTTGTCAATCTGGATATGTAAAATTTTGATATATACGACCCTAACGAGGTAGATGGTTCCACAAAGAAGATCTTACTATAGATTTCTGACCTGAGGGAGGGGACAATCCCGGCAACCTGATACCCTCTATTGCCTCGAAATTTCCTCCTTTTCTCTCCTTCAGAATTATAAGAAAACACCTGGTTAAAAAAACAAAAAATTAAGTAACAAAAAACATTGAACATGTGAACAAGAACATTGAATATCCCAACAAAGTTCCTGCACATTCTATTCCTAGGTGCAGATATCTACATACCCTATTCGTTATGACTTAAATGATTTCCTGCCTAAGGGCAAGAAAAAGAAAAGAAAACAAACATACAGCAAGAAAACAAGCTATGGCATAAATAACAGTTGTAGATAAGATATCAAATGGGTGGAAACTTGTTCCATAACCTTCTGTCTCTGCATAGTTCTTGCGAGGAAAAAAGAGCAAGATATCACAATAAAAAGTTAGCTCTTTGTTCCGATAAAGTCCCTTGCTCGTAATTTGTGAACTCTCAAACATAAATTTTCTTAACAAAACATTTGCAACTTGACATTATACTTATCTGGCCTCTGGGTAGCGTCCTTATCGGCCAGAGGAGATCAGAACTCAATCTCCCGACTCCAAATCATCACTTTCAATGACAGGGAAGTCAATTCCCTTTTCCTATAAAGATTTATTGTGAACTTCAGGGTGGTCAAGTTTTCCGCTTCTTGTCAGGAATTTTGGTCCATTGGTTCTGGCGAGGTTTTCCCCCCTGGTTAGGGAGATCAGAAGTAGCTTCTTGTTGTGGCATTGCTGGGGGATCTAGCTTCATTTTGCGGCAGATTTCCGGGATTTCTTGAAGATCTTTGATAGAAAGAGACTTGTTCTCCCATGATATATGCAGGGCAAAAGGGAAGCCCCACCGATATGGAATTTGGTTTTTCCTTAGCAAGGAAGTAAATGGGCGAAGAGAGCTTCTTCGCTGTAGAGTCCTTAGGCACAGGTCTTGAAAAAACTGAATAACGTTTCCTTGATATTTAAAAGTGGGATTCCTCCTAGCCGCTGCTAGTATTTCCTCTCTGTCTTGGAAGCGCAGCATCTTGATGATGACATCCCTAGGGGGGTCTTCTCCTCTTGGTTTGGATCTAAGTGCCCTGTGGGCTCTTTCCATTTGGAATTTGTCTTCTCCTTCCGAGCCAGTAATGGTTAGGAAAAGATTGAGCAGATAAGAATTTAACTCTTTAGGACCTATCGACTCAGGAACTCCTTTTAGGCGTATATTGGATCTTCTGCTACGATTTTCTAGATCTTCTAGTTTATCGTATATATCGTCAATTTCTGATTGCTGAGAAGTGACTTTGTTCGTTACTGCGTTCAGATCTTCTATCATTGAATCCCCATTTTCTTCCAAGGTGTTTACTCGAGAGCCCAGATCTACTATCTCCTGCTTCAGTTCCGTTATGCTGTTAGTCACTGAATTTTGCATACTCTCCATCCTTTCCAGCACTCTTTCAAAGTTTATATTGATGTCTTGCTTGGAGACAAGGTGATCTAGATCTGCCCTGGTTATAGGCCTCATGTCCTCTAATTTATCTTTAGGGCCCTCATCTCCTTCTCTCTCCTCATCAGACTGCTGTGTCTGTATATCAGTCTGCTTGTCTCCTTTCAACGGTTTGAAAAAAAGATTAGTCGAGGACTGTTTAGCCAGAGACTGTGTCTTGTTATTTTTCTTTGCGGTCATTTTGATCACTGCTTGCCCCCCTGTTAAGTGTGGCGCTTGCTATAAGAACGGTAAGCCGTTAGGCCGCTGGCGGTAGAAGAGCTTAAAGTTGTATTTTCAACAGGAATATGAATAGCGTATCTACTGGTACTGCGCTGTATATATTGAGATTTGTTTTACCAGTATTACACTACAGTATCTGCAGTCCCAAGTTAGGTAGCTTCCCTTATCATAGGGGTTTGTTAGGAACCTTCCGGGCCAATTATATAAAATATGAAATCTGAGACCTGGGATATAGGGCCCTGGGAAGTCACTGCTATATGCCTGAAATCATGTTGTCAGCATGGTATCTCTTATGATCAACAAATTAGTGCAGTCATTGCCATCTGAAAATACACTCTCCTGTCAAAAACTTTATATATACATCTTCATTTCCTTTAAAGCCTATAGTGTCAGTCTCTTGCTTGGGCTCAGTTTTCCGCTGAGTCCCTAAAGCATGTTTATCATGCAATGGCTGGGGAGGGACAGGCTTTGGGGCCTGTTGGTTTATAGTTATGATGAACAGAAGAAAGTTTCTTTGTGTCCTCTAGGTTTTATAACTGAGCCTTCTGCCAGACAGAACATCCCGTGGAATAGCCTCTCCCCATGAAGGTATGTCCCCTGATTTGTCTCTGAGCTTACTCCTTAGGTGATCCCCACTTGCTTGTATAGTGATCGATTATGATCCCCAGCCTGTGTGGTGTACGTGTGCAAGCTTACCCTGCATAACCGTCGCTCCAGAGTCCCGGAATAGTGAAGGCTTCTCTCTCCTGCATTATCTCCTTAATGCTACTTCTCCTGCCCTCTCCCTTAGATACAGATCGCCGATGCGGTTAATGCGGCTCCCTCTCCAATCTCCTCATTTACTTTGTGCCTCCAGTGCACTGTGAAAGCGGTGCTGAGAATCCTGCCGCGTGGGCTATAAAGATGGCGGCCGTACCGCTACTGCGCTCACCTCCGTCTTGAGGATCTCTGACTCTGCTCTGTATTAGGTTTTAGACCAGCCATATGAGCAACAACTATGGCCCTATAACACAAGCTCCTATTGTGTTTGCTTTCCTGCTTTTTTCATCAGCTTTTAAGTCTAAGTATTTAGTGCTCTGCACGGAGCTTCTCCTTTAGGCATCCATTCCTCAGCTCCTTCCATCATTTGTAATTTTAAAGGTACATTTTATGATATGTGGTATAGAATATTATAACAGCATAAGGGTGTATCATTTGATTCATAATCTGGTTTCTATAAATATAATTCAATGTATAACTTATCGTAAAAAACTTAGGAATAAATATTGATTTTAATTGTTTTGTATATGCATTTTAATTGGGGATTATTTTAAAGAATAATTATTAAATAAATTGTATTATAACCCGACCTTATACTGACATATTATCTGGAGACACCGCTAGACGATTATTACATTTATCACATTGATATAATATATTTGTAGTAAATAGAGATTATAAAATAAATATATATATATATATATATATATATATATATATATATATATATATATATATATATATATATATATATATATATAATTAAAATATTTGTTTTGAAAAATTGATTAAAAAAATAATTTTTCATATTTCAAAATTAATATTAATATTTTTGAAAATATTTTTTTTTCTTCTTATTGGTCAAAATTGTATTAGCGTTTTAATTTAACCAAATACTAAACCAATATAAAAATGTCTGTCACTAGAAGTGAATCAATTGGATCTATACATAGTGTTGAAATATGTTCCCCAAAATTACCCCTCACTCAGAGCGATGTTCTTAAGATGGACATTATAGGCCACATTAAAAAGAAGTGTAATATTGCAGGTGATTTAAATGATTATATGGATATGCTTGCAATTAAGGCTAAAAATATTGCTATTGATGATGGAAAGTGGAATGAAAAAAGTGAATTGTTCCAAGAATTATTCAAAATTAATAAATGCAAAAATTCTAACAAGCGAGATGAGTTAATACTAAAATCTTGGCCTCTTGTAATATGCATTATTGATGAAATGTCCCTCCTCTTTATAGAAAAGGAATTGCAAATACAGGGGCTAGAAGATATCTGCTCCTCACGCAGATGCAAAGAGAATTTAAATATAGCCGAAAATAAAATTGATGAGTTTGCCCAAAACATGGGCACCTTACAAAAATATAACCAGAGTTTAGCAGCTCAGATAGAAGATTTGCATAAGCAACTCGCACAAAGCCAAAGAAAGTTAAGTGGTTTAAAAAGGCTGTATCATCATAATGAAAACCCCTCTTTTAGCAATGAGGATATTGCAGATAATTCAAACTCCCTTAAGGAATACATCAGAAATGAACTGCAGAAATTTAGGGAAGAATTTAAACAAAGGACCCCTATTGAGTCAGAAATACGCTTCCCAAATAGACAGTCACCTCATGTTATAAATTCAGTAAACTGCTATACCTCAGATGAGGAGGGGGAGGGCATCTCTAGTAGTGAGTCAGAGGGCGGAGCCAGCTAACCAAATAGCCCACATAGTACTAATGTACGTAGGGGGTCTCCCCATAGTAAATATAGGGCAGATAGGGGGCACTCCAGCACCAAAAATAAGGACCCTAGGAAAGCCCAAGATACGTCTAATAAGGTATATGACACCCCTAAAATAATTATTTTCTTAAAGGATGCAGTACCTAAATTTTCCAAAAACGGAACCACTTCTATAATTGACCACTTAGAGAACTATGAAAATGCTTTATCCATAATGAATGTTACTAGTGAGCAGTCACTAGTAACATTTCAGCCCTGGGTATTTGAGGGTAAACATCACAAATTATTTGCTTCACTAAAGGATATGAATATTCATTCCTGGAGTGAAACTCAAATTCAGTGCAAAAAAGAATTTGGGAAATATCGCACTAAAACCGCAGCGAAAATAGCTGTATACGGTTTAAAATGTCACGAGAATTAAAGCCTTATAGAATTCCTTTCTGTACTGAAAAGTAAGACAATTCAGCAGTTAAGGGGTTAAACAGCAGAGAATGGTCAGTGGAAGGCAGAGGTCAATACCAGGCAGACAATCCAATCCTTCACAGTACCAAGGGGTATAGGCAGAGAGTAATCAGAGACAAGCAGAGTTCAGCAACGGTAAAACAATCCAGCAGTTCAGGGGTTAAGCAGGAGCGAGGTCAACGGCAAGCAGAGTTCATCAACAGTAAGGCTATCAAGAGACAGCAATTCAAACAGCACCCAGGAATACAAAGATAAATCTATACTTGGGCAGTGAAGTAAGTAAGATATTTAAATATGTGTAGATTCGTGCCAAGGAGGAGACAGCTGATCTGGACCAGCATCGGAAGGACCCAGCGTGCGGTGATGACATGATCGCCGAGCACCAGTATGAAGCGCCGCATCCATGGCAACAGGAGGACAGCCGACAGCATCTGTGGCAATGGCCACAAGGAGACGGAGAAGCGAGCGGCGTGACACTGTGCCCAGATAAAACATTTCCTAGACACCCACGTGCAAAAAAACTAAATTCTTTAGACCTCTCACAAAAGGATGCTTACTAGATCCGCTCCCCAAGCATGTAATATCTCTAACATACAGATTACTACTAAACAAAGGAGAAGATGCCTATACTCTTCGAAATGGAACAAAGAGCTAGATTCCCCTATATCCAACAAAGATTGGAATAGAATATTTATAAGCCACACAAAAGCCTCCATTTCAGCCAAAGTCCAAGAAATGAACTATAAATACCTCACCCCACAGAAACTTAAAGCTATTTACAAAAACACAGATGACAAGGGCTGGAGGGGATGTGGAGAAGGTGGTACGTTATCACATATCTGGTGGGGGTGTGACACAGACTGATCCAATATTGGCTTGGAGTTCTGTGAGTCATGGGCTCCAAACTAGACACTATAATTCCCAACAGACCACAAATGCTACTATTCCATGGCCTACTCTTCCTGATGCTAAACGGTGCTAAAATGTTAATACCCAGAAACTGGAAGTCAACCAGATTCCCCAGTAAAGAAGCATAGAAAAAACAGGTAGATTGGCTTTTACAATTGGAGAGATTCAGGTATTTACGAGATGGGAGGGCAGAAACCCATGAATACCTGTTTCTGTAGGACCTAACCACCGAATTTACAGACCCACAGCAAACGCTATAAATTAAACATTTCCCTATATACAACTCCAACAACGATAAGGACAATACTTCATTGTTTAAAAAAAATATTTGTTACTGATCACCATGTCTATTCTGTATTGATGATTTCTCAATAAAGCTTATTTAAAAATATATATATATGTATATATATATATATATATATATATATATATATATATTTATATATATATATATATGAATACATAGAACATATTCTGTAATGTGCAGAACATTGGAATGTGAAATAAACATTCTTATCATTAAAAAAATAAAAATTAAGATCCCCATTAATGATTTACCTTATAAACAAGGGAGGGCCAAATTAATCTAACTTGAGGGCCACATATGGCCCCAGGGACGGTACTTTGAGACGACTGCTGTAGACAATGAACAGCTTAGTAAATAGTGCCCCTAGAGGTGATTGCCAGCATAAACCACATTCTTTATCCCAAGCTTTAGCATAAAATGGTAGAGGAACAGGGGCAGACTGGGAAGAAAAAGCAGCCCTGGAAAAAAAACACCAGCCCCTTTTCCTTTTAATTTATAGAATGCACATGGCCCATTTTACTGGGAAACTCGTAACCCTTAATTATTTTTTTAATTAAATATTAGTTTGCAATTAATAAAGATGTCAGATTGTTGTTATATAGGCACCATACAACACAATTTCTTCCCTGAATCCCTTTAACAGTGTGAAAATAAGTATCTATAGTGTGATCTGGAGAAGACACTCAAAACAGTGTGTCACTGTCTCACAGTGTGACTTAAAGTGAATGTCAATTTTGATGCTAAAGTGCCCTAAAGTTGATGCGACAACCGGAGGAAGCTGGAGCTGCTGTGAAGATTAAAAGGTAAGTTTTTTTCACATCAGGAGTGAAATGTAAATTTTGATGAATTAAAGTGCCCCTGTTTTTAATCAAATTTTTAAAAACCGGGCACTTTAGAATCAAAATTGACATTCACTTTAAAGGGACAGTCTAGTCAAACTTAAACTTTCATGACTCATATATGGCATGCCATTTTAAACAACTTTCCAATTTACTTTTATCATCAAATTTTCTTTGTTCTCTTGATATTCTTTGTTAAAAGCTAAACCTAGGTAGTCTCATATGTTAATTTCTAAGCCCTTGAAGCACGCCCCTTATTACACTGCATTTAGACAGTGCAAGTTCATGTGTGACATATAGATAACATTGTGCTCACTCCTGTGGAGTTATTTATGAGTCAGTACTTATTGGGTAAAATGCAAATCTGTCAAAAGAAGTGAAATCAGGGGGCAGTCTGCAGAGCCTAAGATATAAGGTAATCACAGAGGCAAAAAGTATATTTATATAGCCGTATTAGTTATGCAAAACTGGGAAATGGGTAATAAAGGGATTGTCTATATGTTTAAACAATAAACATTTTCAAGTGGACTGTCCCTTTAATTAGACACTAGAAACCACTTAAAAGCATATGAAACCCAATTTTTTTGTTGATGAACCAAAGATGGGCCGGCTCCTAAGCTTACATTCCTGCTTTTCAAATCAAGATTACCAACAGAACAAGAAAAAATAATAGGAGTTAAAGGGACAGTCTACACCAGAATTTTTATTGTTTTGAAAGATAGATAATCCCTTTATTATCCATTCCCCAGTTTTGCATAACCAACACAGTTATAATAATATACTTTTAACCTCTGTGATTATCTTGTAGCTAAGCCTCTGCAAACTGTCCCTTTATTTCAGTTTTTTTGACAGACTTGCAGTCTAGCCAATCAGTGACTGCTCCCAGATAACTTCACGTGCACGAGCACAGTGTTATCTATATGAAATACGTGAACTAACACCCTCTAGTGGTGAAAAACTGTTAAAATGCATTCTGAAAAGAGGTGGCCTTCAAGGTCTAAGAAATTAGCATATGAACCTCCTAGGTTAAGGTTTCAACTAAGAATACCAAGAGAACAAAGCAAAATTGGTGATAAAAGTAAATTGGAAAATTGTTTAAAATGACATGCTCTATCTGAATCATGAAAGTTTATTTTGGCCTAGACTGTCCCTTCAATTAGAAAGCTGCTTAAAATTGCATGCTCTGATTCATGAAATAAAAAACAGGTGTTCTTAACAGGCGTTCACAGCGATTCGCAGCAGCACTTCAAGGGCGCAATCCGATATACGGCGTAGTTTTCGGCTTAAGCGAGGGAACCCGCGCCGCCCGTAGTTTCACCTTGCACATCGGGGTATTACATATACCCCGCCGGCAGTTCCTAAAGTGCCGTAACTCAAATTTCTGGAGTCGCCAGTGACTTACGGCACTTTAGAAACTGCCTGCGCCTAAGAAAACTAACTAAAATGTTAAATCTCCCGTAACTGTCTAACCTGCCTCCCAAAAATAAGCCCAACACGTATACCCCTATATCCGCAATCCCCCCTCTCACTCCTAATAATACATTTATTAACCCCTAAACCGCCATAGCCCACAACGCAATACACCTATTAAAGTATTAAAGGGACACTCAGGTTTTATTACATTTTCATCATTCAGATACAGCATGTAATTTTAAACAACTTTCCAATTTACTTCCATTAAAAAAAATGTGCACAGTCTTTTATATTTACACTTTTTTTGAGACACCAGCTCCTACTGAGCATGTGCAATAACTCAGACTATACGTATATGCATTTGTGATTGGCTGATTGCTATCACATGGTACAGGCGGAGTGGAAATATACAGAACTTTAAAATGTGTTAAAAAAGAATCTACTACTCATTTGAAATTCAGAGTAAAAGCTATTGCATTGTCTTGTTATCTTGCATTTGTTGATTATGCAAATCTGCTGTGTTTACTGGTCCTTTAACCCCTAAATCGCCATAGCCCACAACGCAATACACCTATTAAAGTATTAACCCCTAAACCGCCATAGCCCACAATGCAATACACCTATTAAAGTATTAACCCCTAAACCGCCATAGACCACATAGCCTATTAAATCTATTAACCCCTAATCTGCCGCCGCCAACGTCGCCACCACTATAATAAAGTTATTAACCCCTAAATCTAACCCTAACACCCCCTAACTTAATTATTATTTAAATAAATCTAAATAATATTACTATTAATAACTAAAGTATTCCTATTTAAAACTAAATACTTACCTATAAAATAAACCCTAAGATAGCTACAATATAATTAATAATTGCATTGTAGCTATTTTATGATTTATTTTTATTTTACAGGCAACTTTGTATTTATTTTAACTAGGTACAATAGCTATTAAATAGTTTATAACTATTTAATAGCTACCTAGTTAAAATAATTACAAAATTACCTGTAAAATAAATCCTAACCTAAGTTACAAATACACCTAACACTACACTATCAATAAATTAATTAAATAAATTAACTACAATTATCTAAAATTAAATACAATTAAATAAACTAAACTATAGTACAAAAAAACAAACACTAAATTACAAAAAATAAAAAAAAATTACAAGAAGTTTAAACTAATTACACCTAATCTAAGCCCCCTAATAAAATAAAAAAGCCCCCCAAAATAATAAAATGCCCTACCCTATACTAAATTACAAAATAGCCCTTAAAAGGGCCTTTTGCGGGGCGTTGCCCCAAAGTAATCAGCTCTTTTATCTGTAAAAAAAAAGAACAATCCCCCCCAACATTACAACCCACCACCCACACACCCCTACTCTAAAACCCACCCAATCCCCCCTTAAAAAAAACTAACACTAGCCCATTGAAGCTCACCCTACCTTGAGCCGTCTTCACCCAGCCGGGCCGAAGTCTTCATCCGATGGGGCAGAAGAGGACATCCAGACCGGCAGAAGTCTTCATCCTATCCGGGCAGAAGAGGACATCCGGACCGGCAGACGTCTTCTTCCAAGCGGCATCTTCTATCTTCATCCATCCGACGAGGAGCGGCTCTATCTTGAAGACCTCCGGCGCGGAGCATCCTTCCAGGCCGACGACTAACGATGAATGAATATTCCTTTAAATGACGTTCAGTTCAGTTGCGCGGAAGTGTATTTGATTTATTCTCTTTTTTCCATACTAACCACAGTGTTAGGGGTACACTGCAATCTTGTCTTCACGCTGCACAATACTCTTATCTCTATACATTATTGACGTATACTAGCTTACCTGGCTTCGCTTATACTTAAATACACCGACACATCACATTTGATATATATATATATATTTACCTAGTTCCATATATATATATACTGACTTATATACTACTGGTTAAAACTGTTATTCAGATCCAATTTGAGCGCTGGTATTACATCTTTACTTACAAAGTATTTAGTTTTAACTATGAATAGTTTAGTTAATAATAGTTATATTATTTAGATTTATTTAAATAATAATTAGGTTAGGGGGGTGTTAGGGCCAGACTTAATTTAATATAGTGGCGACGACGTTGGGGGCGGGAGATTAGGGGTTAATAAATTTAATGTAGGTGGCAGCGGTGTAGGGGGGTCAGATTAGGGGTTAATACATTTAATGTAGGTGTTGGCGGCATCCAGTTGCGGCGGTTTAGGGGTTAAACACTTTATTTAGGTGTGGCGGGGTCCGGGAGCGGCAGTTTAGGGGTTAATACATATAATGTAGGTGGCGGTGGGCTCCGGGAGCGGCGGTTTAGGGGTTAATACACTTTATTAGTTATTGCTGTGGGGGATTGCGGTTGACAGGTAGACATTGCGCATGCGTTAGGTGTTAGTTTTTTTTTAGAAGGCATATTAGGGAGTCTGGTGCTCCCATACTCAGCGCAAGGCCTGCTACGGCTGCATTTTATGACGAGGTGAAAATGGAGTAAGAATTCTCCATTTTCGCCACGTAAGGCCTTGCGCTGGATATTGGATACCGATTTACGACACGGTCCCATGTTAGCCTAATAAGAATTGCGGGCGACGGGTGAAATATACGGGCGTAAGTTGTATGCTACGCTGTATATGTGATACCAAACCCGTGCAAAAACCGGCGTCGCCTGTTTTTGCGGGCGACGCTGCATATCGGATGGGGCCCCAGATTTCTGCTTGCGAGCAGACAGAAATGTAAATGCACATGCGCATTAGCAAAAGGAACACGAACGAGCATGGAATTCAATAGAGAAGGGGACGAAGGAAGAGGGGGAGAAGTTTGGCCGCCATATCTACAGCAGAAAAACGTATTTGCTCCTATAACGTGCAGGCGCATCTTATTCTGAGGATCTAAATGATGGAATTAAGTTTTGCCTGGTGTTGACTGTCCCTTTAAGTAAGGTCATTAGGTCAGAGCAGGATGAACTTTCGTTACAAAGGGAACTGCAAAAATTAGAAGTATGGGCAGGTAAATGGAAAATGAGATTTATTAGACATTTCCTTACACAAGATACAACCAAGATTTTAATCCACTCTCTCATCCTTTCCCGCCTCGACTACTGCAACTCCGTCCTCTCTGGTCTGCCTAGCTGCTGCATAGCTCCTTTACAATCCATTATGAATGCCTCTGCCAGGCTCATCTTCCTTACTCGTCGCTCTTCATCTGCTGCACCTCTCTGCCAATCCCTTCACTGGCTTCCTCTTGCCTCTAGGATTAAACATAAAATCCTCACTCTGACATAAAAAGCTCTCAGCTGCACTGCCCCCCCCTACATCTCAGAACTTGTCTCTAGATACTCTCCCTCCCGTCCCCTTTGATCAGCTCAGGATCTCCTCCTCTCCTTCTCTCTTGTTACTTCCTCACATTCCCGTTTACAGGACTTCTCCAGACTGGCCCCCATCTTGTGGAATTCCCTGCCTCGCTCCATAAGACTCTCCCCTAGTTTTAACAGCTTCAAGCACTCCCTAAAAACTCTACTATTCAGGGATGCATACAACCAACACTAACCTTTCCTAACTCCATTGCTTTTCCCTTGAACCCCTTAGAATGTAAGTCTATGGGCCCAGCTGTTTACAGATTGCTTCATAAGAGCCGACTACAACAGTGAAACTCTCGGCAGGGCCCTCTACCCACTTGACCCCTACAAAAGCTATCCTGTACACCGACTATATTTACAGCGCTGCGGAATCTGTTGGCGCTCTACAAATACCTGATAATAATAATAATTTAATATGGAAAAATGCAAGGTTCTACATTTTGGAAGTAAAAATAAGCAGGCAATTTTTTATTTAAATGGAAAAGACTTAGCCAAACAGAGTAGTAATAGATAACAAGCTAAAGATGGGTGCACAATGCAGGGCAGCAGCTTCAAAGGCTAAAAAGATACTAGCATGTATTAAAAGAGGCTTTGATTCAAGGGAAGAAAGTATAATTCTGTCACTATAAAAATCTCTAGTAAGACCTCACCTTGAGTATGGAGTGCAGTTCTGGGGACCAATTGCAAAAAAGATATTGCAGAGCTAGAAAAGGTTCAGAGAAGGGCCACAAAGCTAATGAGGGAAATTGAGAATTTAAGCTATGAGGAGAAGCTAGCCAAACTGGCTCTGTTTTCTCTAGAAAAAAAGGCGCTTGAGAGGTGACATGATTACTTTATATAAATATATGCAAGGCCCATATACAGAGAAGGCAGAAGCTCTGTTTATTCCAAGAATATTGTTTGTGACAAGAGGTCACAATTTAAGTTTGGAGGAAAGGAGATTCAATCTCCTGCAACGGAAAGTTTTTTCACTGTAAGAGCAATAAAATTGTGGAACTCACTACCAAAGAAGGTAGTGAATGCCAATACCCTAGATACATTTAAAAATTGTTTGGATACATTTCTGGCTAGTAACAAAATTCATGGATATGATTGTTTTGTATTAAATGGGTCACCTTTTAGTGGGATTAATTTAAGCTCAACTGGAGCTTTTTTGTAAGTATATTAGATTTGTATAGGTTGAACTCGATGGACTTCTGTCTTTTTTCAACCTCATCTACTATGTTACTATGTTTACATATATGTATTTATGTGTATATATGTATTTACAGACATATATACACATATTATATATACAGTTGCAAGAAAAAGTATGTGAACCCTTTGGAATGATATGGATTTCTGCACAAATTGGTCATAAAATGTGATCTGATCATTATCTAAGTTACAACAATAGACAATCACAGTCTGCTTAAACTAATGACACACAAAGAATGAAATGTTGCCATGTTTTTATTGAACACACCATGTAAACATTCACAGTGCAGGTGGAAAAAGTATGTGAACCCTTGGTTGAACCTCCTTTGGCAGCAATAACTTCAACCAAACGTTTCCTGTAGTTGCAGATCAGACGTGCACAATGGCCAGGAGTAATTCTTGACCATTCCTCTTTACAGAACTGTTTCAGTTCAGCAATATTCTTGGGATGACTGGTGTGAATCGCTTTCTTGAGGTCATGCCACAGCATCTCAATCAGGTTGAGGACAGGACTCTGACTGGGCCACTTCAGAAGGAGTATTTTCTTCTGTTTAAGCCATTCTGTTGTTGATTTACTGGGTCATTGTCCTGTTGCAACACCCATCTTCTGTTGAGCTTCAGCTGGTAGACAGATGGCCTTAAGTTCTCCTGCAAAATGTCTTGATAAACTTGGGAATTAATTTTTCCTTCGATGATAGCAATCCGTCCAGGCCCTGACGCAGCAAAGCAGCCCCAAACCATGATGCCCCCACCACCATACTTCACAGTTGGGATGAGGTTTTGATGTTGGTGTGCTGTGCCTCTTTTTTGCCACACATAGTGTTGTGTGTTTCTTCCAAACAACTCAACTTTGGTTTCATCTGTCCACAGAATATTTTGCCAGTACTGCTGTGGAACATCCAGGTGCTCTTGTGCAAACTGTAAACGTGCAGCAATTTTTTGTTTGGATAGCAGTGGCTTCCTCTGTGGTATCCTCCCATGAAATCCATTCTTGTTTAGTGTTTTACGTATTGTAGATTCACTAACAGGGATGTTAGCATTTGCCAATGACTTTTGTAAGTCTTTAGCTGACACTCTAGGATTCTTCTTCACCTCAGTGAGCTGTCTGTGCTGTGCTCTTGCAGTCATCTTTACAGGACGACCACTTCTAGGGAGAGTAGCAGCAGTGCTGAACTTTCTCCATTTATAGACAATTTGTCTTACCATGGACTGATGAACAGCAAGGCTTTTGGAGATACTTTTATAACCCTTTCCAGCTTTATGCAAGTCAACAATTCTTAATCGTAGGTCTTCTGAGAGCTCTTTTGTGCGAGGCATCATTCACATCAGGCAATGCTTCTTGTGAAAAGCAAACCCAGAACTGGTGTGTGTTTTTTATAGGGCAGGGCAGCTGTAACCAACACCTCCAATCTCCTCTCATTGATTGGACTCCAGTTTGATGACATCTCACTCCAATTAGCTCTTGGAGATGTCATTAGTCTAGGGGTTCACATACTTTTTCCACCTGCACTGTGAATGTTTACATGGTGTGTTCAATAAAAACATGGCAACATTTCATTCTTTGGTTGTTATTAGTTTAAGCAGACTGTGATTGTCTATTGTTGTGACTTAGATGATGATCAGATCACATTTTATGACCAATTTGTGCAGAAATCCATATCATTCCAAAGGGTTCACATACTTTTTCTTGCAACTGTACATATTATATAATACACATTATATATATATATATATAAAGTGCATTGGAGCCCTTAGCAGTCAAATAGATGAAAACATGAAAAGGCATATTTATGCAATATTCATATTTAATAAAGTGTTATACTGTGTATTTACTGTAAATATTTCACATTCTGTGTTCTGCACATATCAGAATATATTCTATGTATTTATAAAATGATTTTACCGAAAAATGCCATATATATATATATATATATATATATATATAAAAATATAAATATGTATTTATTAATAAATACTACATATTGTGGAATATTAATATTTTCTAGTCAGGTTAGCGCACTTGAATATGCGATCGTGTTTGCGCGCGTGTAGGGCGTTTTTTTTCACTTTTTTTTCTCCATTAACTTCTATGCGGGAATATGTTAATGCGTTTGCGATATTCTAACTTGTACGTTTAGGGTTAGCCCATGAGCAAAATCTTTATACTTTCAATATGAGTGCTACCCGACGTGCGCAAAAAGCTAACTTCTAGAGTAGTTAGAGTTGAGCGGAAGAATTAAATACTGCTCTACTTGTAATCTGGCCCTAACTTGTGCAGATGAACGTGTAGTAGTTCCCATTTAACTACTAGCAAATTACAAACGGTGCAATCTCTAAAATGTATGGTACAAGAAATGCAGCAAATAACTTAATCCATGTATTGCAAAATGCTCTTTATTGTGGGCAGCAAGCTTTTAGCCTTAGATAATGAGACTGCTCCGGGTGCAGTGAAGGCTGAATGTGTGACCAGCTAAGGGCTAGATTTATCAAAGGCTTTTGCCAGCCCTTTGAGCCCCTACGGCTGCAGGTTCTCACAAGAGAACCTACTCACAGTATTTGACAAGCAGCGGTCATCAGACCGCTGCTTTCATAACCTTTCGCCACCTCTAAGGTGGCGAAATTCAAGTTCCGCTGTCTATTCCGACCGGGAAGATTGACAATTCCTGCCTGCGCATGATTGTCTGTGTGCAGGCAGGGGGCGTTATTGAATGCAAGCGCAAAATAGCGCTCGTGAGCAATGGTAAATTCCTCTGGGGAAATTAGCCCCGCCAGAGGTAAGCTGCGGCGGACAGGGGCGCATAGAAACGGTCACAGGGAGGGAGGACTCTGCTTTGAATTGGTGAGGGTGCTTGAAACTGAAGCAAGGAGCATGCGCGTCTGTTTTGTGCCGCAGACAGAAACATCTAATCCTCCTGCCCCTTCTGTGACAGCTGCAGCAGGCATTGCCAACCTCTTCATTACCCCTGTGCAGACCGGAGTCATTACTTGGTGCAGTGTAATGTGCCTCACAAAAGCAACATCTACATCTATCAAGCCTGTTGTGTTGTTGTGGGTGAGACAGTGAGGTGTGCTTATACCAGACATGCTGCAGTCTCCTGGCCACAGTTCTGCAGTCTCCAGGCCACAGTGCTTCTGTGTTTGATCAGCAGTGGATTGTGAACATTCTGTAGTAGTTAGTGTTGTTTTTTAGATAAAATATTTTTTATTAACCCTTTCGTGACAGGGTTAAAGTGCCTACATCGGAACAACTGTTCCGATGTAGACAAATTGAAACTACGCGATCGTGCATACGATCGCGAGATTTCAATTATTGGATCGCATCTGGGGGGCGTCCCTACAATCCTAGGAACGCCCTCCAGACCGCGATTAAATCCCTGAAGCACAGAAGGCTTCAGGACAGCCGTTAGTTATGACGTTCCATTCCGTCATAACGGCTTTAAAGCCCAGTCTAATTATGACGGAATGGAACGGCATAACGGCTTTAAAAGGTTAAACCACAAACCTCCCCATTACATTTCAGATACAATACATGTAGGGTACATTAAGAAAGTACATAGAAGATGAAAACATTCGACAGCATGATAAAGAATACCTTACTTATTAATTATATACTGAGGTACATATCGTTCTCAGCTGAAGACAGTTCCTTGAGCAAAGTTTCCGATGAAAACCCTCTGTATTTACTTTTATCCTTATGTCCATAAGATATCTCCAATTAAATTATGCTGCTATCTATGTTGTAATCTGTATCAGTGTATATGGAGGTTTCTCCCCTTTTCATCTTTTTCCTTCCATTACTTCTTTTATACATCCTTGGATATATGACTCTTTATTAGAAGTAACTAATCATGGGGGTCAGATTCTCATAACTTTAGCTTTATTGTATATCTAATTAGAACAAATAAACAAAACTCAACATTTCTCATAACATAACAAATTAAACTAATGGAGTCACGAATACCTCACGCCTTTTATCTCAGTTATATTGCTATTAGTAGCTTCCTCATCAATTTTCCTTATATTAAATAATCTCTTGCGTCAGATCAGCAACTATCTTCCGCTAAAGGAATCCTTGCCTCCCTTCCTACCTTATTTCTATGTCCCCTTTAGTTATCCAGTAAAACCATATCTTCTGGAACGTAGGCCCTGTGTCCTGAATATAAGCTGCTGTCTCGTACATTGAATAAACCATCTGTATTCTATTAAGGACCTCTGTCCACGTCGGTGTCTCATTTTTCCAATATTTAGCTATAGCTATTCTTGTAGTGGTACATAAAATTCGAATAAAAGTGTTTATGTGTGGGTTTAGTCTTGGGACCGTCTCATGTAACAATGCCTGGGCTGGTGTGAGCGAGATCTGTTCGGTTAGTAGGTTGCTCAGCAATAGGGACAGCTCTCGCCAAATGGTTTGGACTCTAGGGCATTCCCACCACATATGGAGATATGTTCCTCTGACCCCACACCCCCTGTAGCAAAGTCTAGAATTTCCCGGTGTCATATGAGATGTTTTCATGGGTGTTAAGTACCATCTAAAGGTTGTTTTCAGTACGTTCTCTCTAAGGTCTGCGCTCATAAGGCCTTTACTAGCTTTATAGAATATATCATTCCATTTGTCAATCGCATACTCTCCAGCAATATCCTCCTCCCATTTTAGCAACAGTGTAGATTTAGTTACATTTTTATTTTCTTGTAGTGATATGTATAACCTAGAGATTGCTTTTTTGGGTCTAATGGTTGCTGAGCATAGGTTTTCGAGAGTCGTCCTTTGACTATGTGTCTTGGCCCTGTTGATATATGGTTGTATAGCTGAGATGACCTGTAGGTAGAGGAACCACTGTATTTGTATAGGCTCTAACTTCTGTCTAAGTTGTGTAAAGGTCAATAATTTACCTTGTGACTGCATATCTGCTACCCTGTATAGGCCTTTGTTTTCCCATTTCTTTATATGGTATATAAATTCCTTATTTATCAAATATTTTAATGGTATCAGTAAGGATTGTGTCCATTCTTGCTTGGTCATTTGTGTAGTTTTGTTTCGATAAACCTTTGTATCTTTAGTCTTTGGAGTACCCCAGAGGATATCATCGGGTTCCTCCTTCCCCTCCATAGCTGCCTCTAAAGCAGGCCAGAGAACATCTTTCTGTCTTCTCGCGAGTATTGAATCCTGTGCCAATCTAGCTGCTTTGTAATAGTCATGTAAGTTGGGTGACCCCACTCCCCCCAATTGTCTGTGTCTCGTCAGAATTTGATGTGGAATCCTCGGGTGTTTGTTGTCCCTTAAGAATCTATGTATGTCTCGTTGAAGATTATCTAAATCTAAGTTATTGACCTTAATTGGGAGGACCCTAAACAGATAGAGGATTCTGGGCAGAATCGTCATCTTGACGGCAGATAGTCTTCCATACCAAGAAAAACCCATTTTCCTCCATTTTCCTAAGTCTGATCTAATTGCTTTATATATGGGAAGGTAATTTGCAGCGTATAACTTTGAGGAGTGAGTGGTCAACTTTACCCCTAGGTATTTTAGCCCCTCTGAAACCCACTTAAAATCAAAGTTTGTCTCAATCATCTTAATTGTATGTTTAGGTATCGATAGGGGAAGTGCTTCACATTTGTCCACATTAATTTTATAACCCGATATCTGAGAAAATAGTTGTATGGCCTGATATACGTGTGGCAATGAGATCAATGGTTTCGAGATGGTTAGTAGCACATCATCTGCGAACAAAGTAATCTTATGATGTATCGTCCCTACCTCTAGTCCCCAGATATCCGGGCAGTTACGTATATATGCAGCAAAGGGTTCTATGCAAAGCGCAAAAATCAAGGGCGACAGAGGGCAACCCTGCCGTGTGCCATTGAGTATATGTATGGTTTTTGACTGATGTCCAATTGCGCTGACCTGAGCTGTAGGTGTCGAATATAGTCCCTCAATAGCGTTCATAAACCGTCCCTTAAATCCCATTAATGTCAGCAATCGCAACATGTATTTCCAATCAACCCGGTCAAATGCCTTCTCCGCATCCAAAGATAGGATCAGAGAAGGCATCCCCCTATCCCGAAGAAAGTCAATGACCGACACCATCCTTCTAATATTATCAGGTGCTTCCCTATCCTTAACAAATCCAACTTGGTCAGGGTGTATGACTGAGGGTAGGATGCGTTTCAGCCTATTGGCTAAGATTTTTGTAACTATTTTAAGATCCTGGTTGATGAGGGAAATCGGTCTATAGTTAGCGCATAAATGGGGGTCCCTCCCCTGTTTTGGTATCACCACTATCCTGGCCTGAAGCAGTTCTATAGGTATATCTCCCCCTTCCATAATGTGATTGGCAAATACTACTAGGTGAGGTATTAGAGTATCCCTGAAAGCTTTATAATATTCCCCCGAGAAACCATCTGGGCCCGGGGCTTTGCTTGGCTTAAGATCTTTGATGGCTGCTCGGACCTCTGCATAAGTAATTTTAGCATTAAGGGTCTCTCTATCTGCCTCAGTAATTGGTTTTAGGTTTGCTTTGTGTAGGAAAGAGTCAAATAGTTTGTCCGTCAGGGGGGAATGTTGCACTTTAGTCCCATCGTACAGTTCACTATAATATTGTGCAAATGTGTCTACAATTTCCTGTGGGTGGGATGTCATATGACCGTTCGAATTCTGTATGGTTGGTATTGATAGTGCCTGATAATTGTCTCTAATTTTTTTCGCTAGGTATTTATCTGGTTTGTTGGAGAAAATAAAGTAGTTTGTTTTCAATCTATGTGCTGCCTTTACAGATTGTTCGTTCAATATGGCTTGTAACTTATTTTTAGTGGTTATCAGTTGTGTCAATATATCTTGGGATTTAGTTATTCTGTGTGTCTTTTCTAATGAGGTAATCTCCGAATATAGCTGCCTTAATAGAAGGGTATGTTGTTTCCTAGCTGTTGTCTTTTCTTTAATCAGTACACCCCTAATCACTGCCTTATGTGCCGCCCATGGTATGATAGGATTGTTTGTGGTATCTAGATTAATCCGCCAATATTCTTCTAGATCTTTAAGGATTTTATCCTTGATGATCGGGTTTTTGATATAGGATGGGTCATACGTCCAAGATTTTGTTCTCTTTGGGTCTGATAGGTCACCTAAATTGAGTTTAGTGATTGAATGGTCTGACCATACACAAGGAAGAATATCTATATGTTGTAATATTGGTTGGAGTATCTGACTCGTATATATATAGTCTATCTTTGTGTAGCTATTGTGTGCCGATGAATAAAATGTAGTGTCTCTGGCATCTCCATGGAATATCTGCCAAGTGTCTTGCAGTGTGTGCTGCTCAAGCATCCCCTCTATGTATTTAGCTACCCCTCTCTGTCTTTGTTTCTTTTTAGATTGCAAATTGGCCGAGTCTTTTATTAATGCTTGCATATCTATGTTAAAATCTCCTGCTAGAACTATACGCATCCTAGACCAATCAGTCAGCAGGTGAGATATGTTTTGGAAGAATTTATCTTGTTGCTCATTTGGAGCATATACATTACAGAAGAGTATATCTATTCCTCCTATTTGACCAGACACCAGAAGGTACCTGCCCTCCTTATCTGCTATTGTGTCTTTGTGTGTGAAGGGAATGGAAGAATGAATAAGAATAGATACTCCTCTTTTTTTGGAGTCTATCGTGGAGTGGAATTGCTGTGGGAAATCCTTTGCCCAGTATTGTGGTATGGTGGAGTGTAGGAAATGTGTTTCCTGAAGGAAAATGACATTAGCCCTCAGTCGCCTATAATTAGTCATTGCAGTTCTTCTTTTTATGTCAGTGTTAAGGCCTCTTGCATTGTGTGAGAGTAATGTAATTCTAGGTATTGACATTCTTAGTGGTATGTTTGTACTCTACTCTTTTCTAACAGATATTTAAAAAATTTAAAGGGTACCTTAATCACCGTCTGATGAGACCTCTCCCAGAATCTCGCCAATCTACTCGCGATTGATGAGCTCTGTGTGCGTGTAAGGCCTTCCGTGACTCCAAACAACAAAGAAAATATAAACATTAATATAACTAATAACTTAACATTGTAACATAATGTACTGCACAACATGTGTCAATACCACCACGGTGTGTGTTCCGTACGTGGTCACAACAAAAACCACAATAATAAATATCATATAAGTATTAATGAACATACAGTCATTCTTTAGACTTAATGCCTCCTCAACCCCCTTCTCCATCTTGAGATTAAGAATCTTCCTCTATAGCTCATGTTTCTATATCAAAAAAATAGAAACTTTTCTAGTGGGTTACTGTTCTGTTCATATCTGAGTTTCATGTTTTAGCTTTCTTTTTAGTAACTTTTTTCCATCTTGGCCTCTGAGGTTTTGCTTGAGAATGAGAGGGTTCCGAAGAGCCTGCTGTTGTTTCCCCCTCTACCATTTCTGGTGGGTCTAGCTCCAAGAATTTGCAAATATCAGGTATTTCTGCAGTGGATTTGATCGTGACTGTTCTGCCGTTCCTCATAACATGCAGGGCAAAGGGGAAACCCCATCTATATGGAATGTGGTGCTTTCTGAGGAGGAGGGTGAGCGGTCGAAGGGTAAATCTTCTTTGTAGGGTTTTGATGCAGAGATCCTGGAAAAACTGGATAACATTACCTTGGAATTTAAACGTGGGATTATTTCTGGCCGCTGTTAGTATTTTTACTCTGTCAGGAAATCTCAGAAGCTTAAGTATCACATCTCTCGGGGGTTGTTCTGGTTTAGGCTTTGCTCTGAGGGCTCTATGGGCTCTTTCTATTTGGATTTCAGAGTCAGCTTGTGCTCCCAATATTGCCCTGAATAGTTGTTGGAGGTATTCATATAGGTCCTCAGCTCCAATTGTCTCGGGAACCCCTTTAAGTCGAATGTTGGATCTTCTGCTCCTATTTTCGATGTCCTCAATTTTCTCTTCTAGTTCTGTTATTGTTTGTTGTTGGGCTGTCAGAGTTTGGGATACTTCAGCCATCTCTTCACCCATTTCATCAGTTGTAGTTTCTAAGGAATCTACCCGAGTCCCTAGTTCTGAGATCTCAGTTTTGATATCAGTGAGACTGTTAGTAATTGTTTCTTGGAAGCTATCCATCTTTTCCCAAAGTTTATCGAAGTTGGTTGCGATATCCTGTTTGGATACCAAGGTATGGAGGTCCGCCCTGGTCACAGGAGTCATGTCTTCAAGATCTCCCTCATTTTCAGATTCAGGCTCTTCCTCAGCTTCATTTGGGAGAAGCTCTTTATTTTTATGGATTCTGGATGTTCTAAAGAATGTCTCCATAGATGCAGATTTCATCATTTTATCCGCTTTGTTCCCTTTCCTAGTCGACATTTTGGTTATCTCTTCAGATCTCCCCCTTCCGTGGGTCAATTAGGAAGTTTAGAGGGTCTTGCAGGAGACAATAAGGATCAGGGTCTCTTGACGCTGTTTGACGTAATGAAGGTTATAATATTGATTTCAGTTGTCAGAACCCTCCTCCTCTATATGGTTAGGGGCGTGATTCTATATATTTATCTTACATCCCCTTTTTCTTGGAGTGCTTTATATAGTATATATATATGGTATCATGAGGGACGGTTAGTGTGAGGTGGAAAGAGGCACCATTCCGTTTACACCTATGCTAATTTGTCTCAGTCTATGTGGTATTGTCGGACCATTTTAACACACAACTTTACATCTTCAATTTCTTTAGCATCTCAGTGGCTCTAGTTTGTGCCAATGGGACTCCATGCATTTATCTATCCTGTAGCTTGAAGTCTGGACAGCCCCACTGGTCTCTATACCCCAGGGCAGTTGTCCCCACTGGACAGAGACGGGCAAGGATATTAGGGTATGACCCACTGACACTGCGTTCAGCGGGAAAGGAAGGGGATAGAGACCAGCTCGGCAATGAGTTTTTGCATTCAATAGTGTTTAGTGTCTCTGTGAGCAACTTCTGTGGTTATGCAGTGAGAGTTGTGTGAGGCTATCCAGTTGTTATGTGAGTTGCAAGCTGTGGGCACAATTCAGCTTGTTCAATCTTTTTGTCAGGTAATGTAATCTAGCTGTTCACTAGATGAGCTGTCGCCCACAAAAATATTTATTACAGTTTGTTAAAGCTGATAAGGCTAGGACATCTATTTGAATATTGCAGGGTATCCAATAAAGAAAATACTTCCAACAGTTCAAAGTATTAAGTTATGTGTCTTTAAATCATGAATGGGATGTGGCCACGTGGTGTGTAATTTAGATTCTCAGGACACTATTCTCTGAAAGAGTAGTTATACTGATCAATAACTGTACACTTGTTAGTAGTGCTAAATATGTATAGCAAAGAGCTTGTATTAGACCTGGCACCCTCAATAAAGTTGGTTGCTTTAACACTATGTTTGTGTGACAGTCCAGAGTAGCAGTCTATTTCCTGAGCTGGGGGA
The DNA here is from genome assembly GCF_027579735.1 of Bombina bombina. Taxonomy (NCBI): domain Eukaryota; kingdom Metazoa; phylum Chordata; class Amphibia; order Anura; family Bombinatoridae; genus Bombina; species Bombina bombina. The sequence continues at coordinate 504,603,257 of NC_069501.1, read as the reverse complement.
GAAGGGAAACACTTGCAGAAAAAACTTTTACTTTTAGGCTTTTTTTTTTTTAATGCTGCTGTCATACAGTTATGTCTATTTAGTGTGTCCTCCACGTGAATTCCGCTTTTCTAGTGCAACAACATCCCCTAAAGAATATCTGAGGGGAAGTATCTATGCATCATTGTTTGCCCAGACGCTGCAGAGGTGTGATGAGGGAGAAGGAGAAATGGCGGATTTTGGCGCCTTTTTATGCAGCAGGTCTAAATGCCCCAAGTCTATAGTTTATGTAGTGGGAGCCGATTCCCTTCCAGCCCCAGCAAGTGTCCTTTTTAAACACACATAACACCCCTTGTAGGCAGCATAAAAATAAAACTTTCCCCAGGCTTTACCTTGTGGGGGTCCGGTGCACTGTCCAGCACCAACCGATCGCGCCGGCAACAGGGGAAGCACCTTCCGTACTTCGTTGACAGACCTCTCTTACCAGACCCTCGTCGGGTCACTCCAGATTGTTCCGCCGGCCCCACCGGGTAGTGTGCCAAGCAGGATCAGCTCAGGGATGGTGTCACAGAGTCGGCGGCCCCAAGGAAAACAGCCCCAGCTCAAATAATCCAAAGGGAGGCAGTCCCGGCACCATTAAGGCTAGATTTTAAGGTTGTGGCAAGGTTCTTTTGCTGAAATCACTCCGGAGCGGATCCCCGACCCTCCGGAGTGCAGGATATAGGTGGCAAGACTGTCCGGTGTTCTGTATAGGCCTCCTGTTCAAGTAGGGAAAACGAACTGGCAAATCCTAAACTTCAGCTCTCCAGTTAGTACAATATGTTTATAGCATGAAGTATAGTCACTAGTAGCACTTTTTCCTTGCTATATTTCAGCTAAATATTATATTAACTTGGGTCTGTGAGCAGAGCTCTGAACACCTAGTGTTGTTTTTTAAAGGGTCAGTAAACCACAAAAAATTATTTCATGATTTGGATAGAATATACAATTTTAAACAACTTTCCAATTTACTTCTATTAAATTTGCTTCATTATCTTGTTATCCTTTGCTGAAGGAACAGCTGTGCAGCTAGCTGAACACATATTAAGTTAGCCAATCACAAGAGACACATGTGTGCAGGCACCAATCAGCAGCTAGCTATTAGTGTATGATATGTGCGTATTCTTTTTCAACAAGGGATAACAAAATAACAAAGCATATTTAAAAATAGAAGTGAATTTAAAAGTTGCATGCAAGTTACATTCTGACTTTCTTATCCCTTTAAGGGTCACTGAAAAAAATTACATCTCTATGTAATGAATCCAATGTCTGACATAGCTCACAATTAATCTAATTTTAAAATGTGTTTGTGTGTGTGTATGAGTCTGTATATGTGTATGAGTGTGTGTGTATGAGTTTGTGTGTGTGTATGTGAGTTTGTGTGTGCATGTGAGTTTGTGTGTGTATGAGTTTGTGTGTATGAGTGTGTGTGTGTATGTGAGTTTCTGTGTGTGTGTATGAGTTTGTTTGTGTGTGTGTATATGAGTGTGTATGAGTGTGTGTGTATGAGTGTGTGTATGAGTGTGTGTTTGTGTGTGTATGTATGAGTTTGTGTGTGTATGAGTTTGTGTGTTTATTTATGAGTTTGTGTGTGTGTATGTATGAGTTTGTGAGTGTGTGTGTGTGTAAGAGTGTGCATGTGTGTATGAGTGTGTGTGTGTGTGTGTGTGTGTATGAGTGTCTGTGTGTGTATGTATGAGGTGTGTGTGTGTATGTATGAGTTTATGTGTGTGTATGAGTTTGTGTGGGTATGTATGCGTTTCTGTGTTTGTGTATGTATGAGTTTGTGTGTGTGTGTATGAGTTTGTATGTGTATGAGAGTTTGTGTGTGTATGTGAGTTTGTGTGTGTGTATGAGTGTGTGTCTGTATGAGTTTGTGTGTGTGTGTGTATGTGTGTGTGTGTGTGTGTGAGTGTGCTTGTGTGTATGAGTGTGTATGTGAGTTTGTGTGTGTGTGTATATGTGAGTTTGTGTGTGTGTATAAGTGTGTGTATGAGTGTGTGTATGAGTGTGCGTGTGTGTATGTATGAGTTTGTGTATGAGTGTATGTGTGTGTGTGTGTGTATGAGTGTGCTTGTGTGTATGAGATATCAGTCTTGACAAAGCCTACACTGAGGTGAAACGCGTAGACGTTTATTCAAGGAGCAAAAAAGAAGATTATTAACTATTGCGATCATCCCTGCTGGCAGTTTAAGTCAGCTAGCACCAATACTCTGCGCAGAGTGTATCACGGATATTATAGACCGCATAAGCCTGGAGTCGATTGTTATCAGTGAAAGCGGAGAGGATACCGGTTAACCCCCAAAGTAAAACAAACGCCTGAAGAGACCTAAGCGGTGGTGATCTACACTAACGAGAACCGTTACGTCACCATACCAACAAGGTCAGAGGTGAGAGCGAATGCCGACAGGTCCACGATAGACCGCTGAGACGCAAAACGACCGACGCTGTAATCTGAACAGCTAGGGAACCGGTAAATTATACCCGCTTGTCACTTCAATCCCACACTGAACTTACATTGAACTTTCATTGTTAAATTGTGTCTGATTGCTTCTGAATACTGAACGGCTTCTGAATGTATATGATGAATAAGGTTTAACCCGCTATTGATTGAATTAATCCACCCTTTGGCACCCAAACAGAATGTATAACTATCTCAGACGTTTTTTCATTGAAAAGGATATTGTTGCTTGAAAAGGATATTGTTGCTTTATTATTGGAATGGGACATTGTTGCTGAAATATCTCATACAAAACAACCAAATTGCAACATCTTATTGAACTCTAGAGTGAAAGGTGAATTGCAACACTCTCTGATATTATTCGAATTTATATTATTAAAGGTGTTTAAACAGAAGTTGCGACCCATGACACTCGGATTGTGTTGGATCTACTAGTATCATTACCTAAAGGTGGTTTAATCGAAAAAGCTGAAGTGGTAGTAATTCAATATTAGAGGCTGAGGAGACGTCCTCCCCTCTCTATGACCTTTTATTGACTTTTTAATGTTTGTTAAGTTTTAGTTTGTTTTAGTTTATTTTAAACTCATGCATTTTCAGACAATCTGTCTGCTTTTATTTATGTAATAAATTAATTATATTTAACCATATCTTATCTCTAGTATTACATTTAGTACAGTCATCATCACAGGAATTTTAACTTGGTTGTTCCTAGCTATCCTGTATTTTAATATAGGCTAAGCGCTGTTTACTTTCTTTTTTGTATTTTCTTGCGTGTATGAGTATGTGTGTGTATGAGTTTGTGTGTGTGTGTGTGTGTATGAGTGTGCGTGTGTGTATGAGTGTGTGTATGTATGAGTTTTTGTGTGTGTGTATGAGTTTGTGTGTGTATGTATGAGTTTGTGTGTGTGTATGTATGAGTTTGTGTATGTATGAGTGTGTGTGTGTATGAGTGTGTGTATGTATGAGTTTGTGTGTGTGTATGAGTTTTTGTGTGTGTGTATGAGTTTGTGTGTGTATGTATGAGTTTGTGTGTGTGTATGTATGAGTTTGTGTATGTATGAGTGTGTGTGTGTGTATGTATAAGTTTGTGTGTATGTATGAGTTTGTGTGTGTGTGTATGAGTTTGTGTGTGTATGTGAGTTTGTGTATAAATGTGTGTCTATGAGTGTGTATGAGTGTGTGTGTATTTATGTATGAGATTGTGTGTGTGTGTGTATGAGTGTGCGTGTGTGTATGAGTGTGTGTGTATGAGTGTGTGTGTGTATGAGTGTGTGTGTATGAGTGTCTGTGTGTGTATGTATGAGTTTGTATGTGTATGAGTTTGCGTGTGTGTATGAGTTTGTGTGTGTGTGTGGGTATGTATGAGTTTATGTGTGTGTGTGTGTATGTATGCGTTTGTGTATGTATGAGTTTGTGTGTGTGTATGAGTTTGTGTGTGTGTGTATGAGTTTGTGTGTGTGTATATGAGTGTGTGTGTATGTATGTATGAGATTGTGTGTGTGTGTGTGTGTATGTATGAGTTTGTGTGTGTATGAGTTTGTGTCTGTGTATGTATGAGTTTATGTGTGTATGCATGAGTTTGTGTGTGTGTGTGTATGTATGAGTTTGTGTGTGTGTATATGAGTTTTTGTGTGTGTATGTATGAGTTTGTGTGTGTATGTATGAGTTTGTGTGTGTGTATGGGTTTGTGTGTGTATGTATGAGTTTGTGTGTATGAGTTTGTGCATATGTATGAGTTTGTGTGTATGTATGAGTTTGTGTGTGTGTGTGTATGTATGAGTTTGTGTGTGTATATGTATGAGTTTGTGTGTGTGTATGTATGAGTTTGTATGTGTGTGTGTGGGTATGTATGAGTTTGTGTGTGTGTATGAGTTTGTGTGCGTGTGTGCATGAGTTTGTGTGTATATGAGTTTGTGAGTGTGTATGTATTAGTGTGTATGTATAAGTGTGTGTGTATATGTATGAGTTTGTGTGTGTGTGTATGTGTGTATGAGTTTGTGTGTGTATGAGTTTGTCTTTAATTTGTCTTTATTTGGACTTTATTAAGAGTGGATAATCAATATTGTTTCCAATCCACTTTGAAAGTGCTCGGTTTTCTAAATGTCCTCTGAGGCTTTTATATGTATCCATGACATATTCATGGTATAGGTTTCTGAACTTCTTTCCAGTCTGTCAGTCTGTAGTAAATGTAATAACATCTTTTTGGGGAGGGGGGCTCATCTTACTGTGTAAGACTTTTAAAATCTCTGCCCTATCCGAATCATGAGAGTTTAATTTTGACTTGAATGTCCCTTTAAATGCAACTTTTACTTTAGTTTAATTGGAGGAAAGGAGGCAATATTACACTCACCGTATACCCAGATAACCAGGGAGGTTTTTGAAGGCCTTTCTCAAAACAGGAACTCAATGTTCCTGAGTGGAGTAGCAGGCAAATTATCAGGGGAGTCTCAAGAAAAAGGGGAAGTTGTATAAATCAATATCTGATTACCGTTCAGTGCAATAAGTGGTTAGTGCTGGATGCCCCCATTTGAGGTTTATCCGTAAATCTCAATTCCTAAACAATCATGTCTATAACCTCCAGATCAGCGGAGTGCTACCTACATTTCATTTAAATATATCAAGCAGCAAATTTGCTTACTAGCCCAACATTTGTATTTTACATGATGTTTAAACACATGTATCCAAAGCAGGAATGGATTATTATGTCTTATTTAGATATAATTAACGGGAAACAAAACCCCAAATTTTTCTTTCATGATTCAGATAGAGCATGCAATTTGAAGCAAAGTTAAATGTAGCCACCAATCAGCAAGCGCTACACAGGTGCTGAACCAAAAATGGGCTGGCTCCTATGCTTAAATTCCTGCTTTTTCAAATAAAGATAGCAAGAGAATGAAGAAACATTTATAATAGGAGTAAAGTATATACACACACACCACTGTAATGCATGTCCCTTATCATTTCCCCTTTAAGATTGAATTTCCAAATAAAAAATAACATGGATGTAAAAAGGAAGATATTTTACCTCAACATTTCTGTAAAAAATAATGCTACATAATTCTGCAGAATTGTGTAATATGAACCTAGCAACACATGCAAAAAATAAGACATTTAACCCCTTCCTCCCAAAACTGTACTTACCTTACGTTCTTCGCCAGCCTATGCTGCTCCTGTGTTTTTTCAAAAGCGCGTCATGGACGTGCTGTCAAATCACAGTTCAACTGATTGCACCATTGAACTAAATGTAGTGCACTTACGCGCTAGGTAAAGCTGTCAGGTGCTTTACCCAGCATGGGAGTGCGCTACATATAGCTCAATGGCATGACGGGGTGCGCTGTTTAGACAGCAAGCCCATGACGCGCTTTTGAAAAAACACAGGAGCAGTAGAGGCTGGCGAGGAATGTAAGGTAAGTACAGTTTTGGGGGGTTAAATCTCTAAAATTTTGTAACATTAATTTTTACATTTACTGTCCCTTTAATTTAAAAATCCAGTCTAGGTGCTTGTCCTAGGATTTACAGGGACCTGCAGGCGTCACTTTATTTTCCTCTACAGTGTAATTATTATTTTAAAGGAAAAATATTTTATATATATATATATATATATATATATATATATATATATATATATATATATATATATATATATATATATATATGTGTGTGTGTGTGTGTGTGTGTGTGTGTGTATATATATGTATATATTATATATATATATATATATATGTGTGTGTGTGTGTGTGTGTGTGTGTGTATATATATATATGTATATATTATATATATATATATGTGTGTGTGTGTGTGTGTGTATATATATATATATATATATATATATATTATATATATATATATATATATGTGTGTGTGTGTGTGTGTGTCTATATATATGTATATATATGTATATATACACTGACAAATATAATGTGTATTTATTGAACTTATCTGATGTTTTTATACAGAAAACCACTATTGATGCATATGGGAATTTGTTTTGTAGATAAATTATTTTTTATGTTTTTTCTAAAGGATTGTGTTTGACTCCTATATTTACTTTCACTTTACGGTAGTTCTTTCATTTTACAAGCAAATACAAATATCTTTGTTTACATTTCTTAGTAAATAATGGAATTAGCTCTACTCTATAACTGTTTTAAAGTTATATTTAAATGATCACTTTACACAGTCAAACACAAAATCAGTTAAACAAATGTTTATTACTGATTGCATTTTAAACCAGATAATCAGAATGGATCAACTTTAAAAAATTGAGAGTCAGTGTGGACAAATAATCTTGCACCTAGGCTATGTTGTAAAATAATAACTGGGCAGTACTGGGGAAATGACTTTCTGGGATGATCCTGTTTCAGCGTGTTGTAAATATGAGCTGCCATAAACAATACATTAAAAAAATACAACTTGGTCTAAAAGTGAAACTCGGTATTTTATGGATGACTAAGCAGCATTTTAGGATGTTTTACAAAAGTGAAAGAGGAAGCACCACATTCATGAGTTCATAGAGACAGTAAATTGACAGACTAGTTAAATGCGGAAGTTCATTAACTCTACGGAGTAATAATGGTGTAGAGCAGGGATAAATAAAGGTTAAACTCACTGCGGAGAAGGGGAGGGAGTTCTGAAAAAGGTGAATAGGAGGGAGTGACTTAATTTATAGAAACATTTTTGTCTGCTTTTGAGTCATGTGTCATAGGTAAACCAAATCATAATATAGGTCACTGAATACGAGAGGTTGAGGAAGTGGTTAATGCACAAGAGAGCAAGGTGCAAAGGGAGGGCAATCAGTAGAACCGCTGAAAGAAACGTGTACACTTCCTGATGAAAAAGGAGTATTCTTCTGCTAATGGTTACTAAATAAATTTGCCAGAACAGGATTCTTTTTTGTTTGTTTTTTTAACACTGGAACCACCATGGCTCAATTAGCAGCAGCCTTTCGCAGGAGTTTTCGTAGAAAGTCCGTCACAAAAGGTAAGTTGAAGAGAATACCTTCTTAGCCTTGTTAAACTTAGCAATTTCTACCAATATGTTGAGGGTTTCTTTATATTTTAACTATTTGGCTGCTTGAGATGACTGGACCATAATTGTTAAGAATTTAAAGCAAAATGATTATACTACAAAACATTTTGGACTTCAAAGGGTTAATACTTAATAGATTGCAAATACATTATTGGCTTTTTGACTGTCAAGAGAGGGTATTGTAGCTTTTTTAACAGGTTAATAACAGAGGCTTAAACCTATTCTTTAAATACAATAATGTAATGACCTAATCAGTTTTTTTTGTGTGTGTTTTTTTATGTTATTTTTACTGCTAATCCATTTCACACTGAAGCTTATTTTTTTTTTAAAAAATGACATTCTTTTGCACCCTTTTTCCATTTAAATAAGTCTCCAGTGTCTGCTTTGTCAGTGAGTTAATCACACAAATGATATGTTGTTTTTCTCAGCAGACACTTAGAAAATAACGTTTGTTTTCAGATAAAACTACCATACCAGATATTGGTATGTATCATAATACATATGGACACATTTCACCTTCTTAAAATACTGTAGGAATATATTCCTGCTTCTTATTAACATTTGTAAATGAAAATTAGAAGATTATTTTTATTTTTTGTTTTGTTACTTTTCACCATGTTGCAACTAGCCAGAATTCTCATTCCAGAAGGTAATTACAAGAATAAATACCAGACACACATTTCTTATTTGAAAATCAAGAACCTATGAGACTTTTTACCAATAGCAAACAAAATATAGCTACTAGTGCAGCCAAATATAATTTCTATGACCATAATATCATGAGACAGCTTATTTAAATGGAGGGGTCCTTCATTTTCAAGTTAAAGGGACATGAAACATATTTTTTTTCTTTTCTTTTGTGATTCAAATAGAGCGCATCATTTTAAACAGCTTCATTTTTCATCACTCTCTTGGTATCCTTTATTGAAGGTGCATCACTGCACTACTGGGAGCTAGCTGAACACATTGGTAAGCCAATAACGTCAAACATATTTGTGCAGGCACCATATAATTTTCAGCATTATCATTTTCAGCAAACGCTTGGCAAACACCTTTTAGGGTTTCCATCTTGCCCTGCAATCAGTATTGGTTTGGGTACAGGGGGGCCTGATGTGCCTGGGCACCTCCGTGCCCCCCATACAAAACAAGGATCACAGTGTAGGGGAAGTGTATTCATTTGTTTTACAAATATGGTAGGATTTCCAAGGTTGCAGCCACAGTGTATGTAGCCTTACAAAGAAATCTGACTCTATGATTTGTACAATGGGGGTGCAAGTGCATATCTTCTAGTGCAGAGAAATCTAGGGGGAAGGGTGACTCACATTTACAGAGAAGCAGTTGATATTGCTCCTATCTGGCTGCTATTTCAGCTTCTGCTTATTTTAAACAGCCAGAAAGGGCACTGTTGAAATATTGGGGTGGGGGCGGAGTCTTTGCCCTGGGACTAGGGTTGCCACCTCAGCCATATTTTCTGAACATGTATGAGTTATACATACTGCAAGGTGTGCAGGTTGGAACATGCATTGTGCCTCTGAACAGAACATAGTGCTGCTGGACAACACTATTCATGTTCCTGCACCATGTTTAAAGGGACAGTCTAGTATAAATTAAACTTTCATTATTCAGATAGGACTTTTAATTTTAATCAACTTTCCAATTTACTTTTATCATCAAATTTGCTTTTTTTTCTCTTGGTATTCTTAGTTTAAACTAAACCTAGGTAGACTCATATGCTAATTTCTAAGCCTTTGAGGGCTGCCTCTTATCACAGGCTTTTTAAATCTCTTTTCAACACAAAGAGACAGAAAGTACACGTGGGCTATATAGATAACACTGTGTTCAGGCACAGAAAGTTATTTAAGATCTAGCACAATACAATGCTAAATTTAAGACAATAGATCAGTCACAGTCATGTGATCAGGGGGCTGGAAGAAGGTTCCTAGATACAAGGTAATCACAAAGGTAAAAAGTACATTAATATAACTGTTGGTTATGCAAAACTGGGGAATGAGAAATAAAGGGATTATCTATCTTTTAAAACAATAACAATTCTATGGTTGACTGTCCCTTTAACTCAAAATTGTCCAGGAAAACCTGGCCGAAGTGTCATGTCAACCCTAGCTGGGACCCGGTGAGGTTTAGTTACATGCATCTCTAATTTTGTGATATATATATTTAGACAGAATTGCCAGACTCCTAAAAACAGGACCACTGCTGTCATAGAGAGGACTACTTATATTAAAGCGTTAGAAATCTTTCCTTAGGGAACGTACTCCAAAATACATTATCACTCATGTAAGGTGTCCTAGATTAAAGGTTCTTACCTTAAAACGAAGCTTTACATTGTATAAAATGATTTTGTTTTCTCCTATAAACGGCCGTAACGACCGCCCATTATTGTAGGCTGAAGTTGCAGTTCATGTATGCAAGCCTTTCATCCAATGGCGCTGCAGCACAGATCGGTTGGTTTGAGTAGTGCTGGTCCTCAATCTCGCCGTGCGCATTCCTGTCATCATTGAGCTGCAGTATGATGTGCGCGGCTGAAGCTGCAGGAGACTAGGAACATATGCGCATGCGTTGCAAAAAATTAAACGATATGCGCATGCCTGAAGCCATCTTCTACCTAGGTAGAACTCGCCAATTTGTCAGCATTACAGTGGAAACGAAGGGTTTGGCAGCATTTTTATTTTATCTTATGAAATGCATGTAAAAGTGGAAAAAAAATGATAATAGGTGTTATTGGCATTATTGTATAACTTTATATGATGTTTTTAAAAACGGAGAAAAAAAATTAGCGTTTACTATCCCTTTAAATAGGAAGATTGTTGTTTTTATATCAGGTACCTCAGGTCTTTAAATTTACCTTGGGATGCAGAGGCTAAACAATCACCTGATATGCATCCAGCTCAGGTGATTACTGTTGCCATTTTAATTATTCTATATAGTGTTAGGATAATACCCAGATTCATATGAGGATTTTTTTTGTATATGCTATTTATGCAGCCTTTAGAAGATAAATTTGCAACCTTTATTCTCCATGGCAAGTTTAAGACCTCCCATAGGAAAAAAGCAGGCCCCTTTTTTAAATCATGGGATCCATGTACCACTGTTTTTTATTGGGGGGCAATGTCTTTGAAGGAGCCCCACATATCAAAATATGCCTAGCGCGGTATGTGATCTCCATTATCATACTTGCAGGCTAGCTCACACTTTTGTGGACTCATTGCTTTGTACATCAGTGCTGCATGGCTGTTGCTTAAAGGGACAGTTTACTCAAATATTTTCTCCCCTTTAATTTGTTCCCAATGATCCACTTTACCTGCTGGAGTGTATTAAATTGTTTACAAGTAGCTCCTTTACCCTTATATTGGCATTTGAAATGGTTAATTTAGCATGTGGTATCCCCACCTATTCTGAAAGTTTGTGGCCGCGCGTACCAGCTATAGATAAGCTTTGTAAACACAGCCAGCAGAAGAAATTACACTCCCAGTGTGATAAAGAAGAGATAAGGTAATAAAATGTTGATTTTCCATTGTTCTCTCAAAGTATTAGTGATTGTTTTAAGGACAGATATACGATAAAGAAGCAGGTATATGTGCACAATGTGATACAGTAATGAGATCTGATTATACCTACAAGCTCAACCTATTTTATTAGGCTGTGGCTTCAAAACACAAAATCAGAGCTTTAATATACAGAAATAAACCTTAAAAAGCTAATTTTCATACATTTTTTACTCTGCAGTTGGTAAAAAAAGCAATTGTAACACATTAAGGGAAAAACTATTTTACAGTATACTGTCCCTTTAAAGGATATGAAACCTAACATTTTGCTTTCTGATGATTTAGATAGAGCATGTGATTTTTAAAACAACGTTCTACTTTACTCCTATTATCAATTTGTATTTGTTCTCTTGCTATCTTTTGTTGAAAAGCAGGGACGTAAGCTTAGGAGTAATCCCATTTATGGAGCACTATATGGCAGCAGTTTTGCAAGAATGTTATCTATTTGCAAGAGATCTAGATCGCAGCACTATTTTCTGCCATGTAGTGCCCCAGATGCCTACCTAGGTATGCCTGCAACACAGAATATCATGGAAACGAAGCAAATTTGATAATAGAATTAAATTGGAAACTTTTTTTTTTTTTAAATGGTATGTTCTGTCTGAATTTCAAAATAATTTTTTTTTGTTTTTATATCTCCTTTAAATCTATTAATTCAGATTAGCTTCATGGGATGCTGAGAATGTTAGTTCCTATGCCAAATGGGAATGACAGTTCACAGCTTGCAATTCCCACATAATTGAAAAAGTTGAGTAGAAGCAGTATAGTGGTATGAAAACCGAAGAGTAGTTCCAGGGCCCACAAATTACCATGAAAGAAAAGAGTTGTGGTGTGAGTGCTAAACAATGGTGTAAGCTTAAATCCCTTAAATAGTCTAGTAAATCTCCATATACTGACTATAGATGTGTAATATGAGAAAGGGGGGTGGGATAAGCGCTCTATATGGGAGCTCACCAGATACGAATGTCTGTTGTAATTTATTCTATTAATTTAAAGAGAATAAAGCTAAGTGATATATAAAAGGTTTTAATAAAAAATATGTATTATTCATATGTGGATTTCGTAGTAATGAATACCATAATATACACTATACACAGATGGTTAAAAATACATATAAGATGCCGGCATCAATTGAGTTAAAATATAGCTGAGAATTAAGCTATATACATTCAATGTAACTATTTAAAAAACAATAAATGCAATATTGTAGCATAAGTATCTAAAACATAAATATAGCTTTGATTAGGCAGAGATGTAAATAAAGGCAGTATATCGATCAGCCAAAAAACAGTATAGTAACAAAGAGCTAATAATGTCAAACCGCTCTTGTATCAGGAGCAAATATCGAGTGAGTCCAATCTGTTAGCCGTTAGTAGCAGTTATGAAAAAACGAGCCGTGAGCTGTGTGCATCACGTGACCTGACTAGTCAGAGTCCTCCAATCCTGTGAGCCAGAGGTAGATACAAATTTGAAACAAGAAAGTCTCAATAGAAAATAGACACTTTATATCCCTAGTAATACTTGCAAGTGTCCGACGAGTTTTTCGAAAAGTCAGTGATGACAAATCTTCAACTGTTTGAAACAGCTCAATGTCGATCCGTCTTTCTCCTCCCCAATATATATAAAATTTCTTCTTTAGAAGTAGGCTCCGGCCTGTGCAATATCCGCTGTGTATTGTAGATGATTTTTCTATGCAGCAGAGAGTTATTACTATAATGCAGATATAATGCAATCGATGGGCACACAGGAATTACTCATACATCTACCTCAAAAGCTTTCAAAGAGGTAGAAATGAACCTGTTTTTTGTGCCGTGAGAAGGAAAGGTATTAGAACAGCACTGAGAGAAAGTCACACACAAGGATTAATCATATATCTCTCTCTATTTTTATCATAGAGGTCGAAATGAACCTGTGACTAGTAACATATGACAATCAGTGTAAAATAGTATGTAATAAAAGTAAGCAAATCTACGCGTTTCGGCAGTGTTAGCTGCCTTTATCAAGATGCTTACTAAGAGTAATTGACGCTTTTTATAGAGGGATGTGTACTCAGCATCAGGTGTGATAGTGTGAGGTCATAGTTAACTCTATACTAGCCTCAAGATGATTTGTTTGTCAATATTGAAAGCATGTATTAGTAATATATACAGGTGAGTCAGTAAATAGCAATCTTTCATGTATATATCAATAGTATATAAAGACATTTATATCTGGATACTAGAACATAATAATAAAAAAGATATAAAAATAATTTTTGTATATACGGTATTCATTCATGTATAGCTCCACACATGACATCTATATGTGTAATATGGAGAGATATAAAATTGTCAGTAGATGGTTATACATTGATTGTATAAAATATATACATATTAGAAATTCTCATATATGGTGTATTACTAACATTTTTTTTGCCTATAGAGGGAGAAGTGTGACCCTATATATATAATAAACTTGGCAGGGAATTTTTTAAAAAAGTGAGCCAGTGCTTTAAGTGCAATAGGAGAAAAAGTGTGAAGGAGGTGTGTATAGTTGTTTTACTTCAAATTTATAATACTATATACTAAATTTTTTTGTTTTTTAATTAGAGACATGAAACATGTATATTATATAAGTCCAATATATAGTATATATGTGTAATAATTATAAATAAAGCCTAAAGCCCAACTTATAGTGATTTTGTGTAGAGGGAGAATAGGTTAGTTTCAAATGGTTATAGAATAGAATTGAGATCAAAGGCACTATTTAATCCCAATGGGTGCACTGTTTTAAATTTGAAAATTAGTTCTGCTTCTTTTTTTATAAGTGTTTTTTCTACATTTCCCCCTCTTGGATTTTGTTGAATTTTTTTCATACCCCAGAAGTGAAAGCATTTAAGATAGAGAGAGATATATGATTAATCCTTGTGTGTGACTTTCTCTCAGTGCTGTTCTAATACCTTTCCTTCTCACGGCACAAAAAACAGGTTCATTTCTACCTCTTTGAAAGCTTTTGAGGTAGATGTATGAGTAATTCCTGTGTGCCCATCGATTGCATTATATCTGCATTATAGTAATAACTCTCTGCTGCATAGAAAAATCATCTACAATACACAGCGGATATTGCACAGGCCGGAGCCTACTTCTAAAGAAGAAATTTTATATATATTGGGGAGGAGAAAGACGGATCGACATTGAGCTGTTTCAAACAGTTGAAGATTTGTCATCACTGACTTTTCGAAAAACTCGTCGGACACTTGCAAGTATTACTAGGGATATAAAGTGTCTATTTTCTATTGAGACTTTCTTGTTTCAAATTTGTATCTACCTCTGGCTCACAGGATTGGAGGACTCTGACTAGTCAGGTCACGTGATGCACACAGCTCACGGCTCGTTTTTTCATAACTGCTACTAACGGCTAACAGATTGGACTCACTCGATATTTGCTCCTGATACAAGAGCGGTTTGACATTATTAGCTCTTTGTTACTATACTGTTTTTTGGCTGATCGATATACTGCCTTTATTTACATCTCTGCCTAATCAAAGCTATATTTATGTTTTAGATACTTATGCTACAATATTGCATTTATTGTTTTTTAAATAGTTACATTGAATGTATATAGCTTAATTCTCAGCTATATTTTAACTCAATTGATGCCGGCATCTTATATGTATTTTTAACCATCTGTGTATAGTGTATATTATGGTATTCATTACTACGAAATCCACATATGAATAATACATATTTTTTATTAAAACCTTTTATATATCACTTGGCTTTATTCTCTTTAAATTAATAGAATAAATTACAACAGACATTCGTATCTGGTGAGCTCCCATATAGAGCGCTTATCCCACCCCCCTTTCCCACAAATTACCATCACCGTTCTTTGAGAGGCTTGTTGCCAGCATTCTTTACAGCGTCTCATTTATGTACTAGTCTCCATTACTATCAATAACATTAAATTCTGCAAAAAGGTTAAATACGTATCCCAAGCCTGGCATGGAACCACAACAAATTGCAGTTTCTCTATGCAAGACATGGTCAGTAATCATTGGCATATTCCACTCCTTAGTGGCTTGCAGGAATGGTTTTGTGTGGGAACTGCACTTTAGTCAAGTGTTCATTAAAGGTACATGAAACTGAAATTTTATTATTTAATGATTTTGAAAGAGCATGCAATTTTAGACAACTTTCCAATTTACTTATATTTAATTTGCTTCATTCTCTTGACATCTTTGTTGAAAAGCATATCTAAATATGCTCAGTAGCTGCTGATTGGTGGCTGCACATAGAGGCTTCATGTGATTAGCTCACCCTATGTGCATTGCTATTTCTTTAATAAAGGATATCTGAAAAATGTAAATTAAATAGTATATATAAAGTGGAATGTTTAAAACTGTATTCTCTATCTGAAACATTAAAGGGACATAATACTCATATGCTAATTCACTTGAAACTGATGCAGTATAACTGTAAAAAGCTGACAGGAAAATATCACCCGAGCATGTCTATGTAAAAAAAGGAATGTATTTTACCTCACAATCTCCTCAGCTCAGCAGAGTAAGTTCCGTGTAAAAAAATATATACTTCAGCTGTTGCTCAGCTGCAGGTAAAAAAATAAATAAAATGAAGAAATGAACAGCAGCCAATCAGCATCAACAGTGCTGAGGTCATGAACTCTTTTACTGTGATCTCATGAGATTTCATTGTAAACTTCCTTAAACTGAATAGGGAAATAAGATGAGTGTGCACGTAAGCTCACTCCCTTAGCTGTCCCGGGACAGACATACTGATTTGCTGCTTAGAAATCCTTTACAATGGGATGTGACTACTGAAGAATTTTTTAGGTAAAATATCTTTCTTTTTTACATACATGTTCAGGTGATATTTTCTAGTCGGCTTTTTACAGCTATGCTGCATCACTTTCAAGTGTTTCAACATTTGGGTATCATGGCCCTTTCATGAAATTTCATAGTAAACTTCCTTAAACGTAATAGGGAAATAAGATATGTGTGCACTCCATTCGCTGTCCCGGGACAGATTTGCTGCTTAAAGTCCTTTGCGATGGGGTTTTTAAATACTTAGGACATTTTGAGGTAAAATATCTTTCTTTTTTACATAGAGATGTTCAGGGGATATTTTCTAGTCAGCTTTTTACAGCTATGCTGCATCACTTTCAAGTGTTTTAACATTTGGGTATCATGGCCCTTTAAGTTTAGCAAACTTGGAGGAATTGTAGGGGATATCATAGATAAGTATATTTGTGCAAAAATAACTCAAAGTTCATAATTTTTTTATTTGCATTTAAAGGGACACGAAACCCCATTTTTTGTTTTTGTTTCATGATTTAGAAAGAGCATGCAATTTTAAACAACTTCCTAATTTACTTCTATTTAATTTGCTTCATTTTCTTGATATCCTTTGCATTGATATTTCTTCAACAAAGAATATCTAAAGAATAAAGCAAATATATAATAGAAGTACATTGGAATGTTGTTTATAATTGTATTCTCTATCTGAATCATGCAATAAAAATTTGGGATTTAATATCCCTTTTTAAATGCTACTTAAAATTATATTAAATCTGAAATATCAGCTTGACTTTAGTGTGTGTGTGTATAACCAATAGAAATATGGTTAAGCTCGTCTTTTTAAATGCCCTTTGCCTGTTCTGAATAATGAACTCTGATGAAGCGCGGGTACGACTTCGCGAAACATGTCAGGTGCTTTTTGTCTGCTTATGTCTCCAGTGGATGAAAAAACCTTACCTGATTGAACAGCACGCTATTCTGGTTTGCAGTGTTTCCTTCTTTGTTGATTTTTATATATATATATATATATATATATATATATATATATATATATATATATATATATATATATATATATATATATATATATATATATATATATATATATATATATATAATTTTATTGTTTTTTGTTTGTTAATAAAGGAAAGAAATGTGTAAATCTTGTCACCATTAGTCAAATATCATTGCAAGTCGAGACTGTAATCATATGATAAGATTGGCAATATCCTACCTATACCTACACATTCTGGGAACGGGGAAGACAAATAGATTGACTGGCTGTATGGTGTCTCCTTAATACCAATGTGTTTTGGGACGAATAGGAGGTAGCTTTTCAATTGCTCACTGTATATTTTGATCTTCTATAAATTTGTATAGATGGGAAATATATAAATGTACTCTGGTGATTGTTTCCAATGGAAGTATATGTTTTGAAGTAAATATGAAACATTAAATGAATGGTTTTTGAATAATCTTTCCTTCCTCGTAGGTTTTCAAAATACTGCAAATGTGTATACACTGTTTGCTTTTTGGCTTTTCGAGGGAGCACAGGAAAACACAATTGTTTAAAATCATAAGGTGCTTTAAAGGGACACGAAACCCAAATTGTTTCTTTCAAGATTCAGATGGAGCATGTGATTTTTAAACAACTTTTCAATTGACTTTTTTATTTTCAAATTTGCCTTATTCTATTTGTATCCTTTTTGTTAAAGCTGTAGCAATGCACTACATGGACCTAGCTGAATTAATCTAGTAAACCAATAACAAGATGGGTATATGTGCAGGCACCAATCTGGAGTTAGTTTCGAGTTGCCTCACCTAAGCTTACCTAGGTATGCTTTTCAACTAAGGATACCAATAGAGTGATGCAAGTTAGATATAGAAATAAACTGTAAATTTGTTTAAAATCACATGCTCTGTCCTTTCTCCTTTGCTGTGCTATGAATTATGAGATCTGATAAATTATGACAAGGATTTGTGTTAAGATACAAATCTAGTAAAAGAGGAAGAGGGCCCTGCTCCGAAGAGCTTACAGTCTACAGGTTGAGGGTGCAGAGACATAAGGTTTGGGGTAGCTTGTCACATGGATTGTAGTTGCAGCAGTGAGTCAGGAGGTTCATGAATTATTTTGGTTAGGATGAGGGATGGAGGAGAAGATGGTAAGCTTTTCTGAATAGTTGTGTTTTCAAGGAGCGTCTGAAGCTATACAAGGTTGGAAACAGTCTTATGAGCGGGGTAGAGCATTTCTGAGGACAGAAGCAGCACGTGAGAATTTTCGAATGCGGAAGTGGGATGTAGAGACGTAGGTCAGAGGTTTATCGAAGAGGACGGGTCAGGGAATATTTGAAGATGAGAGAGGATATACAGTTGGGAGTAAGGCTGTTGAGTGCCTTATAGGTTAGGGTTAATACTTAGAATTGGAGTGTATGAGGAGCCAGTGACGGGCAGTGCACAGCAGCTGATGTAGATCGGCGACTTAGGTGGATAAGTCTAGCTGAAGCATTCATAATAGATTTGGAGGGGGGAGAGGAGGTGTTTGGGAAGGACATTTAGGAGTAGATTGTAATACTCAATGTGTGACAGAATGAGGGAATGAATTACTATTTTTGTAGTTTCTTAGGTAAGGAAAGGACACATTCTGCAAATGTTACATAGGTATGTGAGGGCTTGTATGTGTAAGCATGTTTAATGCTGAAATCAGTGTGTTTTTTTTGTCTTTGTTTTTTAACTATATATGGAAATCCTGAGTTTAAATCTGGCAAAATGTATATATAAAATAAATAGATTAAAAATGCTGAAGTAAATTTGTGTCAAGTTGATCCAGATTATATTTATATGAACCATGAGATCAGCATATTATATTCTTGTTTTATGGGTGTCCTTTGTTTCATTTTGCCTCTATATAGTATTTTTTTTTTTTTATTATTTTTTTTTGGGCGGTACTTTGATCATAGTTAACTAAACTATTAGTTATTAAAGGGATATTAAACGGTATGAGATTTTAATATTATGTATTTGTTTAATATCCCTTTTTAAATATTTGCTACTTATGATGTATTCAAAGCAAAGATAAGCCTTAGAATACTGTGTAGCTGTATTTTTTACCTTTTTATATTACTTGTTTAAATATTGATGATGTGAGTATAAAAGTTTAGTTCCTATACAGTACTTTTAGATTTTATAAAGTAATGGGTGCTGCCATGTTTGAACTAGTTTTATCTCTTCTGTGGAGAACACATGTCCTACACTAGTGGGAGCAGCAGCTCCCACTAGTGTAGGACATGTGTGTGTTCTTTTCCAACAAGGGATACCAAAGTAGAGTTAGTGGAAACAAGGCGGTGTTGAAATCCCCCACAACCTTGTTTGTATTAGTCTATTTATTGCCTCTTTTACATCTGTTCCTAATTGTTTGCAGCAGTGAGATAAGGTTATTTGTGAAACACTAGGATTTACTAGTGGAACAAATAAAGGGGACTTTCAGTCATGAAGTATAAAATATATCATGCCGAAAGTTCCTTTATTTGTCTTAAACGTTCTCCGAGCTGAGCACCTCAGTTGGCAGAATACTAGTTTGCTGTGAGGTGACATTTCCATCTCTTAGCCAATAGCCGTGCGGGCCAGCTGGCATTATGCCGGATTGCTAGCACGCTATTGGCTAAGATCACCTCACAGCAAAATAGCATTCTGCTGTGGGCTGCCTGAGGCGCTCAGTGTGGCGAACGCTGCAGACAAATAAATGAACTTTCAGCATGATATATTTTATACTTTGACTAAAAGTTACCTTTATTTGTTGCACTGGTAAATCCTAGCGTTTCAAAAATGCTAGGATTTACTATAACTAAGTTTAGACATGGCAGCGTCCATTACTTTATAGAAACTCAGTGGAATTTAAAATAAAACAAAACAATTTTCAGAGTTAAAGGGACATGAAACCCAATATTTATCTTTCATGATTCAGATTGAGAAAACAATTTTAAACAACATTCCAAATTGCTTATATTTAATTTTTAAATAGCGATGCACATGGGTGAGCCAATCTGATGAGGCATCTATGTGCAGCCACCAATCAGCAGCTACTAAGCCTATTTAGATATGCTTTGAAACAAAGGGTATCAAAAGAATGAAGCAAATTAGATAATAGAAGTACATTGGAAAGTTTTTAAAATTGCATGCTCTATCTAAGAAATTGAAATGAAAAATGTTGTGTTTCATGTCCCTTTAAATTACAGGAAAGGGGGTTATATATATATATATATATATATATATATATATATATATATATATATATATATATATATATATATATATATATATATATATATATATTTTTTTTTTTTTTTTTAACTACATACTGTTTAATTTATATTCCCTTTTTAATTATGTGTAGTTTAAAACACTTTGCAATATATTTTTAATATTGTTTTTCTAAATTTCACTGAGTATCTAAGGTATTTGGTGCCACCATGTTTAAACTTAAGCTGCCTCTTATCAGTTTTCCTTGCTGAAGGGGACAGATCTAAAACCGACAATAAGAGACTGTTCAAAAGAGGATTTTGTGAAACATAGGATCATGTAAAAGATTCCACACAGCTTTGTTTGCTCAGAGATAAATAAAAAACTAGTTCAAACATGGCTGCACTCATAACTTTATAAAAACTAAACCTTTACATTTATGTTTGCAATATTTAAACAGCTAATATATTCTAGGGTTAATCTTTGCTTTAAATACATCATTGTTTCTAGCAGGCATTTACTGTTTAACATTCCTTTTAACTTACATGATCAAATTGATTCAAAGAACACTGCAAAAGCTATGTGTTTAACCCCCTGCAAAGATGTTAAATATAGTTAAGAGAGGACTTAGCTGGGTGACTGGAATTTTCTGCTCAGGCCAGCAGTGCTCTGCAGATCCAAAATGGTACTTTAACTATGTGTTTAACCCATTTGCAGATGTTAAACACATAGCACTGCAGAGTTGCTAGTGTTGAAATGCTAGAATGAGGTAGAGCATGTACTTTTTGCACTAGGTCTCTTTAAATAGTGTGAAAAGACTGATTTTGTTGCAAATACTAATCTGGACTTGGTTTTATTTTTATTGGAACACACTTGGTACCATCTTGTGCTTTCTCCATTAGGCAGTTGGTTCCAGTTTTATTTCTGGCTGTATACTCTCTTGCTATTGTTTGCTCGACCATACATCACATGTCCAACCTGCTGCTGATTCCTAAGATATTCTCAAATTCACTGATGTTGAATATAAAAAAATCTATTTTGAACAATGTTTCTAACAAGACTATTTGGTAAAGAAACAATAACTTTAAAAAAAATATATATAATATGTAGTTTAATTACTTTAATTTCTACTGCAGTGCCTTGCCATTAACCCTTTATTTTTAGTTTCTGAATTGTAAAGCTCTAACTTTCCCCCCCCCCCCTGCAGAATTATCTGCAGAAGCATGTCTAGAAGCTGTGAACTCGATTGAAATGCAATGCCTTTGTCTAAACACTGATAAGGGGGGTGGAGTTGGCTGTCCCAGGCAGTTTAGCTATGTAATTCATTTAGCTTATTTTTGAAAATTATTTTAAAATACTTGCCAGCAATTTCTAAACCATTTTTTTCTAATGCAAACTATATTTAATTAGCCCTTTTAGGATATGCACATATCTCAACCTGTTTTTATCTCCCTTTAATATTTTTATATACACACTTTCTGGGAAACAAGATCCTACTAAGCATGTGCAAAAGCTTACAGGGTATACGTATACTAGTCTGTGATTGGCTGATGTCTGTCACATGATCTATGGCTTATTTGAATTTTAGAGTAGGTGTTTTGCATTGTCCTTTTATTATTTACTACTTCAATTCTACTGCATTGAGTGGTCCTTTAAAGGGACAGTATACTTTAAAATAGTTTTTCCCTTAATGTGTTTACAATTGCTTTTTTTTTACCAACTGCAGAGTAAAAAATGTATGAAAATTAGCTTTTTAAGGCTTATTTGTGTATATTAAAGCTCTGATTTTGAGTTTTGAAGCCACAACCTAATAAAATGGGTTGAGCTTGTAGGTATAATCTGATCTCATTACTGTATCACATTGTGCACATATACCTGCTTCTTTATCTTATATCTGTCCTTAAAACAATCACCAGTACTTTGAGAAAACAATGGAAAATCAACATTGTATTACCTTATCTCTGCTATATCGCACTGGGAGTGTAATTTCTTCTGCTGGCTGTGTTTACAAAGCTTATCTATAGCTGGTACGCGCGGCCACACACTTTCAGAATAGGTGGGGATACCACATGCTAAATCAACAATTTCAAATGCCAATATAAGGGTAAAGGAGCTACTTGTAAACAATTTAATACACTCCAGCAGGTAAAGTGGATCATTGGGAACAAATTAAAGGGGAGAAAATTTGAGTAAACTGTCCCTTTAAATCAGCCTCACAAGATGTCAAACATATTTAACATGTTTTATGCCATTACGGCACTTTGTCAGGGTTAGAGCTAATCTCTCTTAGAGATATAAATAATGATTACCATCCAATAATAGAATGTTAAGTTGTGGCACAGCAATAACTGGTAAAATGCTCTCAAAGGTCATCCAACAGGAAACAGATAAAATTATAATTATATTGATGTGTACTATGAATTAAAATGCTGGCAAATTATATAACAAAACAAATTACAAATATTGCTCATCTCGAATGGCATCTTTAAGATATTTAAACATTCCAAAAACATCATTCAGAGATTCCAAAACTCTCATTTAGTGATCATTGTATATAGACTTTGTATATATGTTTAAAATATCTTAATGCCTAGAAATGTCAATACACCTGACTTATGAGAGCAGGAGTATGGAAAAAAAAGTGTGTATGATAACTACTGCTGTTAAAAAGTGCAAAATGTGTAATCATGTGATATGTGCATAAAGACATTGTGATTGGAGCTGTGTGATGCTATTATGTGATTAAAAATGTGTGTTTAAAGGGACAGCAAAGTCAAAATTAAACTTTGATTCAGATAGAACATGCAATTTTAAACAACTTTCCAATTTACTTGTTATCAAATTTGCTTTGCTCTCTTATCTTTTATTGAAGAGTAAAACTAGGTAGGCTCAAAAGAGCTCAGGAATGAAGTACTCTGACAGCAGTGTTTTGCAACATTGTATAACAAAGCTACAGATAATGTTGCAAAGCACTACTGCCATAGAGTACTAAAGACACGTGCACACTCTTGAGCTCTTATGAGCCTACCTAGTTTTACTCTTCAATAAGATACCAAGAGAACAAAGCAAATTTGATCAACCTTTCAGCAAAGGATAACAAGAGAGGGAAGCAAATTAAATAATAGAAGTCAATTGGAAAGTTGGTTAAAATTGTGTGCGCTGTCTGAATCATGAGTTTTATTTTTACTTTACTGTCCCTTTTAAAGGGATAGGAAAGTCAAAATTAAACTTGCATGATTCAGATAGATCATGTGATTTTTTAAAACTTTTAAATTCACTTCTATTTTCAAATGTGCTTTGTTCTATTAATATCCCTTGTTAAAAAAATGAATATGCACATATCATACACTAGTGGGAGCTTCTGCTAATTTCTACCTGCACACATTTGTCTCTTGTGATTGGCTAAATAGATATTTTCAGCTTCCTGTCAGTAGTGCAATGCTGTCCCTTCAGCAATGGATAACAAGAGAATGAAGAAAATTTGATAATCTAATTAAATTGGAAAGTTATTTAAAATTTCGGATTCTATCTGAACCATCAAAGAAAATTTTGGGGTTTACTATCCCTTTTAAGTATGAAAGATAAAGTATAAGTGAAACATTAGATGTTTGCTGTGATAAGTCAGCATATTGCAGATCTACAAATCCATGTACTTTTCATCACTCTTAACACTGGCAAACAGCGGAGGGAAATCCCGAATCTCTGTTTAATGGATAACACTGTTTGTTTGTACCCTCTGACATGAATAGGAAAAAACAACAATTTTACTGTAGCAGCAGCTGTTGGGGTATGTCATGCTGCACTCACGCGCACTCTGCCAAATTTGTTCCCTCAAGCCTAGATGGTCAATAACAATGTGCAATGCTGTAAAGGTTATGCACTGATTAAAACAAACAAGTTTACTGTTCATTTAAATTGTAAAGAGTCCACCCCTCCCCCCCCCATATCTTCGCAGAGGAGTGAAAAGCTTCAGGGGTATCAGAAGCAGAGGTGTGGTGGCATGCTGGTGTTATTCTAAGGTGGGGGATGTGTGCTTATGTGCTGTGTGTGAATGTTGTGGCATGCACTGAGAAACATTACATGTAAATAAAGCAGTGGAATTATTTATTTAACCTCCACTGTATATTAAAGTATTTTGTCTTCATTTTTTTTTTTTTACCTTTTTGTCTCATGTTTATCAATTGTTTTTTTTTTATTTTTTATGTATAATGGTCTTATATAACCACATGCACATAAATGTTATTTTTTTTGAGCAGGAAACAATGCATGCTGCTTGCGCTCAGACTTAGGATAGACGATAGGAGACCACAGTTTAGATTCTAACCTGAGGTCTATAAATAATGGTCCCCACTTGTCAAAAATCCCCCTGTATTCCAACGAGTTATCCAATCCCACTAGAACTGAAGTCAATAAATATATTGTACTTGTTGTACTTTTATTATTGATGTGTGTGTATAAAGAGAGTGAAAAGGTAGGGCTGTCAAGTCGCACTATGGGGTCGATTTATTAAAGGCTTTGCAAGCCTTTTGACCCACTACGGCTGCAGGTTTTAACAAGAGAACCTGCACGCCGTATTTAACAAGCAGCGGTCATCAGACTGCTGCTTCCCTAATCTTTCACCACCTCTAAAGTGGCGAAATTCAATCTCTGCGGTCTAGTCCGACCGGGGAGATTGACAGCTCCTGCCCTCGTGTGATTTTCAGGGGCGGGATTGCACACGAGCGCAAAATAATGATCGTGTGCAAAGAGGGGAGCTGCGGTGGACAGGGGCTCGTATGTGCGCCCCTGTCCGCCTCAGCTTGATCGCTTTCTGAGGTAAATTTACCATCCTTGCATGCAGACAGGTTTGCAAGTAGTGAACCTGTCTGCCTGCAATTGGCCCTTGTGTACGGTGTCCATTTTAGGACATCCTTGCTCCCTCCTCCAATACTCCCTCCTCCCTCCTTTAAAACTCCATGTTCCCTCCTGCAAAACTCCCTCCTTTCTCCTCCCTCCCCCAAAACTCCCTCCTCCTCCCTCCTTTAAAACTCCATACTCCCTCCTTTCTCCTCCCTCATCTCTCCTTTAAAACTCTATGCTACCTTCCTGAAAACTCCATTGTACCTCAGTTATTAGACATCGGGTGTCAGGAGTCAGACATCATGTTGAAAAAATATCTGTTCATAATGTATTTTTTTTTTTTCTTCATCAGGCAATCATATAATCCTTCAACTATCAATGCCATCCTATTATATTTTTTTGATACAATATTAGCTATTCACAGTCAGAAGCTTATATAGCGCAATCATACTCCTTTTTTTTTTTTTTTTTTTTTTTATATAGGTTATATTTGTTATAGTAAAGAGTTACGGAAAAAAAAAAAATATATATTTTTTTTATTTTTCAAAAATATACATTTTAGCTTGTAGTATATAAACTCCTGAACAGATATATATCACAAAATGTTAAAAATATACAAGGATGGCTTTGATAGTTAATGGATTGTGTTGTGATATTGTGCTGTGCCTGGGCTATGATGTCTGATGCATGAGAACTGATGGAGTTTGTTAGGAGAGATGATGGAGTTTCTGAGGGAGGAGGGAGTTTTGTTAGATGTCTGACAGATTTTTTTTTTTTTTAGGAGGGAGTATGGGTTGTTGATTGACAGAGATTCAGAGGAGAATGGACACCGTGGGAGGAGTTTTCTCCACCTTCCTGTCAATCTCCCTCAGTCATGCAATGAATCACTGTACTTTCTCCTCATAAACTCCCTTCTACCTCCTGTATATCAGAAGATATTTCTGTTTTGTGCCTTTTACACACCTTTAGGGGTGGGATTATGTTTTAGTGTAACACCACTTTCTCAGAGATTTTACTCTTTCCATTGATAGCAGATTAATAATATTAAAGGGACAGTAAACATTGCTTTTTTTTAATAAAATATATTTACATATTTATATTCAAAATTTTGTTTTTTAAACTTAAAATGTATTATAATACAAAATAAAACTTTTTTTTCTTTTATGATTTCATTTATTTTTAGTTGTCACATTTTTATGTGAATCACTTAATATAGCCCGCCTCCTTCCCCCCACACACTTCAAATGTGTAGCTCCGGGCGCGAGCTCCTCACTCCAGGCTCTGATTTGAAGTATAACAGAGCACTTCCACCAATGTGGATTAGTTTGCCCCTGCTAGCCTTCCTGTTCCCTCTGCTGCGGTCCCTACTCACCCTGGCATCTCTTTTAGTGATAGTGAGAGGATGAAAAATGACCGCAGTAGAGGGAACTGGAAGAGTGACAATCACTGAGAGTGAGTGGAGGTA
This sequence comes from Bombina bombina, assembly GCF_027579735.1. Taxonomy (NCBI): domain Eukaryota; kingdom Metazoa; phylum Chordata; class Amphibia; order Anura; family Bombinatoridae; genus Bombina; species Bombina bombina. Next base: position 504,576,852 of record NC_069501.1, on the reverse strand, counting down.
TGCCCCAGACAGATATTCCCCCGGGGTCAGAAAAGCACAAGATCTTTGCTGCAAACCCGTAACTTCCCCCCCCCCCCATAAGTTTTTTTCCTACCGCTTCCTCCTTCATTCATCTGTGGCAGCAAAATAAAACACTTCAAAATCTCACTGCGGACCGTCTTCCCGGGGACAGTCTCCTCAGTCTGGGGACTGTCCACTGAAATTAGGGAAGGTCTGGTCACCTTATTTTTAGCATGTGAAATAAGACGCACGTAAATAAAAATTACCTTTTTTTTTTTTGGCTGTTGCTATCCGTTTATGTGCGCTACTGTGTTAGTGGACTAGTGCGCATGCGGAAGAGATCCGTCTGTTTAGAGAAAAACTGCGCGCATCCATAATCCAATGGCGCGGCCGATTTAATAGAGATTAGTGGATGAGATAGGGAGAAGCAGATTCAGTGAGGGGCAGTCATAAGAATAGTCACTAAGAACATTTCAAAGAGAGAATATTAATACATTTTCAATATTTTAAAAACATTTTAATTTTAAATCTAGGAATGTTAAAGATAAAAATTTTAATAGAGAAGTGTGTTTTTTTTTTTATGTTTACTGTCCCTTTAACTCCAGATCACAAATTTGAAAGCTTTTCTGGAGAAGAAAAATAAAATTACAGCATTTGCAGGTAAGAAATATGATTATAATTGTATTTGCATTTTTTATTTTTTAAATTGGAAATTAAAAAAACGTTTATTCTTTACCATGCAGCAAATAAGATTATATATTTGTTTTGTTAAACACACAGTCTTGATAAATCTGCACGTTTATTACCTTTGTATTATCAATCCTTTTATTGGTGAAATATTATGTTGTTTTATAGTTATTTGCTTTACATAAGCAAAAGGAAAATAAAACGATTATTCTTTACCATACAGCAGGGTGGATTTGATTTAAATCAAACTGATTTAATTCACTATTTAAATCACAATTTAAATCACTAGTCAGTAAGGCTTGATTTAAATAATAGTTTTCTACATAAAGACTAATTCTTGCTGGTATAACTTTATGAAGATTTTTAGAATAACAACTTTTCATATTAGTTTTTTTATCCCCACTTTAATAGGTTAATCAATATAATTCTTATTTGGACAACTTTTCTGTTGTACTTAGGAAGGAGAAAAATAATCATTACCTTAATAACAATTTAAATAGATTTATTCAACTGAAACAATAAGATTACAGCATATGTTATTTGCTTAAACAAACATCCATGTTTGTTAAAGGGACAGTCTACACCAGAATTTTTATTGTTTTAAAAGATAGATAATCCCTTTTTATTACCCATTTCCCAGTTTTGCATAACCAACACAGTTATATTAATATACTTTTAACCTCTGTGATTATCTTGTATCTAAGCCTCTGCAAACTGCCCCTTTTTTCAGTTCTTTTGACAGACTTGCAGTCTAGCCAATCAGTGCCTGCTCCCAGATTACTTCACGTGCACGAGCACAGTGTTATCTATATGAAATATGTGAACTAACACCCTCTAGTGGTGAAAAACTGTTAAAATGCAATCTGAAAGAGGTGGGCTTCAAGGTCTAAGAAATTAGCATATGAACCTCCTAGTTTAAGCTTTCAACTAAGAATACCAAGAGAACAAAGCAAAATTGGTGATAAAAGTAAATTGGAAAATTGTTTAAAATGACATGCTCTATCTGAATCATGAAAGTTTATTTTGGCCTAGACTGTCCCTTTAACTAATTTGGCTAAACAAAATATATATATTTTAAGAAACTTAGACTGTCAGCCCAGCCTACACATGAAAAACTTAAATACTGTCCTCTGTAGCTCACTCTTCATCTTCAGCTTCTTCTTTCTTCATAATCTGGAAAAGAAAAACAAGCTTTCCTGCTTTATCGGTTCCCAAACGATTTCTCAATTTAGAATGAGTCCAAAGGAAGAGAATATTCTTTCAACGCCTGCAGAAGAAGCTACTGCTGTTAAAAGTGAAATCATTACAGTCTCTAAATCCAAGTGCTTAAGTGACTTCCACCAGTTCACTGGTGTGACTTTCTTTAAAATATCTTCAGCAAACATATATTTCTTGAATGGTTCCCCCTTAGCTTTGAAGTTTATTATAGTTGGCATTACAGATGGATGATTGCTGGATACCCATGTCACAGCTAACTCTTCTTTCTCAGCACTTAAGTTTTGACCCTGATACTGGATATTGACAATATTTGCCAAAAAATGAGCTGGAGACACTGCTTGTCCCAAAGCCCGATTTTAAATCCAAAAAATCAGATTTGAAATAAAAAATCAGATTTTTTTTTTTTTTTAAATTATTGATTTTTATGCACCCTGCCATACAGCCAATCAGATTGTATATTTATTTTGTTAAACATACAGTCTTGATAAATATGCACAATTCAGGACCTTTATTTTATTAAGACTTTTAGTGGTTAAGAAACATATTGTTAGCTAGGCTCAGGAGCAGCAATCTACTACTGATTGGTGGCTGCACATGAATTCCTCTTGTCATTGGCTCAGCCAATGTGTTAATCTAGCTCCCAGTAGTGGATTGCTAGTTCTGCAGGTAACAATAATAATAATACTTATGTGTTATATTTCAGACTTGATGACCAATATGTATGTATCAAAAAACTTAAATATTCTGTTATATTTGACCTTGATGATGTAATGTTTATTTTCATCAACAACCGCAAAAACCACTTAAATAGCTAAAACAAAGCAGCATTAGCATGGGTTGTAATAACATTGCTTGTGTAAAGCAAATAACTGTAAAACAACATAATATTGCACCACTAAAAGTCATAATAAAATAAAGGTCCTGAAATATGCATATTTATCAAGACTGTATGTTTAACAAAATAAATATATAGTCTGACTGTATTGTAAAGAATCTTTTATTTTTATTTTTTTGCTTATGTAAAGCAAATAACTATAAAACATAATATTGCACCAATAAAAGGCTTGATAATACAAAGGTAATGACGTGCAGATTTAACAAGACTGTGAGTTTAACAAAACAAATATATTATCTTATTTGCTACATGGTAAAGAATAAACGGTTTTTTCATTTCCAATTTAAAAAAAAAAATAAAAAAAATATGCAAATAAAATTATAATCGTATTTCTTACCTGCAAATGCTGTAAATTTTATTTTTCTTCTCCAGAAAATCTTTCAAATTTGTGATCTGGAGTTAATATTAATCTGCTATCAATGGAAAGATTAAAATCTGAGAAAGGGGTGTTGCACTAAAACATAACCCCACCCCTAAAGGTGTGTAAAAGGCACAAAACAGAAATATCTTCTGATATACAGGAGGTAGGAAGGAGTTTATGAGGAGAAAGTACAGTGATTCATTGCATGACTGAGGGAGATTGACAGGAAGGTGGAGAAAACTCCTCCCTACGGTGTCCATTCTCCTCTAAATCTCTGTCAATCAACAACCCATACTCCCTCCTAAAAATAATCTGTCAGACATCCAACAAAACTCCCTCCTCAGAAACTCCATTGTCTCTCCTAACAAACTCCATCAGTTCTCATGCATCAGACATCATAGCCCAGGCACAGCACAATATCACAACACAATCCATTAACTATCAAAGCCATCCTTGTATATTTTTAACATTCTGTGATACATATCTGTTCAGGCGTTTATACACTACAAGCTAAAACGTATATTTTTGAAATTTAACAAATATATATTTTTTCGGAAATCGCACAACACAATCCATGAAATATCAAAGCCATCCTTGTATATATTTTAAATGTTGTGATATATATCTGTTCAGGAGTTTATATACTACAAGCTAAAATGTATATTTTTGAAAAAAAAAATAAAAAAATATTTTTTTCGTAAATCTTGAATATAACAAATATAACATAAAAAAAAGGTATGATTGCGCTATATAAGCTTCGGACTGTGGATAGCTAATATTGTATAAAAAATATAATAGGATGGCATTGATAGTTGAAGGATTATATGATTGCCTGATGGGGAAAAAAAAATACATTATGAACAGATATTTTTTCAAAATGTCTGACACCTGATGTTTGACTCCTGAGTCCTGACGCCTGACGTACAATGGAGTTTTTAGGGAGGTAGCATAGAGTTTTAAAGGATGGAGGAGGGAGTTTTGGGGGAGGGAGGAGAAAGGAGGGAGTTTTGCAGGAGGGAGCATGGAGTTTTGGGGGAGGGTGGAGAAAGGAGGGAGTTTTGCAGGAGGGAGCATGGAGTTTTGGGGGAGGGAGGAGAAAGGAGGAAGTTTTGCAGGAGGAAGCATGGAGTTTTAAAGGATGGAGGAGGGAGTTTTGGAGGAGGGAGCAAGGATGTCCTAAAATGGACACCGTACTTGTGATATTTCACCGCGTGATGAAAATTTTTAATGCACAAGAGGATTCTTGTGCAATGCCACCCCTGCTCCGGCACAACTATTTGCGCTAGAGCAGGGCATGTCAATGACCCCACACGAGCGGGCTTCAGGGTGATTTTATCTCGCCATTTCTAAAGGTGGCGGAGAAGAAAAAAGCAGTTTTTGCTTCTTAAATATGTGGCAGCAGGCTCGTTTATGCAAACCTACTCCACATAGCCGAAAAGCTGCAAACTTGATATATTTACCTCTGAGACGGTGTGACACATTATTTGGGGTCCATTCTCCAGATCACACCATGGAACAGTAAAATCAAATGTTACATATTTATCAAATCCATTACAATATTGATTTAATCTTAATATCTAAAGGCAACACAATAACAGATATTGCAGCTTTTTGATACATTTTTTTTTTCTCTCTCAACCCCTTCACTACCGGTACATGTGGTACGATAGGCAAAGTACCATACAACGTGTGTATATATGTCGCTTTGGGTGAAGGGGTTAAAGTATTAAAGGGCCTGTGAACACCTTGCAATTACAGGGCATTTCTATTCTCTTGCTATAGAATAACATATCTATTTTTAAAACAAATAAACATTTACTGCATTTGTTTAAATATAAACAAATATACAATACAATATATTTTAATAGCCAAACTCCACCCACAACTTGCCTTATTTAGAGGAGTGAATACAGGCTTTAATTTGCAGACCACAAGTCTAATCACGGTCATAATACTAGTATAAAGTTAATTGTTTTGCACTTATCTGCAGATGCCATTTAGGAAAAAATATGTAGCAAAGTTTGCCTTCAGAAGTTGGCAGTGTGCATTTCTAGCTCTGGCAAAAAAATCCCACATTTTTAGAGTTAAATTACATGAAATGGGGCAAAATAAATAATGAATGTATATTGCAAATTGGTTTTACTGCTCATAACTAAACATTTTATATTAACGTTTTTAGTTTCTTTTTAAGCATAAGAATTTATGTAGTTGGAAGCCACAAAGGATTATTTATTTTGATCACTAGGTTAGAAAAATGTTACAGTATGTCAAATATTATTCTTCTATGATTTTTGAAATCCCACCATATATGGGAAATCCTCTTCCAGGATTTTCCAGCAGTGCCAGAATCCACCTCCCTAAATCCTTCAGTGTGCATTCCTAGCAAATTTATAAATCCTTTTTTTTATTTACTAGTCCTGAAAGCAACTGTAACTTGTATATCTACCAAAGCTTTATTTAAAGGGACATTAAACACTTTGAGATGGTAATATAAAATGATAAATTGTATATATTAAACAACTCTGCAATATACTTTCATTACTTATTTTGTCCTCTTTGCCTGTAATTCCATTCTGAAATTGTGAGCTTTTCAGTTCCTGGTAGAAATGGAAGTGCAGAACACTGTTAAATCCAGCACAACCATTGGCTGCACACTCTAGTGACCTATTTATAACTGTCTCTAATTGGCCACAGCAGAGAAGGTAACACAAGTTACAACATGGCAGCTCCCAGTGTTTTATAGACACTAAAACTTTACACTTATTTCGTCACTTTTTAAACAACTAATGAAACTTTAAAAAATCTACATGTTAGTCATGGACTAATCTTTTCTTTGAATGCATCATTCTATCTAGCATGTATTTAGTGTTTAATGTCCCTTTAAAGTGATGGTAAATCCTAGTGTTTGTGAAACGCTAGGATTTACCATTGGAACAAATAAAGGGGACTTTCATTCATGAAGTATAAAATACTTCATGCTGAAAGCTCCTTTACTTGTTCCAAGCGATCGCCTTCACTGAGCTGCTAAGGCAGCCCACCGGCGGAAAGCTATTTTCGCTATATGGCAGAGGTAACATTTCCACCTGTTAGCCAATAGTCATGCAGGAAAACCTGGCTTGACGCTACAATATGGGATGTGTATTAATATTTTGTAAGCAGAAAATAATTTCACACACAAACATTAAGATATAGCTGTTCATTTTAAAGGGATAGAAAGGTAAAAAAAATGAAATGTGTATGGGTGCATTTAAATTTGAAATATAAGCATTTTTGCAATATACTTTCATTAGCAAAAATCCTTCTATTAAAATGTATTACTGTGTTTCTCCAGCATACGCACACATCCTGTGAGGGCCTGTGCATCAGTATACAAACACCACACCCTTCTCAGTGGCTTGTATGATGCAAATTATCTCTTCAGAAGCTGTACACACCACTGCCAGTTGTCTGAATAGGCATGGTGTTTGAATACTGGTGCACGGGCTCTCACAGGATATGTGCGTATGCCGCAGAGAAACAGTAATATCATTTAATAGAAACATTTTTTGCTGGTGAAAGTATATTGCAAAAATGCTTATTTCAAATTGAAATGCACTCATGCACATTTCATTTCTCTTGTTAAGTGTATCCAGTCCACGGATCATCCATTACTTGTGGGATATTCTCCTTCCCAACAGGAAGTTGCAAGAGGATCACCCACAGCAGAGCTGCTATATAGCTCCTCCCCTAACTGTCATACCCAGTCATTCTCTTGCAAGCCTCAACCAAGATGGAGGTCGTAAGAGGAGTGTGGTGTTTTATACTTAGTTAATTCTTCAATCAAAAGTTTATTTTTAAATGGTACCGGAGTGTACTGTTTATCTCAGGCAGTATTTAGAAGTAGAATCTGCCTGCGTTTTCTATGATCTTAGCAGAAGTAACTAAGATCCATGGCTGTTCTCACATATTCTGAGGAGTGAGGTAACTTCAGAGAGGGAATGGCGTGCAGGTTATCCTGCAATAAGGTATGTGCAGTTAATATATTTCTAGGGATGGAATTTGCTAGAAAATGCTGCTGATACCTAACTAATGTAAGTAAAGCCTTAAATGCAGTGAGAGCTACTGGTATCAGGCTTATTAATAGAGATACATACTCTTATAAAAATGTAATATAAAACGTTTGCTGGCATGTTTAATCGTTTTTATATATGTTTGGTGATAAAACTTATTGGGGCCTAGTTTTTTCCACATGGCTGGCTTGAATTCTGCCTAGTAACCGTTTCCTGACTTTCCACTGTTGTAATATGAGTGGGAGGGGTTTTTTTGTGCAGCAAAAATTACAGACACAGACATCCAGCTTCTTCCTGCATGATCCAGGATATCTCTGGAGGGCTCAAAAGGCTTCAAAGTCGTTTTTGAGGGAGGTAACAAGCCACAGTAGAGCTGTGGCAGTTGTTGTGACTAGTTAAAAAAAAAACAACAAAAAAAACAAAAACGTTTTTGTCAGTTATTATTCTGTTTGGTATTAAGGGATTAATCATCCATTTGCAAGTGGGTGCAATGCTCTGCTAACTTGTTACATACACTGTAAAAATTTTGTTAGTGTAACTGCCTTTTTTCACTGTTATTTCAAATTTTGGCAAAAATTTGTGTTTCTTAAAGGTGCAGTAACGTTTTTTATATTGCTTGTAAACTTGTTTAAAGTGTTTTCCAAGCTTGCTAGTCTCATTGCTAGTCTGTTTAAACATGTCTGACACAGAGGAAACAACTTGTTCATTATGTTTGAAAGCCATGGTGGAGCCCCATAGGAGAATGTGTACTAAATGTATTGATTTCACCTTAAACAGTAAAGATCAGTCTTTAACTATAAAAGAAATATCACCAGAAGATTCTGACGAGGGGGAAGTTATGCCGACTAACTCTCCCCACGTGTCAGACCCTTCGCCTCCCGCTCAGGGGATGCACGCTAATATGGCGCCAATTGCATCAGGGACGCCCATAGCGATTACCTTGCAGGACATGGCTGCAATCATGAATAATACCCTGTCAGAGGTATTATCCAGGTTGCCTGAATTAAGAGGCAAGCGCGATTGCTCTGGGGTTAGGAGAAATACAGAGCGCGCAGATGCTGTAAGGGCCATGTCTGATACTGCGTCACAATATGCAGATCATGAGGACGGAGAGCTTCAGTCTGTGGGTGACGTCTCTGATTCGGGGAATCCTGATTCAGAGATTTCTAATTTTAAATTTAAGCTTGAGAACCTCCGTGTATTGCTTGGGGAGGTATTAGCTGCTCTGAATGACTGTAACACAGTTGCAGTACCAGAGAAATTGTGTAGGCTGGATAAATACTATGCGGTGCCGGTGTGTACTGATGTTTTTCCTATACCTAAAAGGCTTACAGAAATTATTAGCAAGGAGTGGGATAGACAGGGTGTGCCTTTTTCCCCACCTCCTATATTTAGAAAAATGTTTCCAATAGACGCCACTACACGGGACTTATGGCAGACGGTCCCTAAGGTGGAGGGAGCAGTCTCTACTTTAGCAAAGCGTACCACTATCCCGGTTGAGGACAGTTGTGCTTTTTCAGATCCAATGGATAAAAAATTGGAGGGTTACCTTAAGAAAATGTTTATTCAACAAGGTTTTATTTTACAGCCCCTTGCATGCATAGCGCCTGTCACGGCCGCGGCGGCATTCTGGTTTGAGGCCCTGGAAGAGGCCATCCATACAGCTCCATTGACTGACATGATTGACAAGCTTAGAACACTTAAGCTAGCTAACTCCATTTGTTTCTGATGCCATTGTTCATTTGACTAAACTTACGGCTAAGAATTCCGGATTCGCCATCCAGGCGCGTAGGGCGCTATGGCTTAAATCCTGGTCAGCTGACGTGACTTCGAAGTCTAAATTACTCAACATACCTTTCAAGGGGCAGATCTTATTCGGGCCTGGTTTGAAGGAAATTATTGCTTACATTACTGGAGGTAAGGGTCATACCCTTCCTCAGGACAGGGCCAAAGCAAAGGCCAAACAGTCTAATTTTCGTGCCTTTCGAAATTTCAAGGCAGGTGCAGCATCAACTTCCTCCGCTTCAAAGCAAGAGGGAACTTTTGCTCAATCTAAGCAGGCCTGGAAACCTAACCAGTCCTGGAACAAAGGCAAGCAGGCCAGAAAGCCTGCTGCTGCCTCTAAGACAGCATGAAGGAACGGCCCCCTATCCGGCGACGGATCTAGTAGGGGGCAGACTTTCTCTCTTCGCCCAGGCATGGGCAAGAGATGTTCAAGATCATATCTCAGGGATATCTTCTGGACTTCAAAGCTTCCCCTCCACAAGGGAGATTTCATCTTTCAAGGCTATCTGCAAATCAGATAAAGAAAGAGGTATTCCTACGATGTGTGCAAGACCTCCTAGTTATGGGAGTGATCCATCCAGTTCCGCGGACGGAACAAGGACAGGGTTTTTATTCAAATCTGTTTGTGGTTCCCAAAAAAGAGGGAACCTTCAGACCAATTTTGGATCTAAAGATCTTAAACAAATTCCTCAGAGTTCCATCTTTCAAAATGGAAACTATTCGGACCATCCTACCCATGATCCAAGAGGGTCAGTACATGACCACAGTGGACCTAAAGGATGCCTACCTTCACATACCGATTCACAAAGACCATCATCGGTTTCTAAGGTTTGCCTTTCTAGACAGGCATTACCAATTTGTAGCTCTTCCCTTCGGGTTGGCTACAGCCCCGAGAATCTTTACAAAGGTTTTGGGCTCACTTCTGGCGGTTCTAAGACCGCGAGGTATAGCGGTAGCTCCGTATCTAGACGACATCCTGATACAGGCGTCAAACTTTCAAGTTGCCAAGTCTCATACAGAGATAGTTCTGGCATTTCTGAGGTCGCACGGGTGGAAAGTGAACGAGGAAAAGAGTTCTCTATCCCCACTCACAAGAGTCTCCTTCTTAGGGACTCTTATAGATTCTGTAGAAATGAAAATTTACCTGACTGAGTCCAGGTTATCAAAACTTCTAAATGCTTGCCGTGTTCTTCACTCCATTTCGCGCCCTTCGGTGGCTCAGTGTATGGAGGTAATCGGCTTAATGGTAGCGGCAATGGACATAGTGCCATTTGCGCGCCTACATCTCAGACCGCTGCAATTATGCATGCTGAGTCAGTGGAATGGGGATTACACAGATTTGTCCCCTCTGCTAAATCTGGATCAAGAGACCAGAGATTCTCTTCTCTGGTGGTTGTCTCGGGTCCACCTGTCCAAGGGTATGACCTTTCGCAGGCCAGATTGGACAATTGTAACAGATGCCAGCCTTCTAGGTTGGGGTGCAATCTGGAACTCCCTGAAGGCACAGGGATTGTGGACTCAGGAGGAGAAACTCCTTCCAATAAATATTCTGGAGTTAAGAGCGATATTCAATGCTCTTCTGGCTTGGCCTCAGTTAGCAACACTGAGGTTCATTAGATTTCAGTCGGACAACATCACGACTGTGGCTTACATCAACCATCAAGGGGGAACCAGGAGTTCCCTAGCGATGTTAGAAGTCTCAAAAATAATTCGCTGGGCAGAGTCCCACTCTTGCCACCTGTCAGCAATCCATATCCCAGGCGTGGAGAACTGGGAGGCGGATTTTCTAAGTCGTCAGACTTTCCATCCGGGGGAGTGGGAACTCCATCCGGAGGTGTTTGCTCAGTTGATTCATCGTTGGGGCAAACCAGAGTTGGATCTCATGGCGTCTCGCCAGAACGCCAAGCTCCCTTGTTACGGATCCAGGTCCAGGGACCCAGAAGCGACGCTGATAGATGCTCTAGCAGCGCCTTGGTTCTTCAACCTGGCTTATGTGTTTCCACCGTTTCCTCTGCTCCCTCGACTGATTGCCAAAATCAAACAGGAGAGAGCATCTGTGATTCTGATAGCACCTGCGTGGCTACGCAGGACTTTGTATGCAGACCTAGTGGACATGTCATCCTTTCCACCATGGACTCTGCCTCTACGACAGGACCTTCTGATACAAGGTCCTTTCAATCATCCAAATCTAATTTCTCTGAGACTGACTGCATGGAGATTGAACGCTTGATTCTATCAAAGCGTGGCTTCTCCGAGTCAGTCATTGATACCTTAATACAGGCACGAAAGCCTGTTACCAGGAAAATCTACCACAAGATATGGAGTAAATATCCTTATTGGTGTGAATCCAAGACTTACTCATGGAGTAAAGTTAGGATTCCTAGAATATTGTCTTTTCTCCAAGAGGGCTTGGACAAAGGATTATCAGCTAGTTCCTTAAAGGGACAGATTTCTGCTCTGTCTATTCTTTTGCACAAGCGTCTGGCAGAGGTTCCAGACGTTCAGGCATTTTGCCAGGCTTTGGTTAGAATTAAGCCTGTGTTTAAACCTGTTGCTCCTCCGTGGAGCTTAAACTTGGTTCTTAAAGTTCTTCAAGGAGTTCCGTTTGAACCCCTTCATTCCATTGATATTAAACTTTTATCTTGGAAAGTTCTGTTTTTGATGGCTATTTCCTCGGCTCGGAGAGTCTCTGAGCTATCTGCCTTACAATGTGATTCTCCTTATCTGATTTTTCATGCAGATAAGGTAGTTCTGCGTACCAAACCTGGGTTTTTACCCAAGGTGGTTTCTAACAAGAATATCAATCAAGAGATTGTTGTTCCATCATTGTGTCCTAATCCTTCTTCAAAGAAGGAACGTCTTTTACATAATCTGGACGTAGTCCATGCCTTGAAGTTTTACTTACAAGCTACTAAGGATTTTCGTCAAACATCTTCCCTGTTTGTCGTTTACTCTGGACAGAGGAGAGGTCAAAAAGCTTCGGCAACCTTTGTCCTTTTGGCTTCGGAGCGTAATACGCCTAGCCTATGAGACTGCTGGACAGCAGCTCCCTGAAAGGATTACAGCTCATTCTACTAGAGCTGTGGCTTCCACATGGGCCTTCAAAAATGAGGCCTCTGTTGAACAGATTTGCAAGGCTGCGACTTGGTCTTCGCTTCACACTTTTTCAAAATTTTACAAATTTGATACTTTTGCTTCTTCGGAGGCTGTTTTTGGGAGAAAGGTTCTTCGGGCAGTGGTTCCTTCTGCTTAATCCTGCCTTGTCCCTCCCATCATCCGTGTACTTTAGCTTTGGTATTGGTATCCCACAAGTAATGGATGATCCGTGGACTGGATACACTTAACAAGAGAAAACATAATTTATGCTTACCTGATAAATTTATTTCTCTTGTAGTGTATCCAGTCCACGGCCCGCCCTGTCCTTTTAAGGCAGGTCTAAATTTTAATTAAACTACAGTCACCACTGCACCCTATGGTTTCTCCTTTCTCTGTTTGTTTTCGGTCGAATGACTGGATATGACAGTTGGGGGAGGAGCTATATAGCAGCTCTGCTGTGGGTGATCCTCTTGCAACTTCCTGTTGGGAAGGAGAATATCCCACAAGTAATGGATGATCCGTGGACTGGATACACTACAAGAGAAATAAATTTATCAGGTAAGCATAAATTATGTTTTTTGACCTTTCTATCACTTTAATTTAAACAGCTACGTCTTAACCTTTTTGTATGCTAAAAATTAATTTTAAAGTGATGGTGAACTCTCCCCAGATCAGGAATGTTAGTGATATTTTAGATGGAGTTTAATTCATCAGTTGTAATAAAGTTTAACTATAACTTACTTTTTAACCCCTTAACGACACGAGTCGTACAGGGTACGTCGCACACAACATACAGGCCCATTTATCAAGCTCCGTATGGAGCTTGAAGGGCCGTGTTTCTGGCGAGTCTTCAGACTCGCCAGAAACACAAGTTATGAAGCAGCGGTCTAAAGACCGCTGCTTCATAACCCTGTCCGCCTGCTCTGAGCAGGCGGACAGGAACCGCCGGAAATCAACCCGATCGAATACGATCGGGTTGATTGACAGCTCCCTGCTGGCGGCCGATTGGCCGCGAGTCAGCAGGGGGCGGCGTTGCACCAGCAGCTCTTGTGAGCTGCTGGTGCAATGTTAAATGTGGAGAGCGTATTGCTCTCCGCATTTAGCGAGGTCTTGCGGACCTGATCCGCAGTGTCGGATCAGGTCCGCAAGCCCTTTGATAAATGGGCCCCCTGGTCTTTAAAGACCAGCGACGTACCCTGTACGACTTTGGGGATTAAAGCGTCTGGAAGCGATCCTGATCGCTTCCAGCCGCTTTACGGTTATTGCAGTGATGCCTCGATATCGAGGCATCCTGCAATAACCTTTTTCCCCCATCCGATGCAGAGAGAGCCACTCTGTGGCCCTCTCTGCACCGGCATCGATGGCCGCAATCGTTGGTGGGTGGGAGCTGACCGTGGGAGGCGGGTGGGCGGCCATCGATGAAAAATTGAAGAGAGAGGGGGGCGGGATAGTCGGGAGCATGCACGGTAACGCGCGCGTGCACGGGGGGTGGCGGGCGGGCGCGTGCACGGGGAGGGAGCGGGTGGGAACCGCTACACTACAGCAAATACATGTGCTATATGAGTGGCAGTAAGGGGGGATAAAATCCCCAACAAAAGTAAATCTAAGGGATCTGGGAGCGGGTGGGGGATTGGTCTGTGGTGGGGGGAAGCTACACTACAGAAAAAATAAAATAAAAAAAAATTAAAAAAACACATTTGTATTTGCAAACAGGGTACTGGCAGACAGCTGCCAGTACCCAAGATGGCTCCCAGTAAGGTAGAGGTGAAGGGTTAGAGAGCTGTTTGGGGGGGATCAGGGAGGTTGGGGGCTAAGGGGGGGTCCTACACAGCTGCATATGTAAATATGCTATACAATTTTTTTATTTTTTTTTTAAATATACCTTTTATTTTAGTACTGGCAGACTTTCTGCCAGTACTTAAGATGGCGGGGACAATTGTGGGGTGGGGGAGGGAAGGGAGCTGTTTGGGAGGGATCAGGGGGTCTGATGTGTCAGGTGGGAGGCTGATCTCTACACTAAAGCTAAAATTAACCCTGCAAGCTCCCTACAAGCTCCCTAATTAACCCCTTAACTGCTAGCCATAATACACGTGTGATGCGCAGCAGCGTTTAGCGGCCTTATAATTACCAAAAAGCAACGCCAAAGCCATATATGTCTGCTATTTCTGAACAAAGGGGATCCCACAGAAGCATTTACAATCATTTATGCCATACTTTGAAAAGTTGTTTGTAAATAATTTCAGTGAGAAACCTAAAATTGTGAAAAATTTTACGTTTTTTTTTATTTGATCGCATTTAGCGGTGAAATGGTAGCATGAAATATACCAAGATGGGCCTAGATCAATACTTGGGGTTGTCTACTACACTAAAGCTAAAATTAACCCTAGACGCTCCCTAATTAACCCCTTCACTGCTGGGCATAATACACGTGTGATGCGCAGTGGCATTTAGCGGCCTTCTAATTACCAAAAAGCAACGCCAAAATCATATATGTCTGCTATTTCTGAACAAAGGGGATCCCAGAGAAGCATTTACAACCATTTATGCCATAATTGCACAAGTTGTTTGTAAATAATTTCAGTGAGAAACCTAAAGTTTGTGAAAATATTTGAGAAAAAGTGAAACTTTTTTTTTATTTGATTGCATTTGGTGGTGAAATGGTGGCATGAAATATACCAAAATGGGCCTAGATCAATACTTTGGGATGTCTTCTAAAAAAAAATATATACATGTCAAGGGTTAATCAGGGATTCCTGAAAGATATCAGTGTTCCAATGTAACTAGCGCTAATTTTGAAAAAAAGTGGTTTGGAAATAGCAAAGTGCTACTTGTATTTATGGCCCTATAACTTGCAAAAAAAGCAAAGAACATGTAAACATTGGGTATTTCTAAACTCAGGACAAAATTTAGAAACTATTTAGCATGGGTGTTTTTTGGTGATTGTAGATGTGTAACAGATTGTGGGGGTCAAAGTTAGAAAAAGTGTGTTTTTTTCAATTTTTTCCTAATATTTTATCATTTTTTTAAAGTAAATGATAAGATATGATGAAAATAATGGTATCTTTAGAAAGTCCATTTAATGGCGAGAAAAACGGTATATAATATGTATGGGTACAGTAAATGAGTAAGAGGAAAATTACAGCTAAACACAAACACAGCAGAAATTTAAAAATAGCCCTGGTCCTTCAGGGAAAGAAATTGAAAAATGGCCTTGGTCCTTAAGGGGTTAATATAGATATGAAATTCATATACTCTGTGCTCCGCTGCCCACTTCAAAGTAAATTTTTCAGTGAGCCAACGGTTTGAACTGTTGTCCAATCAGCGCTCTAGCTACAACAAAAGTGCCAAATGGGGAGAGCGCTGATTGTACAACAGTTCAAACCTTAAGCTCACCGAAAAATTTACTTTTGAAGTGGGCTGCACAGCGCGGGGTATTTGAATTTCATATCTATATTAAAGTGTCAGTAAACCTCAAAAATAATGTTATATAATTCTGCAAGTTTGTGCACTTTAAAATTTACCACTAAAGCAATAGTGCTTACAGGAACCAATTGTGAAAATTGACCTTTATGTACCTTTTTAATTGCTGTTCTTTTATATGCATAATAGAGAATTTGTGTTTTATGTTTGTACCTGTTTTAAAATTTATAGTCATGGTTTTCGTATCAAAATACATTGTTGCATGCACGACAAATTATTTTCCAAATAAACAGACTTAAAGGGACAGTATACACCAATTGTCATATAACTGCATGTAATAGACACTACTATAAAGAATAATATGCACAGATACTGATCTAAAAATATATTAAAAAAAAAGTTTAAAAACTTAGAAGCTCCTAGTTTTAGCTCTGTTTAAAAGGTTACTGGAACACCCACTGCAAGTGGGAAATAGCAGACCGTCCCCCTTCCTTTGCATATGAAAAGACCCTTTACTTAAACAGAAGCAAGCTGGAGTAGGTATACGTCTGTATTCTCCTAAAACTTTGAGGCTTGGTTAGAAATCTGAAAATCAGAGCAATGTTATTTAAAAATGAGCAAAACTATCCATTTTAAAAGAAACAAACAACTGTATGGGCTATATAAATGGATACTCTACAAAACATTTATGCAAAGAAAAATCTAGTGTATAATGTCCATTTTGATGAATTAGTGCCCGGGTTTTAATAAACCTATTAAAAACAAGGGCACTTTAATTCATCAAAATTGACATTTCACTGTTTTCTTCAAATACTTATCTTTTAATCTTGAATGCCGCTCCAGCGATTTCCCCCGGCCATCGGAAGCCTCTGCAGATGTAAGAAATGACGAATCAGGCTTCCTCCAATCACAGCTTCCCCCCCCCGGGGGAATCTTGGCCTGATGCAACGCTGTGATTGGAGGAAGCCGGATTCGTCAATTTGGACCAGCGAAAACGGCTTGCGACGGGCGGAGTAAGTGCTGGAGCGGCTGCCAGGATTAAAAGGTACGTTTTTGAAGAAAACAGTGAAATGACAATTTTGATGAATTAAAGTGCCCTTGTTTTTAATAGGTTTATTAAAAACCGGGCACTAATTCATCAAAATGGACCTTCACTTTAAGTTTGTGGCAAAATGTGTTAAACACGATGATGATGATGATTTATTATTATTATTATAATTATTATTATTATTAGAGAAAGGAAATGAACATAACTGCAAAACAATGCAACTAGTCTTGTTGTTTGCAGACTCAATTGAACAAGAAAAATGTGAATCACAAAATACAAATGTATTTTTTTTAAAGTGAGCAGGAACTGTAACCCATCGAATATTTTTTTTAGTATGAGTCCCAGCAAAAAAAAAAAAACTTCTGACTGCTGCTGCACTTTAAATGAAGTAACAAAAGTTATTTATGCTCTTGTAGAATGTGGTAAACCATTTCCTGTTATTGCAGAATTCTTCTCACAAGTATATATACCTTTTGTAACTGTTAAAGGGATAGTAAACACCAAAAATGTTATTGTTTAAAAAGATAGATAATCCCTTTATTTACCAGTTTTGCATAACCAACACTGTTATAGAAATATACTTTTTACCTCTGTAATTACCTTGTATATAAGCTTCTGCAGACTGCCTCCTTATCTCAGATCTTTTGACAGACCTGTATTTCAGACAATTAGTGCTGACTCTTAAATAACCCCATGTGCATGAGCACAATGTTATCTATATGAAACACATGAACTAACACCCTCTAGCTGTTAAACTGTAAAATGCATGCAGATAAGAGGCGGCCTTCAAGGGCTTAGAAATAAGCATATCAGCCTACCTAGGTTTAGCTTTCAATTAAGGATAACAAGAGAACAAAGCAAGATTGATGCTAAAAGTAAATTAAAAAGTTGTTTTAAATTACATGTTCTTTCTAAATCATGAAATTTGGACTTTACTATCCCTTTAATGTTTACTACTCACCATAAACTATTCAATCAGTACAAGAACAATATTACGTGACTGCCATAAGTATTTAAACAGAACCAGATGGCATTGCATGAACACACATGACATGTATGCAATTGAAGGAGAACTATGTGGCTATTGGAAAACAATTGCAGTACACAAAATTTAAATTTGTCTCTGTTAGAGGTGTCCTTTTAATGCTATTCAATAGCAAGACAACAGAAGTGTCTTGCTTATCATCTGTATGTGGAAACCAGAACATTAGAGACCCTGTTTAGTTATACATAAGGAAACAACTTTTGTAATTTTCATTATTTTGTCCCCTTTTTATGTAATTTTTAGCTCTGAAAGTTGATCAATTCCTAATTTTCAGAACATGAAAAGCTCCCTGCTGACTTCTCAAGGGCAACTCTTCTACATATATATGCCTAACTGGCTATAACTGATAGCAACTGCAAAAAAAAAAAGAAGAGTACTTTAGTCTGCAGACAACAAGGTCAGGCACTGTCATAAAGTCAGTATAAAGCCCAGATTGGCTACTCTAAGGCAAATGGTCGGTGGAGTTTGACTATTGAAAAACAATTGCAGTAAAAAGAATGTTTGAACATTAAGACTTGGCTGATGTTCTATAGCAACACAACAGAAATGTCTTGTAATTACAAGGTGTTTACTGTCCCTTTTAAGGAGGATATGCCTATTTATAGGTTAGACTCCAACACAGTATAGTAAATGATTTACAAAGTCAGTTTACCGTATTCCAGCATAAAATAATACACAGTGCAGTATCTATCCACCGCTGTTCAAGCATGCCATTGTATCTATGTCAAGGCCAAATCAATTCATTGGAAGGTGACTAAATATAACCAAGCATGTTTATAAAGGGCCATTTAACTGATGTACAGATTCAATATATTAAAATAATGTTCACAACTTAAAGGTGTGAATATGTATGTATATATATATGTGTGTATGTGTGTGTGTGTGTATGTATGTATGTATATATATATATATATATATATATATATATATATATATATATATATATATATATATATATATATATATATATATATATATAATTCCGATAGAGCATGCAACTTTCTAATTAACTTATCAATTTTTCTTCGTTCTCTTGGTATCTTTATTTGGAAAAAGCAGAAATGTAAGCTTATCAGCCGGCCCATCTTTGGTTCAGCACAGAGGCGTAACTAGAAATCACAGGGCCCAGGTGCAAGAATCTAAGAACGGCCCCCCTCCACAAAAAGTGAATTTTATACATTTTTTTTTTTTTTTTTTTAAACATTTAACACAGAAAAAAAATGTGAATGAGATTACATGTCTGCAAAAGGAGGTACCCTGTGCCCACAGTTTGTGAGATGGTCTGACCCCCTATTACTGTATATAGTGACACTGTTTAACCCACCAGTACTGTATATAGTGAGTCAGTGACACAGTCTGTAATCTGCCGGTGAGATGGCTGGCCTGACCCTACCCGACCCAGTACTTTATAAAGTGACCACAGTAGTCTGTGACATGGTCCAGCCCGCCTGTACTGTATATTGTGGTACTGTATAGTGACACTGTTTACCCCCCCCCCCCATGCTGTAGTAACAAGGTCTGTAATTTGCTGGTTCCACAAATAAATATATATATATATATATATATATATATATATATATATATATATATATATATATATATATATATATATATATATATATATATATATATATATATATATATATATATATATATATATATATATATATATATACACATACACATACACATACACATACACACACGTAAAACAGACTAATTCCGGTAGTCAGACACTTTTTTTTTTTTTTTTTTCTTTTTGAGAAACTGGGCCCCCAGCAATTGCGACCTCTGCACCCCCTGTAGTTTCGTCCCTGGGTAGCGCTTGCTCATTAATGGCTAAATTTAGCATGCTCTATCTGAATCATGAAAATAAAAATTTGGGTTTAGTATCTCTTAACATTTACTGCTGATGCACAGATGAGTTTGCACGGTGGGGGGCTCTAAGATGGGCAGGAAATTATGCTAAAAAAAAGAGAGAAAATTTATAGACACAATGTCTTTTTCTTGACTGTAAAAAGAGGAACATGCTTTGGTAATAAATACTTCATTTGGTTTTCTCGTAAGAACTTACTGGGGAGTTGCAATATTTTTATGCTGTGCATATTTACAGGGGAGTTCCAATGTTTTTATGCTGTGCACATCACTGTAAACATTAAGATAGGTACAATGCATGATACACATAGCAATGCAAGAGCCATGAAAATTAATATTGAACATTATTTTTTTTTTCTTCTTCCAGATCCCCGTTGGAAAGGTTAGGCAATTACCTTTCCAATGGTGGGTCTTGGGGGTCTGTAGCTGCTTAGATGCCCTGAGATACAGGCATACAGGCTTCTAAGCAGCATGCCCCATTTCCCTATACTTTCTATTGTAAATTTTAAATAAAGTTGCGCGGTGACGTCATCACGTCATTGCACGTGACGTCACTGCACATAATGGGAAGCCCCGGCGATGCCTGTCACTATACAGGCCCGATCGCCGGGGTGGGAGTCGGTAGGAGCCCCCAGATTGCTAAAAAGGTAGTTGAGTGCTAGCGACGGCTCTGAGCCATCTTTGGCACTCGAGGCATGAAAGTCCAAATTAAACACTCATGATTCATATCACATAAACTGGGCGAATGAAATTAATAATTCTAAGGGAGTTAGATTTTTAAATATTCTCAGGGATAACTTCTTGTCACTTCATTCCAGATATACGGTATAAGGAATGTAATAAAGCTTGTAAAAAATTTAAAAAAAAAAAAAAAAAAAAAAAAAAAAGGAATCTAATTAGCCAAACTTTTAAATGAGAGATTAATTGCAAAGAATTTTAAAGGAACAGTAAAGTCAAAAATTTAACTTTCATTATTCAGATAGAGCATACGATTTTAAACAACTTTCCAATTTAATTCTGTTATCAAATTTGCTCAGTGTTTTGCAACATTATTTGTAGCTTTATGACAGCAGTGTTTTGCAACATTGTATAACAGAGTACTAAAGACACGTGCACACTCCTGAGCTCTTATGAGCCTACATGGTTGTACTCTTAAATAAAAGATACCATGAGAACTGAATCATGAAAGTTTTTAATTTTGACTTTACTGTCCCTTTTTAAAGTCAAAACCTAAAAGTTTTTTTTTAAGAACATCAATGGCAAAAAATCTAAGAAGGAAAATATTGCTACGTTAAAATATGTGAAGGGTAAAATGATTAGCAGTGACAGAGATAAGGCTGAGGTTCTAAATCAGTTCTTTTATTCAATATACACAAGAGAGGAACCAATGGGAGATAATTTGAAACAAACTAGAACATGCAATCCCATAACATTAACTGGGTTTTCTCTAGGATATCAGGAAAAAACTGTATAATATTAAGGTAAATAAAACTCCAGGCCCAGATGTCATACACCCAAGGGTGTTAAGGGAATTTATCACTGTTATAGACAAACCTCTACTCCATACAATTATCCTCAGGCATGGTACCCCAAGGACTTGCGTAAAGCTGATGTGGTGCCACTTTTTAAAAAGGGAAGCAGGGCTGATCCTGGAAGCTATAGACAAGTTAGTCTGACATCAATAGTGGGGAAGATACTTAAAGGGATTATATTAATGAGCATGTTTGTGTAAACAAGATTTATTAGTTCAAATCAGCATGGTTTTATGAGAAATAGATTGTCAAACTAATTTGATTCTACGAGGAATGAAGTAAAACATAGATAAAGAGGAATCAATTGATTTTATATACTTGGATTTTGCGAAGGTGTTTGATACAGTGCCACACAAGAGATTAAATGGACATAATACTCATATGCTAAATCACTTGAAACTGATGCAGTATAACTGTAAAAAGCTGACAGGAAAATATCACCTGAGCATCTCTATGTAAAAAAGGAAGAGATTTTACCTCACAATTTCCTCAGCTCAGCAGAGTAAGTTCTGTGTAAAAAGTTATACTTCACCTGCTCCCAGCTGCAGGTAATTTTTTTTTAAAGAAAATGAAGAAATGAACAGCAGCCAATCAGCATCAGCAGTGCTGAGGTCATGAACTCTTACTGTGATCTCATGAGATTTGACTTAACTCTCATGAGATTTCATAGTAAGCTTCCTTTACCTGATTGGTGAAATAATATGAGAGTGCACGATGCTCATCCTTTCAGCTGTCCCAGGACAGACACACTAAAATGCTTCTTAGAAATTCTTTACAATGGGAGGTGGCTACTGAGGAACTTTTGAGGTAAAATATCTTTCTTTTTTACGTAGAGATGTTCAGGTGATATTTTCTAGTCGGCTTTTTACAGCTATGCTGCATCACTTTCAAGTGTTTAAACATTTGGGTATTATGGCCCTTTAATGCTCAAAATTAAGGAATAGCCGAAAATGTTAGCTCATGGATAAATAAATGGATAAAAGACAGGGATCAACAAGTGGTAGTAAACTAATCATACTTAGATTGGACAAGGTAATCAGTGGAGTCCCCCAGGGATCAGTACTGGGCCCTGTTCTTTTTAATATTTTTTATTAATTACTTGGAGCAAGGATTAAATAGCAGCATCTCTTTTTTTTGCAGTTGATACAAAGTTGTGTAAGGTCATTAGGACAGTGCAGGTTGAAATTGTTGTTTTATAAGGGGATCTACAAAAATTTGAAGAATGGGCAGGTAAATGGAAAATGAGATTTAAATGGACAGTCTACTCCAGAATTATTGTTGTTTAAAAAGATGGATAATCCCTTTATTACCCATTCCCCAGTTTTGCATAACCAACGCAGTTATATAAATATACTTTTTGCTTACTCCTAGGTTACTCCACGGGCGTGAGCACAATGTTATCTATATGGCACACATGAACTAAAGCTCTCTAGCTGCAAAAACTGTCAAATGCATTCAGATAAGAGGCGGCCTTCAAGGGTTTAGAAATTATCATAAGAGCCTACCTAGGTTTGCTTTCAACTAAGAATACCAAGAGTACAGAGCAAATTAGATAAAAAGTAAATTAGAAAGTTGTTTAAAATTCCATGCCCTATCTGAATCATTAAAGTTTAATTTTGATTAGACTGTTCTTTTAATAATGGAAAATGTAAAGTTTAACATTTTGGAAGTAAAAATAAAGCAAGCAACCTATTATTTAAATGGGACAAGACTTGGTAAAACAGAGGAGTAAAGGGATTTGGGAGTACTTATGGATAACAACAAGCTAAAGATGTGTGCACAGGGCAGTGGCTAAGGCTAATAATATACTAGAATATATTAAGATGCGTTGATGCAAGGGAGGAAAGCATAATTCTGTCACTATATATAAACCCCTGGTAAGACCTTACCTTGAGTGTGGAGTGCAGTTCTGGGGACCAATCTAAAAAAATACATTACAGACAAAGATGTTCAGAGAGAGGACACAAATCTAATAAGGGGAATAGAGAATTTAAAGGGACTCTGAACCCCCCAAATTTTTCTTTCGTGATTCAGACAGAGCATGCAATTTTAAGCAACTTTCTAATTTACTCCTATTTTCAATTTTACTTCGTTCTCTTGCTATCTTTATTGGAAAAAGAAGGCATCTAAGCTTTTTTTTTTTGGTTTAGAACTCCGGACAGCACTTTTTTTTATTGGTGGATGAATTTATCCACTAATCAGCAAGAACAACCCAGGTTGTTCACCTAAAATGCACCGGCATCTAAACTTATATTCTTGCATTTCAATTCAAATAAAGATACCAAGATAAGGAAGAAAATTTGATAATAGGAGTATATTAGAAAGTTGCTTAAAATGTCATGCTCTATCTGAATCACAAAAGAAAAAAATTGAGTTTAGTGTCCCTTTAAGCTATGAGGAGAATTTAGCCAAACCAGTCTGTTTTCTCTAGAAAAAGGTGCTTGAGATGTGATATGATTACTTTATATAAATATATTCAAGGCATATATACAGAGATGGCATAAGCTTTGTTTATTCTATGAAAATTGTTTGACAATTTAAGGCCTGGAGGAAAGGAGATTTAATCTACAGCAACATAAATATTTTTTCACTGTAAGAGCAATCAGCTTGTGGAACGCATTACCTAAGGAGGTAGTAAATGCTGATACATTTAAAAATGGTTTAGATACATTTTTGGCTAGAAACAGAATTTAAAGATATGATTGCTTGTGTTAAATGGGTCAGCTTTTTTAATGGGATTAATTTTAAGCTCAACTGTAACCAAATGTACCTCTTTTTTATGGTAACCTTAGTTAAAAATGCTACTTTGATGTAAAATAAATTTGCTTTATTTTATTATTGTTAGAAATATACAAAATTTCATAACTAATACAGGACTATTGTAAAGCAACACAGAAGCCTTAACGGCAATATCGGTCACCTACATTCTCCCCGCTCTTGTTTCATGACAAACTTTTCACCAATGCTCCAGATAACAATTCTTTACATATCTCTTTTTCTTATACCTCTTTTTTTGTAGCATTGTAAACTTCAGTGGAGAAATTCATGATTCATTGAAACTGTTGTTTTGCACTTTATGCATTTTATTTAAGTTAATAAAGCCTGCATTTAATAAAAAATAAATAAATAAACAAATGACCCTCACATTTTGAAAACTCTACACATAACATTGTTACAAACATGCAGAGAAAGAAAAACGGAGGCGCCACCATGGCCTAGTACTACCAAAGCATATGTAGACAGATGCAGATGAATGTATATACTAACAAACAAAAAGCACCCAGCGGTGCTAATGAGGCAGACTGGAACTTCGCAGTGGTCCAGCTCACTGATATCCCCCAGCAGAGATCCAATCCAATTTCTTAGAAGGAACCTGTTGTTTGATGCCTAAATAAGCAGAAAAGGCAAACAAACATGACCCAGTAACGTTTACACAAGAGCAATATATATATATATATATATATATATATATATATATATATATATATTGCTCTTGTGTAAACGTTACTGGGTCATGTTTGTTTGCCTTTTCTGCCAGTACTTAAGATGGCGGGGACAATTGTGGGGTGGGGGAGGGAAGAGAGCTGTTTGGGAGGGATCAGGGGGTGTGATGTGTCAGGTGGGAGGCTGATCTCTACATTAAAGCTAAAATTAACCCTGTAAGCTCCCTACAAGCTACCTAATTAACCCCTTCACTGCTAAACAAAATACACATGTGATGTGCAGCGGCATTTAGCGGCCTTCTAATTACCAAAAAGCAAAGCCAAAGCCATATATGTCTGCTATTTCTGAACAAAGGGGATCCCAGAGAAGCATTTTCAACCATTTGTGCCATAATTGCACAAGCTGTTTGTAAATGATTTCAGTGAGAAACCTAAAGTTTGTGAAAAAGTGAACTATTTTTTTTTTTTTTTTATTTGATCGAATTTGTGGTGAAATGGTGGCATGAAATATACCAAAATGGGCCTAGATCAATACTTTGGGTTGTCTACTACACTAAAGCTAAAATTAACCCTACAAGCTCCCTAATTTAACCCCATCACTGCTGGGCACAATACACGTGTGGTGCGGAGTGGCATTTAGCGGCCTTCTAATTACCAAAAAGCAACGCCAAAGCCATATATGTCTGCTATTTCTGAATAAAGGGGATCCGAGAGAAGCATTTATAACTATTTGTGCCATAATTGCACAAGTTGTTTGTAAATTATTTCCGTGAGAAAACTAATGTTTGTGAAAAAGTGAACAATTTTTTTTTTTTTATTTGATCGTATTTGGCGGTGGCATGAAATATACCAAAATGGGCCTAGATCAATACTTTGAGATGTCTTATAAAACAAAATATATACATGTCAAGTGATATTCAGGGATTCCTGAAAGATATCAGTGTTCCAATGTAACTAGCGCTAATTTTGAAAAAAAAATGGTTTGGAAATAGCAAAGTGCTACTTGTATTTATTGCCCTATAACATTGGGTATTTCTAAACTCTGGATAAAATTTAGAAACTATTTAGCATGGGTGTTTTTGGTGGTTGTAGATGTGTAACAGATTTTGGGGGTCAAAGTTAGAAAAAGTGTGTGTTTTATAAAATAAGAATTTTTTTTTTTTTTATAGTAGATTATAAGATATGATGAAAATAATGATATCTTTAGAAAGTCTATTTAATGGCGAGAAAAACGGTATATAATGTGTGGGTACAGTAAATGAGTAAGAGGAAAATTACAGCTAAACACAAACACCGCAAAAATTTAAAAATAGCCTTGGTCCCAAATGGACAGAAAATGGAAAAGTGCTGTGGTCATTAAGGGGTTAAAGAGAGCAAACATTTATAGTCACTAAAGCCATCGTGTTGTATGTGAGCAGACAAGCAGGGGGAATTTTAAAAGGTGCAGAAGTGCATTTCAGATCACCTAAAATTATTTTTGTAATATACAATTTTATGCATTTGCAAAAATACTGGATAACTTCTTTTTTTTTTTTTTGTGTGTGTGCCTAGCATATAATGGTAACCCATTAGTGCAGAGCTTTCCAAACTTTCCATGTTGGTGACACACTTTTTAGACCTACATCATTTCGCGACACAGTAATTCAGTTGTACTAGCAAACAGGAGGTTAAACTAACTTGTTTTAAACCTTTCGTGTCAGGGCTAAAGTGCCTACATCAGAACAACTGTTCTGATGTAGACAAATTGAAACTACGCGATTGTGCACACGATCGAGAGATTTCAATTATTGGATCGCATCTGGGGGGCGTCCCTACAACCCTAGGAACGCCCTCCAGACCGCGATCAAATCCTGAAAGCACAGAAGGCTTCAGGACAGCCGTTAGCTATGACGTTCTATTCCGTCATAACGGCTTTAAAGCCCAGTGTAATTATGACGGAATAGAACGGCATAACGGCTTTAAAGCCCAGTGTAATTATGACGGAATAGAACGGCATAACGGCTTTAAAAGGTTAAGAGATACGGACAAAAAAAATAAATTATATAATAACAAAATGTATTTACAAGTAACAGTATGTAAGTATGTGCAAGACTTAAAAATAAAGCTTCATAACACCAATAGCTACTTACTATTTTAATGGGCTGTATGAGGTTGATGGGATGAACACAGTTTCTGAATATTTAGTGGAATATTAGATAAAGACGCTCACATTTCATCAACAAGCATTTTTAAGCTTCCACTTCCTATCCATATATCAGGAGCAGCAATGCACTACTGGGAGCTAGCTGCAAAAAAAAACAAACACTGAGTTCTGACTTTAGCTCAGCGTTTAATCTGCCGACCTCAGAGCTCTGCGAGTCAGACTGACTACTGCCCATGCTGCAAACACACTGCTGTCCCACTCACCTACTACACATGCAGTCACGAGCTGATTGAGGAGACTACACGTGCAGTCAGGAGCCAATGTGCCGCCAATGGGAATAGTTTCAGTTCCCGACTTCCCGCTAAGCGGTGCTAATAGATTAAGATGATCTGTGACCCACTAGGTTTCAATTACGTGTCAACCACGTGATTTGTGTAGCAGGCAGGCGGAAAGTCGGAACAAACCTTCACACTGCTGCCGACACACTGTGTCATGACACACAGTTTGGAAAGCACTGCATTAATGTATTTGAGACACGCAATAGACACATGCATGCACCTATATTAGGGAACAAACATGGTAATCATACAGGGAGTGCAGAATTATTAGGCAAGTTGTATTTTTGAGGATTAATTTTATTATTGAACAACCATGTTTTCAATGAACCCAAAAAACTCATTAATATCGAAGCTGAATAGTTTTGGAAGTAGTTTTTAGTTTTTTAGTTATAGCTATTTTAGGGGGATATCTGTGTGTGCAGGTGACTATTACTGTGCATAATTATTAGGCAACTTAACAAAAAACAAATATATACCCATTTCAATTATTTATTTTTACCAGTGAAACCAATATAACATCTTAACATTCACAAATAATACATTTCTGACATTCAAAAACAAAACAAAAACAAATCGGTGACCAATATAGCCACCTTTCTTTGCAAGGACACTCAAAAGCCTGCCATCCATGGATTCTGTCAGTGTTTTGATCTGTTCACCATCAACATTGCGTGCAGCAGCAACCACAGCCTCCCAGACACTGTTCAGAGAGGTGTACTGTTTTCCCTCCTTGTAAATCTCACATTTGATGATGGACCACAGGTTCTCAATGGGGTTCAGATCAGGTGAACAAGGAGGCCATGTCATTAGATTTTCTTCTTTTATACCCTTTCTTGCCAGCCACGCTGTGGAGTACTTGGACGCGTGTGATGGAGCATTGTCCTGCATGAAAATCATGTTTTTCTTGAAGGATGCAGACTTCTTCCTGTACCACTGCTTGAAGAAGGTGTCTTCCAGAAACTGTCAGTAGGACTGGGAGTTGAGCTTGACTCCATCCTCAACCCGAAAAGGCCCCACAAGGCTCATCTTTGATGATACCAGCCCAAACCAGTACTCCACCTCCACCTTGCTGGCGTCTGAGGTCGGACTGGAGCTCTCTGGCCCTTTACCAATCCAGCCACGGGCCCATCCATCTGGCCCATCAAGACTCACTCTCATTTCATCAGTCCATAAACCTTAGAAAATCAGTCTTGAGATATTTCTTGGCCCAATCTTGACGTTTCAGCTTGTGTGTCTTGTTCAGTGGTGGTCGTCTTTCAGCCTTTCTTACCTTGGCCATGTCTCTGAGTATTGCACTGTGAAAGAATGTGGGAAAATAGTGCGCTGGTATATAGAGTATCAGACCGCTTACAGTGTTTTTTTAGATCCTTCAATCTAAAAATAGTGTATAGTGAAAGAAAGGGGAGGTCTTGTAAGGGCGCTAATAGCTGAAGATACTTATGTGAAATTATTAATATTATCTGTGATAAATATTTGTAATAAAATGAAATCAAATAGGAACAGTATCTAAAAAAACAAGTGATTTATTTGGTTACAATATGATTTGAAAAAATATATAGAGACGTCTCTATTACAATTCAATAAAAAAACAATAATGAAATTTAGCATAAAAAATGATAAAAAGTGGTACTGATTAGTACTTCATGAGAAATTTAGATTACTGTTTAATAGTATAGTCACAAAGAAAATTCTATTGGGGTGTGACTAAACAGTTAGCCAAAGTTTCTCGTGAGTTATTAAGTTTGTATACAGTTTATACATAAAAATATATTTAAAATACCAATATCGGCTTGATAAAACTTCTGCAAAGGCTATATATTGCACAAAAAATTATAATGGAGCTTGAAGAGGAGCTGGTGCATAGGAGGAAAATTATATAGGGTTATGCTCTAGCTCGGATTAGATCAATCCTTATATCTGTATTCCAGCGAACCACTCATCAGTACCCACTTTTTATCATTTTTTATGCTAAATTTCATTATTGTTTTTTATTGAATTGTAATAGAGACGTCTCTATATATTTTTTCAAATCATATTGTAACCAAATAAATCACTTGTTTTTTTTAGATACTGTTCCTATTTGATTTCATTTTATTACAAATATTTATCACAGATAATATTAATAATTTCACATAAGTATCTTCAGCTATTAGCGCCCTTACAAGACCTCCCCTTTCTTTCTGAGTATTGCACACCTTGTGCTTTTGGGCACTCCAGTGAGTGTGCAGGCTCTGAAATATGGCCAAACTGGTGGCAAGTGGCATCTTGGCAGCTGCACGCTTGACCTTTTCTCAGTTCATGGGCAGTTATTTTGCGCCTTGGTTTTTCCACACGCTTCTTGCGACCCATGTTGACTATTTTGAATGAAACGCTTGATTGTTCGATGATCACGCTTCAGAAGCTTTGCAATTTTAAGAGTGCTGCATCCCTCTGCAAGATATCTCACTATTTTTGACTTTTCTGAGCCTGTCAAGTCCTTCTTTTGACCCATTTTGCCAAAGGAAAGGAAGTTGCCTAATAATTATGCACACCTGATATAGGGTGTTGATGTCCATTAGACCACACCCCTTCTCATTACAGAGATGCACATCACCTAATATGCTTAATTGGTAGTAGGCTTTCGATCCTATACAGCTTGGAGTAAGACAACATGCATAAAGAGGATGATGTGGTCAAAATACTCATTTGCCTAATAATTCTGCACTCCCTGTAGTGTACTAAGAAAACATTTTGTTAGTGAAAGCGTAGTGCACTATAAATGATATTCTGATTTCTTTTCCTTTAAACTTAGCACATATGCCCTAAGGAAATATTTGGTCAGCATGTGCGGGTCATACGTAAACCTCAGCCATAACAGCTGGAACTTGCCCAACCGGTTTACAACTCCTCGTTCTAGCCTTTGATATTATAACACAAAAAACACAGCCCATCACAAAAATGCCATATAAATTCATCAACTACAGGGAACAAATATTAGCCAGAATCCTGTTGTATCTACTAAAAGTACAAAAAAACATCACAGGTTATGTATGTATTATATTATCTCATCAACAACTAGTTTTTAAAGAATGCCTTACATTCAACAGGTCTTCAGCTAGCATTGTCCCAGCAACATTTTCCAGATGTAACTGCACAATGATCCATTTAAAACTGCAACTAACAGTTGGGGATAGCACAAATCATCTATGATCCTCATATATCTTTAACCCTTCATTATTTATTTTGTCCCCTGTAATTCAATTCTGAAATTGTGAGCTTTTCCGTTACTGTTAGAAATCTAAGTGCAGAACACTGTTATGTTCCACACAGCCAATGGCTGCACACTCTAGTGACAGATTTATAGCTGCCCCTGATTGGCCACAGCAGAGAAGGTAACCTAAGTTCCAACATAGCTTTATAGACACTAAAACTAACACTTATATTGTCAATATTTAAACGGCTAATGAAACTTTAAAGAATATATATACATGTTATTCTCGGACTAATATTTTCTTTGAATGCATTATTGTATCTAGCATTTATTTAGTGTTTAATGTTCCTTTAAGGACACTATGGAATTGAAATCTGGAAAGTAATCTTCCATATAAAAACACCATATATGATTACATTTTGGGCACACTAAATATTTAAATGCTGAGCAAACTATATGGCCCTTTCTTGTTTTTTCTACGTCATCTGGTACCCTAACATCCTCTTTGTACAACACTTGGGTATGTAGAGAAGAGGGCACCATTTTCTAGAAGTGCAGATGAAGATGGACTAAATACTAAATCTGCTTCCCTTCAAAAATCACAAATATACACACAACCATGAAACTACATAAGATTAACATTAATACTAATACAGAGCTCATGGATAAGCTGTAAATAATCTAACATTACAGACATTGGAGCTTTGAAAGGGGTAAGACTTTAATTACAGCAGAAACCAGCAATAATCCGCTAAATAAACCACAAACTTACATTACATATTGTGCTAGCAAGGAGAGCAGAAATATATTACTCAGTAAAAAACGCAAAATTAACTACAGGCAGGGAAGATGCCAAAAAGCAGGAAATTATGAAACTCATTTAAAAATAATAAAAAAATAACGAACTTGGTTTACAACCTACACTTCTATCAGTACTGCAGAAGGCATGTCAGGGTAATGCACCCTACAACATAGGAATAGTGTATAATGGTATTTGGTACACCAACTATTTAAAATAAACACATACAGTAGCATATCTTATTTGCAAGTGTTTGCTACATCAGAATAATTCAACAGGGTGATAATACTATTCACTAACCTGTTTTCATAGGTAATACAATAACTAATTCTCATGTGTTTTGGGTTATGCATAGCATAACATAAATTTTTAAATACCAAGTGTCACAATTACCTCATGATTTTAATGATGTCAGTGGTTTAATTTCTTTTCTTTTTGAGTCCTGAATTTCTGTGCCTGCTATTTACAATTCTTATCAAAACCATCTAAAAAAGGCATGGTTTTTTTGTTTGTTTTTTTTTAGGGGTAGAATGGTTTTTATTACCTGCAGTCTGAGAACCAGATATTATGTGCAATCTGCTCTTTTAGGAGAGGTGATTTTGAGGCAGAGATGTCAACGCAGTGACAGAAAGTGTTCGCCATCAGGGGGGACACAAACCTTTAGGGGGGTCACTTAGAGTTGAAACACTCGGGATTACTTGGGACATGTTTTGATCACTTTTGTGTTACAGAATGACCAAATATGACAGACATGTTTGGTATCAAAATAATCCTCATGATGTCACCATAGGATTGTTTATATGTGTATGTGAACTGTGTATACATAACTAAATTTATAAATATCCTATAACTTTAGCCAGGGTTTAAATGTGTCTATGGTCTGGCTATTCTTTCCCACTCTCTTGAAGGGTCCCGGCCAGAAAACTGACCTTAAGAAAAAATTGTACATTAATAGTGAATTTAGCAAAATAATATCTTCATTCTACATGGGAGGCTGCATACAACAGCAGAAGTGACCATCTTTTCCTTGCTATCTCCCTTTGGACAGGTATCTAATTCAGTACAGCATTAGGTTCTGTTATATTTTCTCTGTTTTGCTTAAAAACTTTTGTTTTTGTGTCTGTGTTTTAATAGATTTTTTTTTTTTTTAAATGCACTGGACTCTGCTAGTTTTTGCCTTATTACCGAAGAGACTAGTAATAACAGTATTTTGTGTTTTTCTAGACTGATTTTGCCAAATTGGTGTATTGGAATGTTTAATTTGTTAGTCTGGGGGTTTTTCCTTAGGGTTCCCATATGATATTCTTAAAGTGGTGACAGCAGAATTAGTCTAGTGTGGGTAGCGTAAAGGGGATTTAAAAGCATTTTTCTGGGTCTAGTACAGACTAGATTATTTGTTAACCCTTGTACCCACTGGAATAAGTAACAGGCTTGCCTGGAGTGGGCAAGACTATGACAAACTGTTAATGGTCTGTTAACCCTTTCTGTGACACACTGGTGACTTTTGCAGGGTTTGGTTTAACCCTGTATGTCACACACAAGCAACACTAACTGTGTGAAGTAGTTTGGAAGTATTGAAGTGTTATGAGAATGCCAGACTTGGTTAAGTTGTAAGCTATGTGTGATGCATTTAGAAGTATTATAAGAAATCTTATTGTGAATACTTTTTAATAAAATGTAGCTATCCTATATAAAATTGATAATGTGTGATAGGAGAAAATACTGTTACATCAGTTTCTGGGGTCCTCTGAAACAGATGCGCAGTTATAGATAATAGGGGGAAGAAAGAAATTAAAGGGATGTGAAACCCAAAGTTTTTCTTTCATGATGCAGATAGAGCTTACATTTGTAAACAACCCTTACATTTACTACTAATATTATTTCTGCTTTATCCTCTTGGTATCCTTTCTTGAAAGAGTGGCAATTCACTACTGCGTGCTAGCGGAACACATAGGTAATCTAACCACACGAGGCATAGAGGTGCAACCACCAATCGGCCAACTAGTTCCCAGCTCTAACGAGAGATGCTTTTCAACAAAGGATACCAAAAGAACAATGCAAACTAGATTAAGTAAAATGGGAAAAGTTGTTTAGAATTGTGTGCTCTTTCTGAATCATTAATACATTTTTGGGTTCTATGTATTGAGTATACATATTGTTATTGCAGTATGTAAGTTATGCTTTGACTTATGTATAATGTAATTTTCCCAGTGATATAGTATGCAATCCATGAAATGCTGCTAGTTTTGGTGTCCGCTAATGTTACCACTTTTGTGATAGGTGCATTTGGGTTATGTGCATTTTTTTTTTTTTTTTTTTTAATTTGTTCTTTTGCGTTCTTCCCTTTTATTAATTGTGTATTTCTTCTTTTATGGAGAATCTATATGTAAATGTTAGTACTGTACCATGTTAAAACCTGTTCAAATGATTGTTTCTTGCAATCTCTTAAAGTGAAGGTCAATTTAGATGTATTGGTGCCTGGTTTTTAATAACCTAGTTAAAAACATGGGGCACTTTAATTCATCAAAATTACATTTCACTCGATTTCTTCAAATACTCACCCTTTAATTCTGTGACAACCGCTGCAGCGCTTCCTCCGCCCGTCGCAGAGCCCTCTACGCGGGTCCAAAATGACGAATCCAGCTTCCTCCAATCACTGCATTGCCTCAGGCCATGATTCCTCCCCGGGGGGAAGCCGTGATTGGAGGAAGCCGGATTCGTCATTTCTGACGTAGAAGAGGCTTCCGACAGCTGGGGTAATCGCTGAACGGCTGTGAAGCTTAAAAGGTAAGGTATTTTGAAGAAAATAAGTGAAATGTAAATTTTGATGAATTTCAAGTGCCCTTGTTTTTAATAGGATTATTAAATAACCGGGCACTGATTCATCTGAATTGACATTCACTTTAATTCTAATAAAATAAATAAAGAGTAATAATAATTATTATTATTAGTTATTTGTAGAGCGCCAACAGATTTTGCAGCGCGCTATCATTTTCATACCATCATTGCATAATATATTAGTCAATATCAAACTCATAATTATTTTTCCACATCTCATGAAAAGTTATTCACATATCTTCTACCTCCCTATATTTAGCAAAAATAAAACTGATCTGTTCAGCCTAGTAACAATAATACAATAGTGCACAAAAATAAACTACATTTGCAACAGCAAATTCACATTTTAAACATAGTGTGTCCTTAGCATATTTTCTGGAGTGAATATTCAAATGATAAACTAACTGCCTTTTCTGTTTAGACATGTTCATCGTAATTACTACTTGTTAGGTTGAATTAAGGGGGGGGGGTTGTATTAAAAGTTATGGTTGTAACATTTAAAATGTTCACTCTAATTAATAGACGTGTAATAAACGCTAAAATCAGTATAGGGATCTACCATGAAACAAAGATTTATATAATTATATTTCCATACAGAGCTTAGAGTCAGGGACTAGCCCCTGTCAAACACAGACAGTTGAGAGGTCAGCATTCACTCTCTTTTTCATTATCTATAAGGAACCCATGGTTGGCTGGGGTTCAAGAATTTACAAGTTTTTTCTTCTGCACAGATTACCCTAGACAAGAACCCAGGGATTGGGATTTGCTCTAGGAACACATAGGGACACAAATTAACCTCATCACCCACACAAGAATAGTAATTAAAACAATAGGAAATGTAATAAAATTTTGGTATATATTTTTGTGAAGAAATTGCTCATGATTGATAATATTTATTGATTATAACAAGTATTATGATTCTCTTATGCTCCATTGGGCCACATTACAAGTGGGAGCACAAATGTTCGAAGCCACAAGCAATTAAGGGGTTTATCGCGGGGTGCATTGGAGCCCTTTGCTGTCAAGTAGCTGAAACATGTAAAAGGGTGACTTGCACCACAACACACATTGTATATCTCTTACACTGTGTATGCGGGATGTTTTATGTGGGCAAGACGGTGGATGACCTGAGAACTAGGATGGCTAACCACCGGTCTGCCATATGATCAGCAGTCAAAGGTACATCTGACCAGCCGGTGGCCTGGCACTTTGCTGAAGCCGGACACAAAACCACGGATCTCGAGTATATCATCATTGACCACATCCCCCCCATTGCACGGGGGGGGGGGGGTGATAGGGCTAAAATCCTTCTACAAAGAGAGGCACGATGGATATTCAACTTAGGAACTATGACCCCTAGGGGACTCAGCGTCTACCTTGATTGGCATTGCTGCCTCTAAGATAGCATATATATAATAATAATTATAATAATAATTTGCGATTTATATAGAGCTTTTCTCCCTGTGAGACTCAAAGCACTTTACAAATATATATATAATCATGTTTAGATATAGGTATAGAGATATATTGTACAAAAAAATGTTTGAAAAAATAGAACATATTCTGTCAGGTGAAGAACATTTGAAAGGGAAATATGCAAATTTTCATGTTGGGTTAGTGCACTTGAGAATATGCGATCAGGTTTGCTCGAGAGTTTTTTTTTTTTTTTTCTCCGTTGACTTCTATGGGGAAATACGTAAAAGTGCATGCTGTTTTCTAATTTCGGCTTTTTGCGCTAGGCTGGTTAGTGCGCAAGCAAAAACAGTTTACTTTCAACTAATAATACAAGCGCAACCCGACCAGCGCAAAAAGGTTACTTCTAGTGCAATTAATGCTCGAGCATTAATTAGCGCTCCACTTGTAGTCTGGCCCATATTCAGTGTAGTAAAGCTCAAACAATAGAGATTCCTGAAATTGGTGTTTTAACTACTGTATATTTTCCAGTGAAACTCTAGACACAATTTGTTTTTTTTACAGGGAAAAAAGTGTTTGTACCCATCTATAAAGAGATGTTTTGGTGAAGTTTTTGTAGACATACAAGTTAAACAAAAATGGCCTGTTTAAAATAAAAAAAATCTATTCCAATGCTTTAATTACCTCATCAGGCACAGTGATCTGAGAATGTTAAAAATGTGGAAGTCTAAAACATTAGGCTTCTATCTCTGTTATAAAAATACATATAGGGTATTGCATGATCCACTGCATAACATATTTCTTTGATATAGGTGTCACAAGTCACAAGCTTGTTACTGATTGGATAGTACATTCCTCCAGGAGGGGGCAAAGTTTCCCAAACCTGAATTGCCTAATAAAATATACCTCCCACCTCACTCATACCTCAGTTTTAAAAACTTTGCCTCCTTAGGAGTTGGTGAAGCATGATGTGCTTGATTCTTCTGTGAAGAGGCGCTTCAAACATATTGAAGCCCAGTTCCTCTCTAAAGTACAGTGTTTGTCTGAGGGGATTATTGCCTGATGATACCATGTTTCGCACTATGGGAAAGCTTTACATAAGGCTCTGTAAATCGGTCGCAGGGATTCATCTGCTGCCATCCCTTATAGATCGACATTTTACTTTTGTACCATTAACTCTGCTGGTATGTTTCAGTACTGGTTTGGGCTGTCTGCTATATGTGGGATGGGTGTCTTACACGGTAAGTATAATATATTTATTCTCATAAGGCACTCTCAGCTATGGTTTGGCACTTTTTAAGTAAAACTTGTTATATATTGTTTGTATACATGCCTTGAGTCAGTAATCCCAGTGCTCTTTATAGAAACTTTAATTAGTGGCTAAAATATGCCTCAAGAGGTTGGTAGAGTTTGGGAAACATACATGGTGTGTTTGGGGGCTATCAATTTATTTTAAACAATTTTTGTCAAATTTTGGTGGTATTTTAAATTTTTGTTTTTTTGCAATTATGTCTCAAACCGAACCTGCCTCAGATGTTGAAATAGGATTTTGAGCTGCCTAAAAAATGTTTCTACCAAGTATAAGTGTGTAGAAAAGAGCTGATCTAAATTCTAAAGCTCAATTATGTGGTTTAGCCTTGACAATTTGTTACATACTGATATCTGAGTACAAATGCACCCACTGTTATTTCCATCTCAGTCTAATGTACAAAGCATTCCTGCAGAAATGAAAGATTTTATTGCTGCAGCTATAGAGAAGGCAATGAATGCTATTCCGCCTTTAAATAATCGTAAAAGGTTTTGCAAAATTTTCCTAAATCTAGTGAATTTTTACTGACAATCATCATTCTGATGTATCCTCTACTGATGGGGTTTCCTCTGATTCTGAGGCTTTCCACGTCAGAGACAAATAAAAAAGATTTGTCTATTTCTAAGAGAGAACATATTCGCTCTCTTTTGAAGGAAGTATTGCTTACTGTCGGTATTGAGGGATTCTAAACCTCCTGACCATAAAGCTAGTAATCGTTTAATTCTGTATTTAAGACTACTGTTATTACTCCTGAAGTTTATTCTATTCCAGATGCCATCTCTAATGTGATTGCTAAAGAATGGTCTAAACCTGGTACCTTCTTTTAACCCTTCTTCTAGATTTAAGAAATTGTATCCTTTACCTGTGGCTAATCTAGAACTTTGAAAACAGTCCCTAAGGTTGATGGGGCTGTTTCCAGTCTTGCCAAACCGTACTACTATTCCTATGGAAGACAGTACTTAATTAAGGTTCCTTTAGAATAAAAGCTTGAATCTTATCTAAGAAGGGCATAGTTACATACTGGCTATATTTCTTAGACCAGTTTTATATCTGTTTGATGTTGCGGCTGCTTGCATCTACTTTTTGTTGGACAGTTTAGCACAGCAATTGTCTTCAGATCCTGAATTATCTAACATTATTTTACTTGATCATGGCAAATAATTTTATTTGTGATACTATATTTGATATTATGAAGATCAATCTCATATCTGTCTTTAGTTATTCAAACTGAAGAGCTTTATGGCTTAAATCTTGGAATGTTGACATGGTGTCTAAAACTAGATTATCTCTCATTTCAGGGTAAATCTTTTTAGTTCACAATTGGATTCTATTATCTCCACTGTTTTACTGGGGGGGTAAGGGAGTTTTTCTGCCCTCAAGACAAGGGTAAATTTAAAGCTCCCAATCATTTTTGTTCCTTTCGCCAGAATAGAGACCCGAAAACTGCTCCTTCTCCTAAGGCCTCTGGCTCTTATTGGAGACCATCTCTGAATTGGAATAAATCCATGCCTTATAAGAAACCAAATCCCGCCCCTAAACCTGCATGAAAGTGCGGCCCTAAAACCAGTTCTACAGATGGAGGGCAGATTAAAGCTATTTCAAATAATTTGGACAGACTTTGTCCAAAATCATTGGATTCAGAATATTATTTCTCTGGGGTATCAAATTGGATTCAGAATAAGACCTCCCATGGGAAGATTCTTTCTCACCCATGTACAAAAAAACTCAGTAAAAGCCCAACAGTATACATTTAAACTAGAGTATTAAAGTTATTTGTAATGCTTTATCTTAGCCCCACGTTATAGATATAATTTCTGTATTTAAATGAATATGGATGTATAAACATAAACAGGACAAGTATAAAAACCAGATAACAAAACAATGAAGGTATTGGGTGTATCGGTAGTATTTTCACGCTAGAAATTGATTATTTAAAGAGATATTACACAAACGGAGTCAACAATAATTCTGTCAGATAAACAGGGTTATAAGAGTAAATGTGTACCACTTGTACGTTATTAACCTGCAGAGATTGCTTGCGGACAATACCAGTCCTTAAGTGTGCCTGTCATTGCTTCTGCTTGTAAATAGTGCGGTAGTCCGGTGTCTGCAAGTAAAGAGGGCCCTGTGTGCAGGCGAGTGAGCCATTTTTGCAGACCTGGTTGTGGTTTAGGGGTGTCACTTATAGGTATTTTGAGTGAATGTTCGTATATTGAATGTATTGACCCACCAAGTGGAGCCTAGGTTACTGGCCAAAGTACTACTCAATGCTGAAAGATCTATTGTTTTCGGGTCTGTGGCTCCCCGGGAGTCTCCTCTATGCTCCCATAGCAGTGACGCCACCCCAAAGTACTGTTCCGTACCCGATGGCCATTTTAGGCGGCTGTTATTTTTTTGGTGTCGGTTATGGTGAAGGATACCTCTCATCTACCTTGCTGATTGATGTGCCTTCTCTTAAGGTAGGGATCGTAGTGTGTTGTTTTTTTTTTTTTTCTTTTTTTCTTCAGATCAGCTATAGGCGCCATTTTGAAATATTCAGCAGTGCCTCTCCTCACTGCTACCAATGATGATTGTAAGAGCTGATTTTGTGTTAGGCTTGTGGCCCTGTGTTATCAATGAGTGTGGTGTTCTTACTGCAAAATTTGGTTGTCTGATCGTGTCCTCTGATGGAGTCTTGTCTCATATTGTAGTGTCGATCTTGATGCACTCATTGTCCGGCGCTGTGATGGCAGTTTGCTATGCTTCATTGGTTTGATTCTGTCTGCCAAAATGAGAAGCATTTGTTCTGTGGTTGCTCTGTCTATCAGAGCTTGCATAATAGCTTCCAATTTAATAAAATGGCAGTCAAATATGTCACTGAAGTTTTCGGTCTGCATGTTTGCAGATTGTTGTATTATCGCCTCTTGAATAGCGCAGATATCTAAGTATTATTTCTGTGT
Organism: Bombina bombina; assembly: GCF_027579735.1. NCBI lineage: Eukaryota > Metazoa > Chordata > Amphibia > Anura > Bombinatoridae > Bombina > Bombina bombina. Next base: position 504,537,429 of record NC_069501.1, on the reverse strand, counting down.
CCAGTGACTGTGTAAACTTGATGGGAGTTGTGAAGGTTATATAGGTGCTGATCTTGCCCAGTTCTGGTCAAACACCCCAGTTTCCTGGGGGAGGGGTGCGCCGCCTGTTAAAATGCCGCAGCACCAGGCCTCAGTTCTCCTTTTCTGACTCCTAGATCATTTAATACAGCAGATTGGATGTTAAAAAGTGGTTGCAGGGTTTGTAGGTTATGAAGCCAGTTGTAATTGTTAGGGTTGCACCGATACAATTTTTTTAAGACTGAGTACAAGTACTGATACTTTTTTAAAAAGTCCCAAGCACAATACAGACTAATGATTTAAGATCTGTATGTTCAGCTATAAGTCTGTTTCTGCTATCAGTAATGTTGTTTGATGCTAAGCTGAACAGTCTCACTTTCAGCACTACTGCATGGGGCAAAAAGATAATTTTGGGCCATTTTAGCCAGAGCTTGAAATCTCAGTTTATTAACTACCCAGTACTTCAGGGGTTTGTCTGAACAAGGTACAGTGATCTCTCTTACAATAATACAATACAACAGCAATTTGTATTGGAAGAACAGAAGTGAACCATTTTTAGTTGAGTCTCCACTACAGCTTAAAATGAAATGGGAACATGCAGTTTGAAAAAACTCCACAAGATGGTATATGGGTAGGAAGTGCAGGTATCGGTTTAAGTATCGGTGAATTTGCATGTGTACAAGTACTCATGCAAATACTTGGTATCGGCACCGATACCGATACTAGTATCGGTATCGGTGCAACCCTAGTAATTGTTTTTGGATGCTGTGGTTTAACAACCATAATCGTCAGACTATTGTTCATTCTCTTGGAGCTCTAGAAAGTTGTGACCACTCTGAGCAACTGCATGGACCCCTATTCCTTTTTTATGCTTTTATTCCTTATACACCACACTAAATTGGCTATACTTTAAACTGTGGTATGAGGGAGGTGTATTTATAGGCATTTGAGGTTTGGGAAACTTTGCCCCCTCCTGTTAGGAATGTGTATCCCATCAGTTACTAACTTGTGGGCTCTCGTAAATTGTTTTGTCTAACAGTGCATTTGACAAACCTAAACACAGGCTCTCTGCTTAGTCAACTTCAGTGATCTTAGCATTTAAAGGGACATAAAACCCAAAATCTATCATGATTTAGAAAAAACTACTTTCCAATTTATGAATTTTGCTTCATTCTATTTGTATCCTTTGTTGAAGGAGCATCAATGCACTACTTGTCGCTAGCTGAACACTTAGGTAAGCCAATAAGAGGTATATATGTTAAGCTACCAAGCAGCAGCTAGCTCCCGAGCCTACCTAGGTATGCTTTTCAACAAAGGCTACCAAGAGAGCTAAGGAAATTCGATATAAGTAAATTGGAAAACTGTTAAAATGTTATGCTCTATCTGAATCTTAAATGTGTACTAAACTCAAGTTTTTTATTTGAAAAAGCAGGAATGAAGGCTTAGGAGCCAGCCCATTTTTGGGTTTCATTTAGCCACCAATCAGCAAGTGCTACTCAGGTTCTAAACCTAAAATGGGCCGGCTCCTAAGCTTTTTTTGCTGCTTTTCAAATAAAGATACCAAGAGAACAAAGAAAAATGTATAATAGGAGTAAATTAGAAAGTTGCTTAAAATTGCATGCTCTCTCTGGATCATGAAAGAAAATAAATTGGGTTTAGTATCCCTTTAACCCTTTGAGTGCTAATGACGGCTCTGAGCCGTCACAGAGTTTCCCACTCTGGTGCTAATGACAGTTCAGAGCCGTCATTAGCACTCTCCCACCTTGAGGGAGATCTGGGGGGTGCCAACCGGTCCTACCCTGGCGAATAAAATCACGTTTTGCTCGGTGACGTCAGGCAACCTATTAACAATTTGTCAATACAAAGTATAGGGAAAGGGTGCATGCTGCTTAGAAGCCTGTATCTCAGACATCTAAGCAGCTACAGATCCCCAAGACCCACCATTGGAAAGGTAATCGGTGTAAGTCTTGGGGATCTGAAAGAAAAAAAAAAAAAAGTTTAAAACATAAGATTCGAAAAATCATAAGACTTACAGCCACTACTCTTAGAGGATCCCACACTCAAAAAAATCTTTTCAAAACCCCCAATCCTGGCATACAGACAACCGCAGAAACTGGTACATAGGAAGCTGCCCCGTGAGAAAAAGAACACTCAGAATGGAACCAAGTGCTGCTATAAAGCTCTCTGCAAACTGTGTCAACACGTTTGTGAAAGCAGCACAGCAAATCACAATAATAAATCCTATAACATTAAAGGGGCATATTCATGTATATCTGCAAATGTGGTATACATGATACATTGCCCTGCATGTGAAGTGGGATGCTATATTGGAGAAACAAGTCAAAAACTGCACCTTCGGATGAACTTACAGACACTCAATCAAAAACCACTGTGAAACAAAATACTGCACCCCTGTTGGTCACCATTTCACCCAACCTGACCACTCCATCCAAAACCTCAAAATTCTCAGAGGCAACTTCAAAAACACCATGGAAAGAAAAACCTTTGAAATGAAAATGATAATGCACTTCAACTTGTTTAATTCTGGACTAAATGCGGACTCTGGATTCTTAACACATTATCAACATTTTCTGTAATGTACTTTCATTTAGTCAATTACTTTGTATATTCCACATTCTTTATACATAGGTACACAGGTAAGCCTATGTCCACACTTTTTTTTTTTTTTACTTTTGTATTCGCCCTGTATATACAATTTCACATCTTTATAGATATTGATTCAATGTTGATATATAACTTTATGTAAAGCTATATATTTCCCGTCTGTTCTCCTACACTGGACACTGTCTGCCTGTTACCTAAGCCCCCCTCATGATTTTTACGACACCTCCTCCTCTCCCTGCACTTTCTGTCTTCTTAGCTATTCTGTGTTTTAAGATATAATCTGTAAATTCCATTGATTTGGTCAGTATTGCTTCAGACTTGATAAAGGAAGGAACTCTTCCGAAAGCTTGTCATCCTATAAATGTATAGTTAGTCCAATTAAAAAAGTATCATTGCTCAATGCAATACTCTTGTTATTTTGATATCTAAATCTCTGGACTAACACGGCTACTCTAATCAACGTGTGTATATATATATATATATATCCTCCGTGTGTGTCTGCACTCCCAATGCTGTGTAGTCATCAACCAGGGTGCAAAGTCAAACAAGTATACAGTCTATATCCAATAAAGGACTGCACTCACTGGATTTAGTTTCAGAAACCTTCAAATCTTTATTGTGGTAACGTTTCGGGGTTCGCAGACCCCTTCCTCAGACCAGACAACAGTGCAAGTGAACAAAGTGTGCAATATATAGCACTAGCCCCACCCATCACAAACATCAAAATTGCGCCAAAAATCCATCACCATGGTAACACACAAACAAGGCCCCATGACCATACCACCAGAAAACACAATCAAAATACAAAATAAAACAAACTGCATATGCAAGTATTTTGCATAACCTCATAGTTGAACACTAATATATACAATCATCAGTAGTAGTAGATATTCAGTAGTTACAATAGAATCACTGTAATTAGTTACTGATCCAGTTTAAGTAGCTTAAAGTATATTTAGACAAGCAATGATGGAAAACACACTAATCAAATAATCAAAGTAAACATCATGCAAGAAGAGGAATCTATCTATCAGTTGCACTGTTTAAAAACATATCCACCTCCCTGTATCCAGTTACAGGACTCAATCTTAAGGAAATATACACATAAGCCATATCATATAAACATTGCAACATAGATTAGGCATTTAAACTTCTAGCATTTGAACTAGATGAAAAATAAACAAATAATAAAAGTCAATCAGATATATATAGATATATATGAGGTCTGTTACTGCTAATTCAATGTCCCCCATATTTATCCCAAGGCTTGCTATGACCAATCCTATGTAAAAGTATGTGAGCTATAAGTACTAATCTGACATTCTGGCAGATACAAATATACAAAAATACAAAATTGTCAAGCCCCCTGGGCGCGCAGAGCAATGTGTTGTGTCCCATGCGAGTTGAATATAACAAAAAGGCCCGTAGTTCCCAGTGTCAGGGTTCTATGCAGGATGTCTTAGCCGGTGTATTATACCCTAGTGTTGGGAGCTAAGATAGATGTAAACATGGGTGCGTGTATTTACCTATGTAGCAAGTCTGTGTACCGAGTCTGTAGTGCATCAGTGAAACAGGCGCGGCTCAACCCGGTATAGCGTGAGTGAGCTTGGAGCACGACCGCATGGCTAGTTAGCATAGCCTGTCAGTCAGTCAATGGGCGTAGCTAGGTCACGGAGTGACAGCGGAGCCTGTGATTAGAGTTATGCCGGGCTGCTACTATACCTATCTCAACTGAGCTTCTTTGTGAGCCCCAAGAAAATCAAAGCTAGTATATCAGGCTTATATTAAATGGTCACATAGGTCTTAAATATGGTCTATTGTGAATAAGTATGTATAATCATATGTGTGCCTAAACATCAGAGCATTTGGTGGGAGCTATCAAAAACCGCTGTGTGCGTGATAATGGGAGGCAGGCAGATTCAGGATAAGACGAACCTAGAGCAACACAGATTTACTGCTTAAAACGTGAATCATTAGAAATTAAAAGATAAAAAATATAAAAAATTAAAAATAACCAAATTAATATTAAACCGTTAGTGAATAAATTAAATTAAATCAATAGCCAGCCTGCATCACAGGCCAAGTAGAGAAAAAAGGGGGGTAGTTGGGTACTGCCATCATGGGTCTTACATGCTCATAAGAGCCACTAGGGTGTAATTTATATGAATGTTAGATCATGCACCACAGATATTATTACGGGGTAATTCTATTTAGAATAGGCACCATAGTAACAGTTTGACGAATGGTATACCATAGTTCAATGGTCTAATACCCCTACAGGTCCTCCCAAATGTAACATGTATAAAACATACTTGTGCCCAAGAAGGTCACTCGTACAGTAGGATCTCAATACAGATATCATTGACCCCCTGTATACATATGGCAATCAAGTTGAGTTAGAGAGACACAATCAAAAGAGGGCACGCTACAGGTAGACATTTCAGTTGAGCCAAAATTTGCAGAGAATAGCAAAAGACAGAAAATATCAAAAAATCAAAAAATATATATCAAGGCAATATCAAGATGCTAAATGCACAGCGCCTACGGGTCACCATATCAAAAATGTATAGTACAAGTGCACTCTAACCAGCATATATAATACACTAAGTGCTGTCAATACGAATACATTGTTGTGCACAAGGACATATACAACTATGGTGAGTCAAGGCATCAGAGGAAACAGTGCCAATCATTCGACATGTTTAATCCTCTGGGGTAGATGGTATCTAGTCTATGGATCCATCTAGCCTCCATCTGCAAGAGTGTCCTGCCCCGGTCACCCCCACGCCTGAGGGGGGGGACGTGGTCAATTAAAATGAAGCGTAAATCTGTTACCTTGTGGCCTGCTTGCAAGAAATGTCTTGCCACCGGTTGATCCGAGGTCCCTTTGTCGATAGCAGTTCTTATCGCCGAGCGATGGTTTGCCATTCTTAAGCATGCGTTGTCTGTTGTTTTGCCAACATAAAAACGTCCACAGCAACAGCTCAGTAGGTATACGACATGGCTTGTCGTACAGGTGATGAAGTGCTTTATAGTGAATTTCTGGGTAGTATGGGGGTGTCTGAATACTTTGCATGGGATCATACCGCTGCAAGTTGTGCAGCCCTTGCATCTGTAACAACCCATTTTGTTAGTTCTAAGCCATTTCTTGGTGTAACTATGTTGAGGATCTGTTTGCATAAGTATGTCCCTTAGACTTCTACCCCGTCTATAGCCCATGATTGGTGGATCCATATGCCCAAAGGGTAGTGTCCGGTCTGTGCCCAGAATCTCCCACCTGTTACGAATTGAATCTGCCAATGGTTTCTTTCCTCTGTCAAAGGTGGTTGTAAAGACCATCCTTGGGGTCTCTTTCCTAGTGATTGCTGGAGTGTCTTGTGCCATGTTTGTTTCAATTTCCTCTCTCACCTTCTTAATCAGGTTATCCTTATATCCCCTTTGTTGGAATTTCTCAGCCATCTGGTCCAGTTGGAGATCTCTATTTGTGGTCTCCGTGTTGTTTCGTACAACCCGTATCAGCTGTGATTTAATTATTGCCTTCCGGGTATGTGGGGGGTGATTGCTTGTGGCTTCTAGCAATGAGTTTCGGTCAGTAGGTTTAGAGAAAAGGGTTGTGAAAAGTCTTATCATGTTTCTTATAAATCCGTAAATCAAGGAAATCTATCTTCTCTGGATCATATTTCAACTCAAATTTGATTGGGTTTGGTAGTGCATTGAGTTCGGTTACCCATTCAGTGAGGAGTCCCACTGGTCCATGCCACACAAAGAAGACATCATCAATGTACCTTCTATAGTGTCTTATCATTCCATGATTGAACACATCCATGACGTCTCTTTCAAATTGCTGCATGTAAAGGTTTGCATACGACGGTGCCATATTAGATCCCATGGCTGTCCCTGTCAGTTGCTGGTAGAAAGTATCTTCAAAGCGAAAATAGTTCAATTTTAGACATTTCTCAAGAAGATTTAGGATAAAGGTTGTGGGTGGTCCTATGTATGGGTACTGGTCCAATGCTGCTGCAATTGCATTTATACCCCCGGCATGAGGGATCACCGTGTACAAACTTCTCACATCCATAGTTACCATGATATCATCCTGGGTGATACCCTCCACAGTGTTAAGTATCTTAATAAGTTCACCTGAGTCTTTGATGTAGGAGTCCATGGATCTAACGATAGGTTGTAGAACTACATCAACATATTGAGCCAATGGTTGTAGCAGAGAGCCCCTTGCGGAGACTATCGGTCTTCCAGGTGGGTTTATTTGGTCCTTGTGTATTTTTGGCAGGGTATAAAGTATCGGATGGATGGGATGTATAGTGCAGAGGAAGTCAAATTCATCCTGATCAATCCACTTAAGTTGTAATGCTTCTGTCAGTGTTGTATCAATCTCCATTTTGAATTCTTCAGTGGGGTTCCAGGTGAGTTTTTTGTATGTCACTCCATCATTGAGTTGCCTCAGTATTTCTGTCCGGTACTGCGTATAATTCATAATGACAATGGCCCCACCCTTGTCAGTCGGGCGTATGACAATATCAGGGTCAGAGGAGAGTGTCTTTATTGCCAATCTCTCTGTCTTGGTTAAGTTTGGACGATGAAATTCATTGTTACATTGTCCAGAATCCTTGGAAATTGGCCTAGTAAAAGTTTTGATACTAGTTCCACAGGTGTTAGGTTCAAATTTACTTTTGGCTCTAAATCTCTTGCGCTCTGTGTCCGCATTTAGATCTTTGAAATGTTCTTTAAGTTTTAGATTCCTCTGGAATTTTTGTATATCAAGGTACGTATCAAAGTCATTGTGTTTAAATGTGGGGATGAAGGTAAGGCCTTTGTTGAGAAGGCTATTTTCATCAGCCGTCAATGTCCTGTCACTGATGTTAATGACAATATCCAGTTTCTCTACCTGGGTGGTAGGGGTGGTCTTCTTGCCACAGTAGTTCCCCCTCCTCGGGTGCGGCCTCGGCCTCTTGTGTTGGCTGATCTGGTTGTGACCCCTAAAAAATGTGAGTTAGAAGTAGATGGTACCTGATCTGTATTTCCTTGTTCCACATAGTTAGCCTCATTATCTGATCCTGAGCTGCTGTCAACTGTGTTTAAGAATCTGGACCGGTATTGTCGCTGTCATCTTGGTCTTTGTGTGTTTCTCTGTTGATTGCTACCATGTAGCCAATAGTAGACTTTTTTTCTCCTTATAGTCATTGTCCACAGTGGTGATCTTCTGATTCTTAAAGGCCATGAGTTCTTTCTTGTACTCATTTACTTGTTTGCCGATCTTTTCCATCCATGCATTGTCAGGATCATCCATGAGTACTTGCAATTTCTTTTTGTTAAATATAGTTAGTTCTTCTCTGACTGTAGCCAAAATGTTTGTACATTCCTCAATGACAAGTAGAATCAGGTCCATTGAACACTTGTTAAGAATCTGACACCAGCGTAGGCAAAAGTTTTTATTATTCCTGCCTATAGTTGGCTGGTTCCTGATCCTGAATCCCCTTGGTATCTTATTACTCTTGTAGTATTTAGAGAGGTATACAGTGTGGAGTTCCAGGTCTGTCTCTCTCTTCCTCAGTCTCATTAGATTATTGAACACCGTTAAAGTAGTTTCAGTCTGTTCATTTTCAATCAGTTCTGAATCCACCAATATTCTTAGCGCATCCTCATTGGTAAATGCAAATGTTTTGGTGGTGAATTCCTCCTCTTGTGGATCCAAGTCACCCAAGGCCTCAGCCATTGTAGTAATGGTGTGTGCTTCAGTTATTGCTTGTACTTTACTTCACTCTATGAGGTAGCAGTGCAGAAATAAACACCAGTGTGTCCCAAAGTAAGGCCTCACCTAGGCCACAGTTTTGTAGTAGTATCAAAAAAGGAACCACCATTATATATAATGGGAGATTATTTTGCTGTGAGTTGATGTAAATCAGTAGCTTCTGTAAATCCACCATGTTCTGTTACTGAAGCCCAGAGAAGCTTTAGAGAGTTAACCACCATGAGAGGCTTCTACAATAGTGCCTTACTGTCATATGTTTAGTGCTACCATTTTCTCCTACCCTGTAGCCAGCACACCCTGCTCACAACTTTATTGATCCTAGAAGTTTGAAACCTCAGCTCTTTTACTCTGACCTGGCAGACACTTGTGAAATCACGTAATTGGTTATGTGATTGACAGCCGTGATAGGAAATAGCAGCCCTATGTATGAGTGGAGCATTGCTAAGTGAAGGAATTGGGCGGCTTTAAGTGGGCTGAAGCCACATATGACGGATGTATTGCGAAGCTTTAGGCAACCGTCTTTCTTTCATGTAATTAGCAAGAGTCCATGAGCTAGTGACGTATGGGATATACATTCCTACCAGGAGGGGCAAAGTTTCCCAAACCTCAAAATGCCTATAAATACACCCCTCACCACACCCACAAATCAGTTTTACAAACTTTGCCTCCTATGGAGGTGGTGAAGTAAGTTTGTGCTAGATTCTACGTTGATATGCGCTCCGCAGCAGGTTGGAGCCCGGTTTTCCTCTCAGCGTGCAGTGAATGTCAGAGGGATGTGAGGAGAGTATTGCCTATTTGAATTCAATGATCTCCTTCTACGGGGTCTATTTCATAGGTTCTCTGTTATCGGTCGTAGAGATTCATCTCTTACCTCCCTTTTCAGATCGACGATATACTCTTATATATACCATTACCTCTACTGATTCTCGTTTCAGTACTGGTTTGGCTTTCTACTACATGTAGATGAGTGTCCTGGGGTAAGTAAGTCTTATTTTCTGTGACACTCTAAGCTATGGTTGGGCACTTTTGTATAAAGTTCTAAATATATGTATTCAAACATTTATTTGCCTTAACTCAGGATGTTCAACGTTCCTTATTTCAGACAGTCAGTTTCATATTTGGGATAATGCATTTGAATAAATCAATTTTTTTCTTACCTTAAAATTTGACTTTTTTTCCTGTGGGCTGTTAGGCTCGCGGGGGCTGAAAATGCTTCGTTTTATTGCGTCATTCTTGGCGCGCACTTTTTTGGTGCAAAAAGTTTTTTCTGTTTCCGGCGTCATACGTGTCGCCGGATGTTGCGTCATTTTTGACGTTTTTTTTGCTCCAAAAGTGTCGCCGTTCCGGATGTGGCGTCATTTTTGGCGCCAAAAGCATTTAGGCACCAAATAATGAGGGCATCTTTTTTGGCGCTAAAAAATATGGGCGTCACTTTTGTCTCCACATTATTTAAGTCTCATTATTTATTGCTTCTGGTTGCTAGAAGCTTGTTCACTGGCATTTTTTCCCATTCCTGAAACTGTCATTTAAGGAATTTGATCAACTTTGCTTTATATGTTGTTTTTTCTATTACATATTGCAAGATGTCCCAGATTGACACCGAGTTAGAAGATACTTCTGGAAAAACGCTGCCTGGTGCTGGATCTACCAAAGTTAAGTTGTGGTATCTGTTCCTCCAGCTGTTGTTTGTAATGAATGTCATGACAAACTTGTTAATGCAGATAATGCAGACTCAGAGTGTTCCTGTTAACATAAGAGATTTTGTTTCTAAATCTATTAAGAAGGCTATGTCTGTTATTCCCCCTTCTAGTAAACGTAAAAGGTCTTTTAAAACTTCTCATTTTTCAGATGAATTTTTAAATGAACATCATCATTCTGATTCTGATAGTGGTTCCTCTGGTTCAGAGGATTCTGTCTCAGAGGTTGATGCTGATAAATCCTCATATTTATTCAAAATGGAATTTATTCGTTCTTTACTTAAAGAGGTTTTAATTGCATTAGAAATAGAGGATTCTGGTCCTCTTGATACTAAATCTAAACGTTTAAAGAGGTTTTAATTGCATTAGAAATAGAGGATTCTGGTCCTCTTGATACTAAATCTAAACGTTTAAATAAGGTTTTTAAATCTCCTGTAGTTATTCCAGAAGTTTTTCCTGTCCCTGATGCTATTTCTGAAGTAATCTCCAGGGAATGGAATAATTTGGGTAATTCATTTACTCCTTCTAAACGTTTTAAGCAATTATATCCTGTGCCATCTGACAGATTAGAATTTTGGGACAAAATCCCTAAGGTTGATGGGGCTGTCTCTACTCTTGCTAAACGTACTACTATTCCTACGGCAGATAGTACTTCCTTTAAGGATCCTTTAGATAGGAAGATTGAATCCTTTCTAAGAAAAGCTTACTTATGTTCAGGTAATCTTCTTAGACCTGCTATATCTTTAGCGGATGTTGCTGCAGCTTCAACTTTTTGGTTAGAAGCTTTAGCACAACAAGTAACAGATCATAACTCTCATAGCATTGTTAATCTTCTTCAACATGCTAATAACTTTATTTGTGATGCCATCTTTGATATCATTAGAGTTGATGTCAGGTATATGTCTCTAGCTATTTTAGCTAGAAGAGCTTTATGGCTTAAAACTTGGAATGCTGATATGTCTTCTAAGTCAACTTTGCTTTCCCTTTCTTTCCAGGGTAATAAATTATTTGGTTCTCAGTTGGATTCTATTATCTCAACTGTTACTGGAGGGAAAGGAACTTTTTTACCACAGGATAAAAAATCTAAAGGTAAATTTAGGTCTAATAATCGTTTTCGTTCCTTTTGTCACAATAAGGAACAAAAGCCTGATCCTTCGCCCTCAGGAGCCGTATCAGTTTGGAAACCATCTCCAGTCTGGAATAAGTCCAAGCCTTTTAGAAAACCAAAACCAGCTCCCAAGTCCACATGAAGGTGCGGCCCTCATTCCAGCCCAGCTGGTAGGGGGCAGATTACGTTTTTTCAAACAAATTTGGATCAATTCAATTCACAATCTTTGGATTCAAAACATTGTTTCAGAAGGGTACAGAATTGGCTTCAAGATAAGGCCTCCTGCAAAGAGATTTTTTCTTTCCCGTGTCCCAGTAAATCCAGCAAAGGCTCAAGCATTTCTGAAATGTGTTTCAGATCTAGAGTTGGCTGGAGTAATTATGCCAGTTCCAGTTCTGGAACAGGGGCTGGGGTTTTATTCAAATCTCTTCATTGTACCAAAGAAGGAGAATTCCTTCAGACCAGTTCTGGATCTAAAAATATTGAATCGTTATGCAAGGATACCAACATTCAAAATGGTAACTATAAGGACTATTCTGCCTTTTGTTCAGCAAGGGCATTATATGTCCACAATAGATTTACAGGATGCATATCTGCATATTCCGATTTCATCCAGATCACTATCAGTTTCTGAGATTCTCTTTCCTAGACAAGCATTATCAGTTTGTGGCTCTGCCGTTTGGCCTAGCAACAGCTCCAAGGATTTTTACAAAGGTTCTCGGTGCCCTTCTGTCTGTAATCAGAGAACAGGGTATTGTGGTATTTCCTTATTTGGACGATATCTTGGTACTTGCTCAGTCTTCACATTTAGCAGAATCTCATACAAATCGACTTGTGTTGTTTCTTCAAGATCATGGTTGGAGGATCAATTTACCGAAAAGTTCATTGATTCCTCAAACAAGGGTTACCTTTTTAGGTTTCCAGATAGATTCAGTGTCCATGACTCTGTCTCTGACAGACAAGAGACGTCTAAAATTGATCTCAGCTTGTCGAAATCTTCAATCGCAATCATTCCCTTCGGTAGCCTTATGCATGGAAATTCTAGGTCTTATGACTGCTGCATCGGATGCGATCCCCTTTGCTCGTTTTCACATGCGACCTCTTCAGCTCTGTATGCTGAACCAGTGGTGCAGGGATTACACAAAGATATCTCAATTAACATCTTTAAAACTGATTGTACGACACTCTCTGACGTGGTGGACAGATCACCATTGTTTAGTTCAGGGGGCTTCTTTTGTTCTTCCGACCTGGACTGTAATTTCAACAGATGCAAGTCTTACAGGTTGGGGAGCTGTGTGGGGGTCTGACAGCACAAGGGGTTTGGGAATCTCAGGAGGTGAGATTGCCAATCAATATTTTTGAACTCCGTGCAATTTTCAGAGCTCTTCAGTCTTGGCCTCTTCTAAAGAGAGAATCGTTCATTTGTTTTCAGACAGACAATGTCACAACTGTGGCATACATCAATCATCAAGGAGGGACTCACAGTCCTCTGGCCATGAAAGAAGTATCTCGAATTCTGGTATGGGCGGAATCCTGCTCCTGTCTAGTTTCTGCGGTTCATATCCCAGGTATAGACAATTGGGAAGCGGATTATCTCAGTCGCCAAACGTTACATCCGGGCGAATGGTCTCTTCACCCAGAGGTATTTCTTCAGATTGTTCAAATGTGGGGTCTTCCAGAAATAGATCTGATGGCTTCTCATCTAAACAAGAAACTTCCCAGGTATCTGTCCAGATCCAGGGATCCTCAAGTGGAAGCAGTGGATGCGTTGTCACTTCCTTGGAAGTATCATCCTTCCTATATCTTTCCGCCTCTAGTTCTTCTTCCAAGAGTAATCTCCAAGATTCTGAAGGAATGCTCGTTTGTTCTGCTGGTGGCTCCAGCATGGCCTCACAGGTTTTGGTATGCGAATCTTGTCCGGATGGCCTCTTGCCAACCGTGGACTCTTCCGTTAAGACCAGACCTTCTGTCACAAGGTCCTTTTTTCCCATCAGGATCTCAAATCCTTAAATTTAAAGGTATGGAGATTGAACGCTTGATTCTTAGTCAAAGAGGTTTCTCTGACTCTGTGATTATTACTATGTTACAGGCTCGTAAATCCGTATCTAGGGAGATATATTATAGAGTCTGGAAGACTTATATTTCTTGGTTTCTTTCTCATCATTTTTCCTGGCATTCTTTTAGAATTCCGAGAATTTTACAGTTTCTTCAGGATGGTTTGGATAAAGGTTTCTCTGCAAGTTCCTTGAAAGGACAAATCTCTGCTCTTTCTGTTCTTTTTCACAGAAAGATTGCTAATCTTCCTGATATTAATTGTTTTGTACAAGCTTTGGTTCGTATAAAACCTGTCATTAAGTCAATTTCTCCTCCTTGGAGTTTGAATTTGGTTCTGGGGGCTCTTCAAGCTCCTCCGTTTGAACCTATGCATTCTTTGGACATTAAATTACTTTCTTGGAAAGTTTTGTTCCTTTTGGCCATCTCTTCTGCCAGAAGAGTTTCTGAATTATCTGCTCTTTCTTGTGAGTCTCCTTTTCTGATTTTTCATCAGGATAAGGCGGTGTTGCGAACTTCTTTTAAATTTTTACCTAAGGTTGTGAATTCTAACAACATTAGTAGAGAAATTGTGGTTCCTTCATTATGTCCTAATCCTAAGAATTCTAAGGAGAAATCATTGCATTCTTTGGATGTAGTTAGAGCTTTGAAATATTATGTTGAAGCTACTAAGAATTTCCGAAAGACTTCTAGTCTATTTGTTATCTTTTCCGGTTCTAGGAAAGGTCAGAAGGCCTCTGCCATTTCTTTGGCATCTTGGTTGAAATCTTTAATTCATCATGCTTATGTCGAGTCGGGTAAAACTCTGCCTCAAAGGATTACAGCTCATTCTACTAGGTCAGTTTCTACTTCCTGGGCGTTTAGGAATGAAGCTTCGGTTGATCAGATTTGCAAAGCAGCAACTTGGTCTTCTTTGCATACTTTTACTAAATTCTACCATTTTGATGTGTTTTCTTCTTCTGAAGCAGTTTTTGGTAGAAAAGTACTTCAGGCAGCTGTTTCAGTTTGATTCTTCTGCTTATAATTTCAGTTTTTTTCATTATAAGATTTAAACTTTATTTTGGGTGTGGATTATTTTCAGCGGAATTGGCTGTCTTTATTTTATCCCTCCCTCTCTAGTGACTCTTGCGTGGAAGATCCACATCTTGGGTAGTCATTATCCCATACGTCACTAGCTCATGGACTCTTGCTAATTACATGAAAGAAAACATAATTTATGTAAGAACTTACCTGATAAATTCATTTCTTTCATATTAGCAAGAGTCCATGAGGCCCACCCTTTTTGTGGTGGTTATGATTTTTTTGTATAAAGCACAATTATTCCAATTCCTTATTTTTTATTCTTTCGCACTTTTTTCTTATCACCCCACTTCTTGGCTATGCGTTAAACTGATTTGTGGGTGTGGTGAGGGGTGTATTTATAGGCATTTTGAGGTTTTGGGAAACTTTGCCCCTCCTGGTAGGAATGTATATCCCATACGTCACTAGCTCATTGCTAATATGAAAGAAATGAATTTATCAGGTAAGTTCTTACATAAATTATGTTTTTGGGCCTAACGCTAGGGCTTCCTCTGCCACATATTGTATACTATAATTTTTTAAAAGGGACAGTGAACACCAGAATTTTTGTTGTTTAAAAAGGTAAATAATCCCTTTATTACCCATTCCCCAATTTTGCATAACCAACACAGTTATAATATACTGTTTACCTCTGTGATTACCTTGTATCTAAGCCTCTGCAAACTGCCCCCTTATTTCAGTTCTTTTGACACATGCATTTTTAGCCAATCGGTGCTTGCTCTTAGGAGCTTCACGTACCGGAGCTCAATGTTATCTATATGAAACACATGAACTAACGCCCTCTAGTGGTGAAAAAATGTCAAAATGCTTTCCGATTAGAGGCAGTCTTCAAGGTCTAAGAAATTAGCACATGAACCTCCTAGATTTAGCTTTCAACTAAGAATACCAAGAGAACAAAATTGGTAATAAAAGTAAATTGGAAAGTTGTTTAAAATTACATGCCCTATTTAAATCATGAAATATTTTTTTTTTTACTTAACTGTCCCTTTAATCTTTAATGCTAGATTTTAGACAGCAGTATGATAATGCCTACATGCATATTTGAGGCAAAGCCTATATTTTGGCAGCAAATTGTGTTCAAATCTAGTACACTCTTGACACACAAACTGAATTAATTTATTTTAATAACTTTGGCATATATTTGCATAGTCTCAAAGTACCAACTAGTTGTGACCTGCTGCTGTAATTTCGCTCAGTAAACTGTAACATATTTCATGTTCATATGATAAAAAAGAGTGAGTGGATTGAAAATTCAGTAGAACATATTATATTATATTATTTATATTATAAATGTATGAATATATAGCTCAACTTTAAGGCTAGTATGTGATTGTATCAGAGTAAACTTGCTTGGCTGTGGAACTATCCTAAACAAGTGTGTCAAAACATTTTAAAATGGCACACCAAAAAGATTAACTTTATTTCTCATTTAATTTGATTCTCCTCATTGTCTTCAATTTACTTGCCAGTCTCATGATTTAGTTTGAATGCAGAATTGGATAAATTCACATTTTAAAGCATCTTCATATATATCTTTTAGAATAGCCATTATATTTACTTAATTTTGAGAATATTTTACACCCTATAACAAGAAAAGAAAGTATAATTTAAGGACGTAAAAATGCTTCAGAACCAAGTAGGAATTTAAAAGCATCATATAGTTTTTATTATGAAAGCCATTCTAATTCATGTAACTTAATCTGAAGAATATTTTGTAGACTATAACAAAAAATCTATAATTTGAAGGATGTCAAAAGGCTGCAGCCAGTCAGAACCACCATAACCAGGAACTTACAATGCAGAATTGGATACTTACACTTTTTTACAGTGCTATATTACTATTACCAAAGCTATTAGAATACAGAATTGAAAAAGGCCCCAGGTGATGGAAAGCTTTTGGGACTCTCTGGGATTAGAGTGAGTTACTCAGAATCAGCTGGAACCTGGGCCCTTTTGTTTACAAATAGCTCATTTACCTTTATGTAAGCATTTAAAATAGCTGATTTTCCCCTCTCCTTTCCCTACCTATACTGAAAGTTTGTATAGTTAAGTATAGGCTATAGAAAAGCTGTGTAAACCAGCACAAGAAACTGCACTCCCAGTGGGAGGTATGAGAGAGAAAATGTTTTTTTAGGTAGATTTTATTATTTTGGGGGATTACTTTATTTATTGGAAAAGAGCTGCATTATCTATAGGGCAATGCCAAACAAAAGGCCCTATTAAGGGCTATTGCAATTTATTTTTAGTTGGGCTTTAGTTTTGCTTTTTTTTTTTTTTTGTTGTGGGTGGGTTTTTTATGTTATGGGCATGTAGATTAGTGTTAGGTATAACTGTTTGTTTTTTTTATTTTGGATACTTAATTTTTTATTTCTTTCCACGACTTCATTTCCGTACTTTTGGGAAATACAACACCTGGCCACCAGGAGGAGACAAAGATACCCCAGCCAAAGGCTTAAAGGATTACTTTCTGTTATAATTTTTAAGCTAAACAACTAACATATTAAAGTTAATAAACATTAATTAAAACCTACTGACCTATATTTTCTCCAAAACAAAGTTTCATAACGTTCTAAAAGTTATATCTTTTATTCGCCGATGATGTGACATTATCCTGCCCACTATTTTCAGCACTGCATGTTCAAAATACTTAAACCAATAAGTTTGTGTTTAAAGCGCCATTTTGAAACCTAGGTATTGTAAACGGATTGGTACAGAGCAAAGGATACCCACGGAGTGGGTTTGGAAAACAATTACATTTGCAGACAAGATTTCTGATATACGGTAGAGATATGTTAATGAAATGCTATTGATAAAAAGCGTATTTGGGGTAGTTAGTTAGTAACAAGCATCGAAAATATTTACTTACAGTGGCCCTTTAAATATCCCTCCCACTTCCCCTATCCTCCCAGTCATTCTTTACCTTCCATCACTACAGGAGGATGGCAGAGAAGTGTCAAAAGATTTTGGATAGTCCTGTAATGGGTATGCTCCCTTCAAGAGAGGACTTGAGTTTTAAGTAATCATGTCAACCTCTCAGTGAGAGTATTGATGAAAGTTAGTCTGGAGATGCAGGGAAAGTGGTTTTTTTTTTTTTTTTTTTTTTCTGCGAACCTATCCAGACTGTTTCCTAATAGCTCCTGAGCAATCAGTGTTGACGAGTTTCACTGCTTGCTGTTACACACTCAGGTCCCTGTCAGAGCGTTGCTGCAAGACTGTCACACTTGAGAGGCTGTATCTGTTCCACAGTGTGGATCCTGGATGGTAAGACTGTTTGTATATATATATATATATATATATATATATATATATATATATATATATATATATATATATATATATATATATATCTATCTATCTATATATATATATATATATATATATATATATATATATATATATATATATATATATATATATCTATCTATATATATATCTATATATATATCTATCTCTTTTTCCTCATACGTCCCAAGCCTTTCTGGCATCACATACAGTGCCCTGCGGTTCCTCTCATTCTCCTAGAGGAGTGTTTTTGCCTACAGATTTTGCAGCTCATGTACGTTTTGGCGGTATCTGGTTTTATTTGTTTTTTCCTTTTTCACTGGGAAAACGCAAGAGGACATTTACATTTTCAGATGGTAAGGTTTCTGCTACACAGGTCGCTATCTCTCCTAGTCTGGTGCGGAGGATTCACCGGTAGTTTTTGAGGGTGAAATCTCAGATTTGGACAGTATTATTCCTTTATCTGATGCTGAAGTTATCTCCTTCAGATTAATGCCTAACACCTTGTGTATTGTTAAAAGAAGGTCTTGGCTACCTTGAACTACTCTGATATATTGTTGCCGTCAGCCCTAAGATATCTAGTAAATGTATTTTTTGCTAGGATTCCATGGTGGTCCAGACTGTGCAAGGGGATTTTTTCTTTATTACAGGAATGGGACAAGTCAGGGATTCCTTTTTCCCCATCTCTTGTCTTTTTTTCTAAGATGCTTTCCTGTCGCTGTCCCCATTAATTATCTTGGCGCTCAGTGCCTATACTAGGAGCATTTCTACTCTGGCTAAGACTTTGATCCCTTTAGAGGATAGCTTCTCCTTTAAGGATCATGGATAAGCTGCAAGCTTATATGGTGGTTTGTATGACCACTGGTTCAAGTGCAGAATTTTTTGGGTGCTACGCCTTGTCTGATACCAATTGGGAGAGATCCAAGACAGAATTAAGGCTTTTAAGCTAGCTAATTATTTCCTCTATTACTTCCATGCAAGTCATTTGACTAGGAGCAGAGATGCCTGGTTTTGTTGTACTAGCTCTCAGGGCGTTGCAGCTTTTTCTTGGTTGGATTTTTCTCCAAGATACAGCTTTTTGCGCTCCTTACAAGGATTAGAGGAAAAGGGTATTTTCTACACCTTACTAGTATCATAGACCTTAAGGATGTCAGAGTAGAATCCTGCTGCTGAGTTTAATTCAGCATGAAGGGCTTGCCCCCGATCCAGGATTGGATAAGTGGGGTGCTGAATTTCTCTGCTTTCTTTTAGCATGGATACGAAAGGTCATAGTATCTCGATGTTCCTTATACCTTTCTCCCTGAGGCAGGTTTCACCTCTCATGTTTATCTGCAGACCAGATTAGAGAGAGGCATTTATCTTGCATTTGGATTTTTAGACTTGGTGTCCTTGCAAGTTTTCTCAGGGTACAGTCCTTTGCCACTGAAACTATTTGTTTCCTCTCTTCCTTAGGTCCAGGAGGGCCAGTTATTTCAGACCATTGACCTAAAGGACGCATATCTTCTAGTTCCTTTCATATGGTAGCAATTTTTCTGGACCACATTTGGTTCAGCTGCCGTATCTTTAAAAGGCAATCTCTCATTCTGAGATTTTGTCTTGCCACGTTTCCACGGATGGTAAGTGAATATGGAAATGAGTCCCCTTATTCCTTCTACAGGGGTAATTTTCTTAGGGACAATAATATTTCCCTATCTATGGTAATCTCTCTGACAGAGATTAAATATCTTAGATTCTCTCCTCTTGCCCTTCTCTGAGCTAAGGCTCAGCCATTGGTGACTCAGCAGATGGAGGTAATGGTCTACATGTTCCCCTTGTTTGGTTCCACTTGTTAGCTCTGCAGTTTTGCATGCTCCGACAATAAAAGGGGACTGTTCAGATTTGTCTTAGAGGATAAATCTAGTTTAGTCGATAAGAAACTTTCTTCCATGGTAGTGTTCTCAGGAGCATCTGTCTTGGGGCATGTGCTTCCAGAGACCTTCCTGGGCATTTGTGTCTACGGACGCAAGCCTACTGGGCTGGAGTGCAGTCTGGGACTTGTTCTAGGTGCAAGGACTATGGACTTTAGAGTAGTCTGCTCTCCTCATAAACATCTTGGAGTGGAGAGAGATTTTTAAAGCTCTGATGGCCTGACCTCAGTTGTCCTTAGCTGGTTTATCAGGTTTGAGTCGGATCCTCAGCGGATTACATCCACATCCAGGAAGGAATTTGAAATTCCTTAAGCCATGAAGTAGGTGGCTTGGTTTATTCAGTGGGCGGAAGCTCACAATTACTGTCTATCTACCATCCGCATTCCAGGAGTGGTCAACTGGGAAGCGGATTTCCTGAGTAGACAGACTTTTCTTTCTGGGGAGAGGGAACTCCCACCTTGTGGTGTTCCCCAGCTTAACCCTCAAATGAAGGGTGCCGGAGTTGGATCTGTTGGGGTCTTGACAGAATGCCGAGCTTGCAAGGTTTGGTTCAAGGTCTAGATATCCAAAGGCGGTCCTTTTGGGTTTTCAAGCTAGCATACCTGTTTCTTCCACTTGCTCTCACTCCACGAGTTATTGCTCGTATCAATCAGGAGAGCGCGCCGGTGACTCTAATAGTCCCTGCGTGGCCTCGCAGGTTTTGGTTTGTAGACCTAGGGAGATGTTATCTCTCCCACTTTGGAGTCTGCCTCTGAGGAAGGACCTTCTGCTTCAGGTTCTTCTTTACTTCCAAATCTCTTTTCTGAAGCTGACTGCTAGGAGATTGATCGCTTAGTTTTGTCTAAACGTGGTTTCCTGAGTCGGTCTTTGAGACCATGATTCAGTCTTGCAAGCCTGTTACTAGAAAGATATGACTTAAATATTTTTATTGATGTGAATCCAAGGACTACTCCTGGAGTAGGGTCAAGATTCCAAGGATTTTGTCCTTTCTCCAGGAAGGTCTGGAGAAGGGTTTGTCGGTCAGTACCTTGAAAGATCAGCTATCTGCATTTTGCTATGTTAGCGTCTGGCAGATGTACCAGATGTGCAAACTTTTTGTCAGGCCTTGTTCAGATTCAGGTCTGTGTTTAAATTAACCATTGCATTCCATAGATCTTAAGTGATTTCTTGGAAGGTTTTGCTTTCTTCTGCTCAGAGTTTCGGTACTCTCAGCTTTGCAGTGTGATTCTCCTTATCTTTCTTGCTGATAATACGGTTCTTCGTACTTGGGTTTCCTTCCTAAGGTTTTTTTGGATAGAGATATTAATCAGGACATTTTTTGTTCCTTTTCTGTGTCCTTCTCTGTGTCCTTATCCTTCCTCTCATAGGGAACTTTGTTGCACAACTTGGATGTTGTGCGGGTTCTTAAATTTTATCTGTATGCGACGAAGGATTTTCGCCTGTCTTCTGGCCTGTTTGTCTGTTTCTCTGGGAAACGTAGAGGTCAGAAAGCTTCTGCTGCTTCTCTTTCCCTCTGGTTGAGAAGTACAATCATTTGGATTATGAGACTGCTGGATAGTAGCCTCCTGAGAGATTTATGGCTCATTTTGTAAAAGCCGTTTCCTCTTCTTGGGCTTTTAAAAATGAAGATTCTGTGGAACAAATTTACAAGGCTGCAACTTGGTCTTCTATTCATACTTTTTACAAATTTGCCTCGGCTGAGGCTTCTTTTGGGAGATAGGTTCTTCAAGCGGTGGTGCCTTCTGTTTAGGTCTACCTGTGTTGTCCCTCCCTGTTCATCTGTGTCCCCTAGCTTGGGTATTGGTTTCCAACAGTAATTAATGATGCCGTGGACTCACCATATCTTAGGAAAGAGAACAAAATTTATGCTTACCTGATGATAAATGTATGTATTTCCGGATATGGTGAGTCCATGGCCCGCCCTTTTTTTCAAAAACCTCAGGCACCTCTACACCTTGTGTTTACTACTTTTTTTTCTTCATTTCCCTTTGGTCGAATGACTGGGGATTGTGGGTAGGGGAGTGATACTTAACAGCTTGGCTGTGGTGCTCTTTGCCGCCTCCTGCTTGCCAGGAGTGATATTCCCAACATTAATTGATGAACCCGTGGACTCGCCATATCCGGAAAGAAATACATTTATCATGTTGGCATAAACATTTTTTTTTTTGCACGTGTCGGGTTAGCGCAACAGCCATAACTTTTTACTTTGAACTCATAATACCTAACCTGACGCACGCAAAACGTTTACTTCGAGCTCAATTAGCAATCTAGTGAAAGTGCTAAATATCGATCCACTCGTAATCCGGCCCTTAATGGGTTTTGGTTTCAAAGAACAAAATTGGTGATTTCATAAACAAAAATAAACCTAAATAAAACATGTCTCATACATTTTATTCTCTGCAGCTGGTATAACAAGTCATTGTAAACAAATTAAGGGAAAAACTATTTTACAGTATACTGTCCCTGTGTAGCACAATATGTGATATTACTATTTTGCAGAAGCTGATGACAAAAGTCTGCAAAAAGGACAAGATGTCAAGAGTTTGTTTTTGAGAGAGAGAGAGCTGTATTGTATTACTGGGCTCTATAACTCTAAATACATTACTGCTGCATTTTTGTAATGCTGTGCAGCTACGCAGCATACTGACGTTATTGCCAGTGGTGCCTAAAGTATTTGGTATTCTATCACAGATCTTTATTGTTGTAAAAAAGTGTGATAGGTTGCATTATTGTTTTAGTGTATGTTTCTTAAATAACAGAACATGACAATTGTATTATACTGAGGTAGTGCAATACAGTATATGACATGGCAATATAGCGTGTGTAGTGTGCTTACATTGTATGACACAAGTGTCTCACTCCTGTATGGTATAGTGCAGTGTGTCATCTTTGGGAGAAGTCCCTATTATATTTTATATTTTATGCATTGCCTATGAATAAATGTGTAATTTGGGCTAATTTGCCCGTTTGCGGGCGTGCGATAAATAGAGCAAGCTTGCGGTAGCAATTGGCGCTTATAAGATTAACCAGAGATCAGATCTCTGGTTCATTTTATTAATGTCCACAAAATGCCCCCAAATTCAAGTGTGATATATTTTATTAAAAAAATATAGTAGCATCTTTTTCTTCTGTTATGTGCGATCAGTCCACGGGTCATCATTACTTCTGGGATATAACTCCTCCCCAACAGGAAATGCAAGAGGATTCACCCAGCAGAGCTGATATAGCTCCTCCCCTCTACGTCAGTCCCAGTCATTCTCTTGCACCCAACGACTAGATAGGATGTGTGAGAGGACTATGGTGATTATACATTTAACCAAACTTACGGCTAAGAACTCTGGATTCGCCATACAGGCACGTAGAGCACTGTGGCTAAAATCCTGGTCAGCTGATGTTACTTCTAAGTCCAAATTACTTAATATACCTTTCAAGGGGCAGTCTTTATTTGGGCCCGGGTTGAAAGAAATTATCGCTGACATTACAGGAGGTAAGGGCCACGCCCTACCTCAAGACAAAGCCAAAGCTAAGGCTAGACAGTCTAATTTTCGTCCCTTTCGGAATTTCAAAACTGGAGCAGCGTCAACCTCCACTGCACCAAAACAGGAAGGAGCTGTTGCTCGTTACAGGCAAGGCTGGAAACCTAACCAGTCCTGGAATAAGGGCAAACAGGCCAGGAAACCTGCTGCTGCCCCAAAGACAGCATGAACCGAGAGCCCCCGATCCGGGACCGGATCTAGTGGGGGGCAGACTTTCTCTCTTCACTCAAGCCTGGGCAAGAGATGTTCAGGATCCCTGGGCGCTGGAGATCATATCTCAGGGATACCTTCTAGACTTCAAATTATCTCCCCCAAAAGGGAGATTTCATCTGTCAAGGTTGTCAACAAACCAGATAAAGAAAGAAGCGTTTCTACGCTGTGTACAAGATCTGTTATTAATGGGAGTGATCCATCCAGTTCCGCGGTCGGAACAAGGACAAGGGTTCTACTCAAACCTGTTTGTGGTTCCCAAAAAAGAGGGAACTTTCAGGCCAATCTTAGATTTAAAGATTCTAAACAAATTCCTAAGAGTTCCATCGTTCAAAATGGAAACTATTCGGACAATCTTACCTATGATCCAAAAGGGTCAGTACATGACCACAGTGGATTTAAAAGATGCTTACCTTCACATACCGATTCACAAAGATCATCAACGGTATCTACGGTTTGCCTTCCTAGACAGGCACTACCAGTTTGTAGCTCTTCCATTCGGATTGGCTACGGCCCCAAGAATCTTCACAAAGGTTCTGGGTGCCCTTCTGGCGGTTCTAAGACCGCGAGGGATTTCGGTAGCTCCGTACCTAGACGACATTCTAATACAGGCTTCAAGCTTCCAAACTGCCAAGTCTCATACAGAGTTAGTCCTGGCATTTCTAAGGTCGCATGGATGGAAAGTGAACGAAAAGAAAAGTTCTCTTTTTCCTCTCACAAGAGTTCCATTCTTGGGGACTCTTATAGATTCTGTAGAAATGAAGATTTACCTGACAGAAGACAGGTTAACAAGGCTTCAGGATGCATGCCGTGTCCTTCATTCCATTCAACACCCGTCAGTGGCTCAATGCATGGAGGTGATCGGCTTAATGGTAGCGGCAATGGACATAGTACCTTTTGCACGCCTACACCTCAGACCGCTGCAATTGTGCATGCTAAGTCAGTGGAATGGGGATTACTCAGATTTGTCCCCTACCCTGAATCTGAATCAAGAGACCAGAAATTCTCTTCTATGGTGGCTTTATCGGCCACACCTGTCCAGGGGGATGCCATTCAGCAGGCCAGACTGGACAATTGTAACAACAGACGCCAGCCTACTAGGTTGGGGCGCTGTCTGGAATTCTCTGAAGGCTCAGGGATTATGGAATCAGGAGGAGAGTCTCCTTCCAATAAACATTCTGGAATTGAGAGCAGTTCTCAATGCCCTTCTGGCTTGGCCCCAATTAACAACTCAGGGGTTCATCAGGTTTCAGTCGGACAATATCACGACTGTAGCTTACATCAACCATCAGGGAGGGACAAGAAGCTCCCTAGCAATGATGGAAGTATCAAAGATAATTCGCTGGGCAGAGTCTCACTCTTGCCACCTGTCAGCAATCCACATCCCGGGAGTGGAGAACTGGGAGGCGGATTTCTTGAGTCGCCAGACTTTTCATCCGGGAGAGTGGGAACTTCATCCGGAGATTTTTGCCCAAATACTTCGACGTTGGGGCAAACCAGAGATAGATCTCATGGCGTCTCGCCAGAACGCCAAACTTCCTCACTACGGGTCCAGATCCAGGGATCCGGGAGCGGTTCTGATAGATGCTTTGACAGCACCTTGGAACTTCGGGATGGCTTATGTGTTTCCACCCTTCCCGCTGCTTCCTCGATTGATTGCGAAAATCAAACAAGAGAGAGCATCTGTGATTCTAATAGCGCCTGCATGGCCACGCAGGACTTGGTATGCAGATCTAGTGGACATGTCATCCTGTCCACCTTGGTCTCTACCTCTAAGACAGGACCTTCTGATACAGGGTCCATTCAAACATCAAAATCTAACTTCTCTGAAACTGACTGCTTGGAAATTGAACGCTTGATTTTATCAAAGCGTGGTTTTTCTGAGTCGGTTATTGATACCCTGATCCAGGCTAGGAAGCCTGTTACCAGAAAGATTTACCATAAAATATGGCGCAAATACCTATACTGGTGCGAATCCAAACGTTACTCCTGGAGTAAGGTTAGGATCCCTAGGATATTGTCTTTTCTACAAGAAGGTTTAGAAAAGGGTTTATCGGCTAGTTCATTAAAGGGACAGATTTCAGCTCTGTCCATCTTGTTACACAGGCGTCTGTCAGAAAATCCAGACGTCCAGGCTTTTTGTCAAGCTTTAGCTAGGATCAAGCCTGTGTTTAAAGCCGTTGCTCCGCCATGGAGTTTAAACTTAGTTCTTAACGTTTTACAAGGTGTTCCATTTGAACCCCTTCATTCCATTGATATAAAATTTTTATCTTGGAAAGTTCTGTTTTTAATGGCTATTTCCTCGGCTCGAAGAGTCTCTGAGTTATCAGCATTACATTGTGATTCTCCTTATCTGATTTTTCACACAGATAAGGTAGTTCTGCGTACTAAACCTGGGTTCTTACCTAAGGTAGTTACTAACAGGAATATCAATCAAGAGATTGTTGTTCCATCCTTGTGTCCAAATCCTTCTTCAAAGAAGGAACGTCTTCTACACAATCTGGATGTAGTTCGTGCCCTCAAGTTCTACTTGCAGGCAACTAAAAATTTTCGCCAAACTTCTTCCCTGTTTGTCGTTTATTCTGGACAGAGGAGAGGTCAAAAAGCTTCTGCTACCTCTCTCTCTTTTTGGCTTCGTAGCATAATACGTTTAGCCTATGAGACTGCTGGACAGCAGCCTCCTGAAAGAATTACAGCTCATTCCACTAGAGCTGTGGCTTCCACTTGGGCCTTTAAGAATGAGGCCTCTGTTGAACAGATTTGCAAGGCTGCAACTTGGTCTTCGCTTCATACTTTTTCCAAATTTTACAAATTTGACACTTTTGCTTCTTCGGAGGCTATTTTTGGGAGAAAGGTTCTTCAGGCAGTGGTTCCTTCTGTATAATGAGCCTGCCTATCCCTCCCGTCATCCGTGTACTTTTGCTTTGGTATTGGTATCCCAGAAGTAATGATGACCCGTGGACTGATCGCACATAACAGAAGAAAACATAATTTATGCTTACCTGATAAATTCCTTTCTTCTGTTGTGCGGTCAGTCCACGGCCCGCCCTGTTTTTTAAGGCAGGTAAATATCTTTTAAATTATACTCCAGTCACCACTTCACCCTTGGTTACTCCTTTCTCGTTGATTCTTGGTCGAATGACTGGGACTGACGTAGAGGGGAGGAGCTATATCAGCTCTGCTGGGTGAATCCTCTTGCATTTCCTGTTGGGGAGGAGTTATATCCCAGAAGTAATGATGACCCGTGGACTGATCGCACAACAGAAGAAAGGAATTTATCAGGTAAGCATAAATTATGTTTTTTTTTTTTTAATAAATGAACTGCAATAAAATAACTGCAAAAAGCAGTTTTTTGGGTCTAAAGAGAGCGGGTGTGGGGTTTTGAAAAACAAACAAACAAACGGCACTGAAAAGTGCCTTTACATTGCGGTCTATGAAAACTGTGGGTTCCCAGTAAATGTATGTATTTGTATATTCACATAAATATATCTATATATAAGCATTATGCATATATATTTACACTTTGCTGCCATCGATACGCTACTTGCCCCTGCACGAGTTCTCCTATTGGAGCATATGGAAGCGTGCTCTCGTGAGCACAATTGTATACTTGCACATTGTACTTGTAATACCAGTGCACATTCGCGTTCAGTGGAGCGCTAATATTGCTTTCTCGAAAGCAATATTTAGTTCTCCACTTGTATTCTTGCTCTTTGTATTTAGCTGTATAGCGTCCTCTATTTAATTTGATTTTGTCTTCATGTTTTATCTGTTTTGAAGGAGGTAGTATTTGAGTGGCTTTAAAATACATATTGCTAAGCTCTGACTCTTTTCGGATTTCTTTTCTATCATGCTGTAACACATTGTCAGTATATTTATGAAAATCTTAGCAGTGTTATCCAAATAATATATATAAGTTTATGGCAGGGTTATAAACATAATACAAAGAAATAGAAACCCTTATCAACCATGCGCCTACTAGACCATACAATTAATATAAATATCTGAATTCTTTTATTTAGTTAATATCCATAAACATATTGAAGTATATTTGCAATAAAAGGAAATGAAACAAAATGTATATGCGTTAAAACCAACTCTTAAGATATGCTATCCTTCTTACAAAACCCGGAAAAATATACCTTCACAATTTAGCCTTATTTATTTAACACAATGGGATTAAAACCTTTAACATCCAAGCAATACAATTCTAAACTGTGCTCTTTCAACAATAGGATAATATATATATATATATTCTGCTATTTAACTGCAATTTATCCTAATACAGAATTAACTTACAATATCAGAACTTGCACAGATGATTTACTTAGCAAATCAGATACAGATTTAAACAATATATATAATATATAGGCTGTGATTATCAATTTAAAATACAATTTATTTATTTGACTCTGCCAGGCTCAGCAATAGTAATTGTTTACTTTAAATGCTTGCATACAAATAGGTAGGCTAAGAGCTATCTAGGACAATGGCACACAGTTTAAAAATATAATCTGCTCTTTAAATCTATTAACTGTAAAGGCTATACCTATGACTTATCTTACAGTAAAACTTTTGTATACATCACCCAAATAACAGCAATCCAGTTTCCAATTTTTGCAACGGATCCAATTTCACACCTCATATAAAATAAGTGTAATTGCAATGGAATAGGAGAAATATGGCCCACTTTGTTTTTATAGTTTGACTGTGTCCCACGCAAAAAAGTTTCAGTCAGTTACAAAACTCTGTAGACCAGCCTGTCCCCTTCCTTCTGCATCACCTTTTTAGTCTAATCATAGGTGTGAAATATGGGTGGCCCTTCGAAACCTTGTCCCTCTATTGGATAATCTGAATATCCCATTTCCAACAGCCAAAAAGCTTTCTGGCTGTAGTTCTCTCATGGCAACACTGGGTGGCATCATTACAAACATACATAGCAACATTTGAATCAACTTAAATCAGTATTTCTATTAAATGGTTATTCATTTTATCATAATTTATTGCAACAACTATTCACAATATTTGTTTTGGATAAGTTATATCTTAATGAATTTTCTGATTATTCTGATACCAAATATGTTATATTATTAACATTTTATTATATTAAGGCAATTTAATACTGTTAATTATTAGCTTAAAATGCATTACAATTTTATCGGTATCCTGGCATTTATATGTGAATAATAGCTTATTTTTAATTCAGTATTGTACTGTATTCCAAGTGAATCCTGTCTATGTAGATCTGAAATGAAAATAAATGTTAATAATCACTTCTCTTCAGGTCCATAAACATCTATTCATGTTCTTAAACACACAGAGGCTAAGATATTCATGCTTTCAAAACATACACATATATATATCATATATATATATATATATATATATATATATATATATATATATATATATATACACACACATCTCATGTCCATTAAAACATATATAGTTGCTTTGAAATCATAATGTAAGCCATTTGTCTTCACTGTGTTATTCTAACATACTCGCCACATGGGGTCAATCCACGAGTAGTTGTAAAAGTCTTAATGCAGCATATTTCCTGGAAATACTATGCTTATCCAACTATTTTAGATTTTATCCTTTTAAGTGATGGTCTTAAATTGGGTATACCAAATGTCTTAGAGTCATAAAAGTTAAATGAGCATGGTCACTGAATTAGTTCCTTTTGGAAAATGTCTGTGTGCTCACACCGCAGGGGTCGTGCTTCTAAAGGCTATGCTGATTTCCAATCCTGATAAACGTGTATTAGAAGCTGTGTTCAACAAACTCATGTTCAATTAATCCTGAGGTCTCATCTAACATATACAGTGTATAAAATATACATATATATATATACATATATATGTACACATATGTAATATTCATCATAATATTCATATACTCTGACATAAATCCCCCTTCCAACTTCAAATAGATGTAGGACACATGTATTTGAATTGGCTTAAAGTCAGTGGTATTTGATGAGGATTAACCGTATACCTCATAGACAGTCTCTTATGAAGAAAGTTTGTTATTTTGAGCCTTCCTGTTTATCAGTTAGGCATCTTTGAACTACAGTATGTCTTTAGTTCATTTGGGGATATGACACTTCATTCTCCCTCTATGACTTGTAGTTGGGATCTTGGATGACACGCTCGCAATTGATTGATATGGGCCCATTTATTTTATAGGCCACTGGAGATATTTTGTCAGTAATGACGAAAGGACCTTTCCATGAGGGAAGAAA
The DNA here is from genome assembly GCF_027579735.1 of Bombina bombina. NCBI lineage: Eukaryota > Metazoa > Chordata > Amphibia > Anura > Bombinatoridae > Bombina > Bombina bombina. The sequence continues at coordinate 504,507,900 of NC_069501.1, read as the reverse complement.
TTTCTTCTCCCTAACCTGATCTCTTCCAAAGTTATAAAGATAAACTTTATCATTTATTTCATATTCCTTTTTGGATGTTTTGAGATCATAATAGGTTTTAGTGGCAGTTGCGGCTCTTTCTAAATTCCTTTGAGCAAATGCAAAGGCTTGTTGCAGGTGTTTTCTTAAGTTCTCCACATATTGATGTGTATTGGCAGCGTTTATCAAGTTTTGGTCTGATGTACGGTACAGCAGATGCTGAGATAGAACCATTCTTCTACCAGTCATCAGTTCAAAAGGTGACATCTTGGTAGCACTACTTGGAGTTGCTCTTAATGCCATTAAGACTAGAGGTAGTTTTACATCCCAGTCTTTACCTGTTTCACTCACAAACTTTTTGAGGATTTTAACAATAGACTGGTTGTAACGCTCTACACCACCACTTGAGGCAGCTCTATAAGCAATATGGAGCTTTCTTTTAACCCCTAGTATTTTCCACATTTTTGTCATTACTTCGCTATTGAAGTGGGTCCCCCGATCTGATTCGATTCTTTGGGGCAAACCAAATCTGGAAAATACATGGTTGATGAGCAATGCTGCACATGTTTCAGCACTATTGTTAGGTGCACTAATGCACTCTACCCATTTAGTGAACAGGCATGTCACTGTTAACATGTACTTGTTACCTCTTGATGACCTTGTTACCGGACCAATAAAATCAATTTGTATATCTGACCATGGCATTACCATCCCCCTTTTCTGCAATGGCGCTCTATGCGTTGGTGCAGTGGGTTGGAACTGTGGGCAGATTAAACACCCTTGACAGTAGGTTTGAACATCTTTCAACATGTGTGGCCAAAAAGCGTAATCACGCAATATTTCATATGTGAGTTTGGCACCACGATGACCAGAGGTGGGAGCATCATGGGCATGTTGAAGCATTAGACCTCTGAACTTGGTGGGTACTACCCACTGCTGGATGCCAGTTTTGGAGGTTCTAATTAACAAACCATCCTGTAATTTGAATTGTGATTTAGATTTTATTAAGATTCTCAGATCTTCTTTGCCAATACAATCATCTTTTGAGATGGGGTTGCTTTCAGGATCTTCTATGTGTTTATAGAAGATGCCTACAATGGGGTCTTCTTTTTGACTAGTGATCAGGTCCTCACTAGGAGAATCCTGACTCCATTGTACCAAGTTAGGTTCACTCTGTTGTTTTGCCTGGTTTCTGGTAATGGCTTCTACCTGAATTGCACCCATTAAATGGTCAATATTAAGGAGTTTTCCAGTTATGGCTCCTTGTTTGGCTAATGAATCCGCAAGGTCATTGCCTTCCTTATCAGGACCTAAAACTCTGGAATGACCCTTGGTCTTTTTCCAGTGTATGGTTAAATCATTGGATACTACCAGATTATCAATCTCGCAGAACAACTTGCCATGCTTGACTGGTTTGTTATTGCTTTTCTGCATGCCATTTCTTTTCCAAGTTGGCAGGTATTCAACAAAACTGTCACGCACATAATTTGAGTCAGTTATGATCACAAATTCATGAATACCATGTTCAATAGCCATTTCAATGGTTTTGAAAACAGCAGTTAGTTCAGCAACTTGACTGGATCTTGGTCCAATGTTGAAACCTACAGATATATTTGAGAATCAATTTGTCCCAGTTATACCAATGCCAGCGACTAATCTCCGCTCATTACCAATAGTGGCATGGTAAGAACAACCATCAACATATACCCAAGGTAATGTTTGACAATTTTCCTCATTGTACATTTTATATGGAGAAAGCAATTGTTCTTCCAGAAAATCATCTTCTGATAATTCTTCCCCAGGATCTCTAGCAGTACAGTCGTGGAGCTCAGCAAGCCCTTGTGCGACTGGATTCTTTTTATTCTGCTTGTAGCAAATTTCTAATGGCCAGCCTTGCAAGGAAAGAGTCCACGCTGTTATGCGGCTATTAGACAAATTCCCATCTCTTATTCTCTCACTTTGCAAATATAGCAAAGGCTGGTGGGCCGTTTCTACAATAATTTTCTCGCCCTGTATATAGCTGCGGAAATTTTGTAGAGCCCATACGGTAGATAAGAGGGCTTTTTCGCAATCGTTAAACTTTATTTCTACTGGGGATAGATTTTTGCTTGCATAAGCAATGGCTTTGTTCAAATTATCATGCTTTTGGTATAAAACAGCACTCATGCTTACATCTGTGTACCCTGTTTCTAAGTAGAAAGGTTTGCCACCTTCAGGGTACGCTAAGCAAGGTGCTTGAGTGAGTTTTCTCTTCAGCTCTCTGATGGCTGTCTCTTGAGACTCACTCCAGTGCCATTTCACCTCTTTCTTTAGGAGAAGTAGTAGTGGTTTAGCTAATTCCCGCATAATTATCAATGAATTTGCGAGAATAATTTGTCATACCCAGGAATGATCTCAATTCCTTTAAGTTAGTTGGGTTTTTAGAATTCACTATAGCTTCCACCTTTTTCTTCTGGGGATTTAATCCTTCAGAGGTAACTTCATGTCCCAAGAAGTTTACACGAGTGCGGCACCATTGAGCTTTTTGCAGGGATAATTTGACACCTGCCCTTTTAAGTTGGCTGAGGACGTGTTTAAGCTCTGCGATGTGTTTTTCAAAGTCTGTGCTTTTGACTAAAACATCATCAACATAAGATAAGGTCCCCCTTTCCAGTGCGTCAGGCATAGCCTTATGCATGAATACAGCAAATTCATGTCCAGAATTTATGTATCCAAATGGAAGTCTCTGGAATGCATACTGAACCTTTTGGAAGGAGAATGCTAGCTTATATTGGTCCTCTTCATGTACCTTTATGGTCCAATATCCCTGCGCACAATCAATGGCAGTGAATATTTTGGATCCCTGCATTTGTGCTAGGCATTGGTCAATATATGGCACAGGCCAGCCAGATATGTATACTCGTTTGTTTAACTGTCTTAAGTCAGCACACAAACGCCATTGTCCATTGGGCTTAAGGACACCTAGAATAGGATTATTATAAGAGCTGTGCACCTGTCTGATAATACCTCTTTCTTCCAAATTCCTTATGATCTCTGCAAGAGAATCATATGAGGCTAAGGGAAGTCTGTATTGTTTGACAAATACAGGTGGTGCATTAGGGTCTGTTTGTGGTACTACAGACTTGCACATTGCAAGGATACAGTCATAAGAATCCTTAGCGAAAATATCCTTGTACTCCATCAGGAGTTCTCGCAGCTGTTGGCGTTCATAATCGCTGGAACAGCCATTAGCTAAGGATATTTGCTCTTCGACTATTTGCTGAAATCCTGGAAAGATTTCAGGCTGTCCTATTTCATAGGCTTCTTCCAGTCTGGAGGTGAGATCCCCTTGATTATAATTTACATTGCTCCCATGACTTTGGGTATTGGGGTAATCTTGCTGTTTGATTGGCTGATCAAACACTAGAGAGGCTTCTTCAATTTTACAGATGCCTTCCTCTGAGCTGAAGGGATAAATGGACTGAATATTAAATAGACCCTCTGGCATAGATGCAAAGGATTGTTCTATTAATTGTTCTTCAGTTAGGTATCCTTCAGGTATTAGCCCAATTACATTATTCTGGAATCCAAAAGTGTAATAACTTGATTCCAGTGCATATCCTATGGTAGTTCCCTTGGATAAGGTTATATCCTGTGGGGTCATGTTATGTACAATAATATGTATTGAAATAGTTCCAATATTCACCATAGGAATGTAAGTCACTGTGACACCTAGACTTTGTATTCTATGGGATAGGCAAATCAGTGTTTCAGAAGTTTTTAATTTCTGACCTCTCTTTACCTGTAAGGGTAAAAGAAATTTATCAGCCCCAGCAGGAATTATAACATCGCTAGATATCTGCATATTCACAGCATATGGCAATTGCTGGTTTGATTTCAGGGCTGCATTTTCATCCTGAAATACTTCAGGGTCCCCCTTTAACCTGCTCCAAAGGCAAGAGTTAATCAAATCTATTTGTATGGCAAATCTATGTAAGATATCATTGCCAATGTATATCTGATTATGGGGAGTATTTAAAACTAAAAACAGGTGCTTCACTGACTTATTACCAATAGAGATAGATAATAAGCACTTAGCTGTGATGTTATAGCTTTCAGACCTGTCATCCAGGCCGTTGACACCACTGTCTTGGGGAGAAAGATATTTAATCACTTTAGGTTCAGCTATTTGCGCTAATAAACCTTCGCTTATATAGCTAGCTTCCTGTTTTAAGTTTATTTTAGCATACTTGGTTTTACCAAGGTCATGCACTTGTATAGGGATAAATAGATCCTCTTTAACTCTCTCAATCCCTGTGAGGTATTGAGCGTGGCCTCCCCCCTTAGGGATTTTATGATCCCCCTTGTGGAGTGATATGGTTAATACATCGCCATCTAGGGAAATATTCGCTATCTTTCCAGGCGAAATTTTAAAAGTATTACCATCAGAGCCACTAAAAGGAGTCTGATCATCTATTTGTAGAATAGTGATTTCAGGTGCAGAGTTATTCCGGAAATGAATCTCCACAGCATCTGGTTTCTCTTCCACCACGTGACAGCTATGTCGGGCGTGAGATATACCAGATTTTTCATAATTGATAGGCCGTTTAACTTGTGACCAAATTACATTATTTATGCAATCAATTATGGTGCTTAATCGTTTCAGGAGATCACTACCAATAATTAAACGATCAGTTGGCAGATCCACTATAATGACAGGGTGTCTTATGACCCTGTTCCCCAATTTAAATTTTAACCATGCAGTACCGTAAACTTTTAGGGAGTCACCCCCAACACCTATTAGAGAACCGTCAAATTCTTTTATTTTAGGTTTGTGGGGTGTTAGCTCATTTAGCTGTGTGTAGTACCTGTGGGATAAGATAGTCGCCTGTGACCCAGTGTCAATTAATCCCCTGATAGGGTTGGAGACTGAATCTTGCAGCTCAACTAATACATAATATCTTCCTGCAGTTTCTACCATTTCACACATAAAATTGGCATTCTCACACATCTGTGGGCTTCGCCACGTGTTACCTGAATTCGCCGTGTCATTCGATGCAGAGGAATCTTCATACCTACCTGTTTCCTCTATGACAGGGTCGGTTGGATTCTTTTGTACTGCATCTGTGGAGATAAGGTTAGGAGAGAGCTGCAAGGGAAGAGGGTTGTTAGTTTTTCCCGGATGAGGTTGCTTGTCATCACGGCCAAATCGTCCGTTTCCGGTCTGTGGGGAGATAACATGATTAGTATCATTGATATTTATTATTACATTTTGTATATCTCTCCCCTCCCCTTCAGGTGATACTGCAGTATTTATGACTGTGCCTGTGGTCCACTGCTGTCCACTGGCTGTACCCCTAAAAAAGTATTGTTCGGTTGCTGAGCCGTAGATTTTTGACTCATATTAGCGATTTGTTCGCTCAACTGATTTATCTGGGTAAACAGCATATCTACCTGATTGTACAAGTTACCTCTACCCCTGGGCCTATTTCTTGGTGCCCCATTGTACTGATTCCTGGACCATTGGGTTCCCTCAGAATCAGGGCCGCTATTTCTATTCTGGCGTGGTTGCCCCTGGGGTTCAGTTTGTTCAGCATTAGTACTTTGGGGAGCATTATATACCTGGGGTGTCTGGTTACCCTGAGAATATCTTCGCCGTCTATTGTATCTACCCTTGCGCGGATACCAATTATTTGGCGAGTATTCTCGTTGTGAGTAATTATTCACCCGATTATGTCCCCCACTTTGGTTATAGTCTCCCTGCGCCTCAACCTGTGTAGGGGGAGGGGCGGAATTAAACCTCTGTGGAGATGGCCTGTTTTGACTGGCCACCTCTGCATAAGTTCTGTTTTTAGACTCCAAATTGAGGGGTTTAGGTGACACCCTAGTTTCTGCTACAATTTTGGGTTTTGATTCCTTTTTAACCCCCTGCTCACTGGACTGCTGAATAGAGTATAATTTTGTACTCTCTTTGATTAGCCATTCCAATGAGCAGTCCTCATCAAAATCTCTAGCTAAGTTAATTTTGATGGGTGTAGGCAATGCTTCAAAAAATAAATTTACAAATTCTGAGCCATCAAATCTGGGATTATCTTCAGCCATACTGTACGCATTTTTCAATACAGAAAGGAATTCGATTGGACTCTGATTCGCACGACACTTTAAACCATATACCGCTATTTTCGCGGCAGTTTTAGTGCGATATTGCCCGAATTCTTTTCTGCATTGTCGTTTTACCCCATTCCAGGAATGAATATTCATATCCTTTAGTGAAGCAAAGAATTTGTGGTGCTTACTGTCAAATACCCAAGGCAGAAATTCAATTTTCAATTTCTCACTTGTAACATTCATTATAGCTAACGCATTTTCAAAAGCCTGTAAATGATCAATTACAGATGTTGTTCCCTTATTGGAGAATATAGGTACTGCGCGTTGTACGAAGGTGATTATTTTATGGGAATCATAGACTTCTATGGGAATCATAGATTCTCTGTTAGAGTTTCCCTCCCCCGCATCAGCTGCGCTACAGCTGTCCTCTGGATTTACATCCTGAAGGGATTGTCTATTTGGGAAATCTACTTCTGACCCGTTAGGGGTCATTTGTCTATGTTCTATATATTTTCGTACCTCGTCCCTGACGCGTTCGCTAAAGGAGTTAGCATTATCTGTATTATTCTCACTGCTAATATAGGGGTTTTCATTATGGCGATATGACCTTTTTAAATCGCTTAATTCTCTCTGGCTTTGCGCAAGCTGTTTATTTAAATCTTGTATCTGCGTGATTAAGTCCATATTGTGCTTATCTAAGATGGCTAGGTTTTGGGCAAATTCATCCATTTTATTTTTGGCTGTTTTTAAACCCTCTTCGCGTCTGCGCGAGGAACTAATACTATTTTCTAGCTCCTGTATTTGCAATCATTTGTCTGTGACACATAACGACATTTCGTCAATTTTGCATATTAAAAGGGGCCAAGATTTTAGTATTAGTTCTTCTCGCTTTTTGGGATCTTTGCATTGATTAATCATTAATAATTCCTGGAAGAATTCATTCTCTTCATTCCACATATTATTATTAACGGTAATATTTTTAGCCCTAGTTTCAAGCATATCCACAAAATCATTTAATTCACCCGCAATATTAAACTTCCCTTTAAGGTAACTTAAGATATCTTTCTTAAGGACCTGACCTTTAGTAATAGGTATGGTTATGGGACCAATTTCATTGCTATGTATAGAATTAAATGAGTCACTTCTGGCTACAGACATTATTGTATTGGTTTAGTATTTAGTTAAACTAAAACGCTAATACAATTTTTGCCAATAAAAAGACAGAATAAAAAAAAAAATTATATTTAAAAAAAAAAAATATTATTAATTTTGAAATATGAAAAATTAATATTTTTGATTATCTTTGAAAATATGAAAAATTAATATTTTTGATTAATTTTTAAATATGAAAAATTAATATATTTTATTAATTTTTCAAAATTAATCTTTAATAATATTTCAAGATATTAATGTCAATCTCGAAATATGAAAATTAATATTTCAACTTTTCAAAAAAAATTATATCTTCAAAATATTAATATCGAAATATGATTTTTTTTTTTTATTTTTTTTTTCTCTTTTATAATAATTTCTATTTACTTACAAATATATTATATCAATTATGATGGAATATTAATAAATCTCAGCGGTGCCTCCAATTATTATGTCAGTATATTTATGAAAATCTTAGCAGTGTTATCCAAATAATATATATAAGTTTATGGCAGGGTTATAAACACAATACAAAGAAATAGAAACCCTTATCAACCATGCGCATACTAGACCATACAATTAATATAAATATCTGAATTCTTTTATTTAGTTAATATCCATAAACATATTGAAGTATATTTGCAATAAAAGGAAATGAAACAAAATTTATATGCGTTAAAACCAACTCTTAAGATATGCTATCCTTCTTACAAAACCCGGAAAAATATACCTTCACAATTTAGCATTATTTATTTAACACAATGGGATTAAAACCTTTAACATCCAAGCAATACAATTCTAAACTGTGCTCTTTCAACAATAGGATAATATATATATATATATATATTCTGCTATTTAACTGCAATTTATCCTAATACAGAATTAACTTACAATATCAGAACTTGCACAGATGATTTACTTAGCAAATCAGATACAGATTTAAACAATATATATAATATATAGGCTGTGATTATCAATTTAAAATACAATTTATTTATTTGACTCTGCCAGGCTCAGCAATAGTAATTGTTTACTTTAAATGCTTGCATACAAATAGGTAGGCTAAGAGCTATCTAGGACAATGGCACACAGTTTAAAAATATAATCTGCTCTTTAAATCTATTAACTGTAAAGGCTATACCTATGACTTATCTTACAGTAAAACTTTTGTATACATCACCCAAATAACAGCAATCCAGTTTCCAATTTTTGCAACGGATCCAATTTCACACCTCATATAAAATAAGTGTAATTGCAATGGAATAGGAGAAATATGGCCCACTTTGTTTTTATAGTTTGACTGTGTCCCACGCAAAAAAGTTTCAGTCAGTTACAAAACTCTGTAGACCAGCCTGTCCCCTTCCTTCTGCATCAACTTATTAGTCTAATCATAGGTGTGAAATATGGGTGGCCCTTCGAAACCTTGTCCCTCTGTTGGAAATGGGATATTCAGATTATCCAATAGCCAAAAAGCTTTCTGGCTGTAGTTCTCTCATGGCAACACTGGGTGGCATCATTACAAACATACATAGCAACATTTGAATCAACTTAAATCAGTATTTCTATTAAATGGTTATTCATTTTATCATAATTTATTGCAACAACTATTCACAATATTTGTTTTGGATAAGTTATATCTTAATGAATTTTCTGATTATTCTGATACCAAATATGTTATATTATTAACATTTTATTATATTAAGGCAATTTAATACTGTTAATTATTAGCTTAAAATGCATTACAATTTTATCGGTATCCTGGCATTTATATGTGAATAATAGCTTATTTTTAATTCAGTATTGTACTGTATTCCAAGTGAATCCTGTCTATGTAGATCTGAAATGAAAATAAATGTTAATAATCACTTCTCTTCAGGTCCATAAACATCTATTCATGTTCTTAAACACACAGAGGCTAAGATATTCATGCTTTCAAAACATACACATATATATATCATATATATATATATATATATATATACACACACATCTCATGTCCATTAAAACATATATAGTTGCTTTGAAATCATAATGTAAGCCATTTGTCTTCACTGTGTTATTCTAACATTCTAACTGCTCTTTCAGTAACTTCAGTTGCCAGACTTTTTGTCTCATACTCACCACATGGGGTCAATCCACGAGTAGTTGTAAAAGTCTTAATGCAGCATATTTCCTGTAAGTACTATGCTTATCCAACTATTTTAGATTTTATCCTTTTAAGTGATGGTCTTAAATTGGGTATACCAAATGTCTTAGAGTCATAAAAGTTAAATGAGCATGGTCACTGAATTAGTTCCTTTTGGAAAATGTCTGTGTGCTCACACCGCAGGGGTCGTGCTTCTAAAGGCTGTGCTGATTTCCAATCCTGATAAACGTGTATTAGAAGCTGTGTCCAACAAACTCATGTTCAATTAATCCTGAGGTCTCATCTAACATATACAGTGTATAAAATATACATATATATATATATATATATATACATATATATGTACACATATGTAATATTCATCATAATATTCATATACTCTGACAACATGGTGACTGTGGTATGTAAAAGCATATTCTTTCTCAGCTATACTGTGCTACAGGCACTTTTTCTATTGCTACACTGTGGAAGAGTAATACACTTGCAGTGTGTGACACAAGGGTACAACGTGCTGTTTTGTTTCAAGGCTTATTATATGACAACTTTGGGGGCTCTGTCCTGTTCACTTTAGTCGCGCACACTGAGAGGTGCAGTGAGTGTCATGCCTGGGGTCTCATCTCTACTGGTGTCCAGACGCTTACCCTATGACACCTATGTGCAACCTGTGATTTTCTTTTCACTTGTGTGCTGGCTGCATGGCCAAAGCCTGCAGCACACTGACATCAAAACCCTTTACTGAAGGGAAAACAGGGACCTCAACAAAGCAGTAGAGGGGAATAGGAGAAGGGTGGGCAGAGGAAACTGTATTTCCGTTTAACCGTCTGTGTCTAAAGGATCCAAAATGGCGGCACTTTCAGGTGGGCCAATTTCAGGCAAGCTGTACCCACCCTGTAATCACATGTGCACTTGTGGTAATGTGCACACATTACAAGAAAAACTGCCCCTAACCACTCAGTCCAATAATATCCTCTTCTCTGTTAAACCATTTCTTAAAGGGACACTGAACCCAATTTTTTTCTATCATGATTCAGATAGAGCATGCAATTTTAAGCAACTTTCTAATTTACTCCTATTATCAAATTCTTTTCATTCTCTTGGTATCTTTATTTGAAATGTAAGTTTAGATGCCGGCCCATTTTTGGTGAACACTGTGTTCTTGCTGATTGGTGGGTAAATTCACCTACCAATAAACAAATGCTTTCCATGGTTCTAAACCAAAAAATAGCTTAGATGCCTTATTTTTCAAATAAAGAAAGCAAGAGAGCGAAGAAAAATTGATAATAGGAGTTAATTAGAAAGTTGTTTAAAATTGCATGCTCTATCTCAATCACGAAAGAAAACAATTGGGTTCAGTGTCCCTTTAAGTGAAGGGAAGACGGCACTCATTGAACCTTAAAATATCAATACTTTTTAAACATGAAGATGGACACACCCCTCCGTCCATACCTTTTTGTGTTTGGTGTGTCTATCTTCATGTTTAATAAAGTATCGATATTTTAAGGATCAACAAATTCTGTCTTCCCTTCACTTGTGATTTCCATTGGCTGGCTCGGCTTCCCAGTTGACCTGTACCACGCTGGTTTGTGACGGCGCACGTTTGCGCCACGTTGCATCTGGTGAACAATGCTGTGTTTCAGTGATTTCCCGGCTCCATCGCATCTGTCTGGGCTGTGAGCTGCGTCTCACCTTGCGTTTACATAAACCATTTCTTACCTTCAGCAGACTAAGCACTTGTAGAGAAGATAACTGTAGAAAATGCAGAAATAATTACATGAATGGCAAAAGGTCATTATACAGAATATATTTTTATATGAGACAGTAAATGAGTGGTATGACTTAAACTTCAGGCCAATCCTCCTCAAAATCAAACGTGATCTAGATAACTGGGCTAAATTTCAGCTTATGTTATCTGGTAAAATTAACTTGATTAAAATGGTGATTTTTCCCAAACTTCTTTATCTGATGCAAAACTTGCCTATTATAATAAAACAAACGGATATAAAACACTTTTATATATAACAGATATTTACACAATTTATTTGGGGGGGAAAAAGGAAGGCCATTGCGTTTAATAAATTAGCATTGTCCAGATTTGATTGGGGGTTAGCACTCCCAGACATAGAGATTTATAATTTAGTTTGTATCTCAAAAATAGCACTAGATTGGCTAACAGGCCCAGACTACTACGCAGATCTATCAACAGAAGAAACCCTGGTACGGCCATACTCCTTGAAGGCACTGTTACATTGTAATCTTGATAAATGCCCAATTAAAATTAAACAGATGCCTGCTATCTATAATGTAATTCGGGCCTGGCACAAAATACTAAAAAAACTACATATCTCCCATAAATTCTCCAAATACCTGACTATAACAGGTAACCCTAATTTCACTCCAGCTTTAAATTCTAAAATATTTAATAGCTGGGCACAAAGGGGCCTAATATTCCTAGAGCAGTTAAGAGACAGCGGTACTGGAGCCTGCCGATCAATGCAGGACCTAATCCAAGAATACGGAATCTCCAATAAAGACTTTTTTTCCCTTTTTCCAGACTCAGCACTTCCTTCAGGCTCTCTTAGAGGATCAGCAAGAGGATCCGACACTAGAAATCGTGGAACCTGTGATAACTCTTTTTAAAGCAGGGAAATATAACTTAACTACATTATATAAAATCGTTATGAATTTGAAAGGTAATGACAATGTAAAAAAAATTGCAGAATGGTGGAAGGTCCCGGTTGAAACTATACACAAAAGCTATAGGCTGGCAGACGCATCAACACACTCCACTTCTTGGAGAGAATCGCATACGAAAATTATTAATCGTACGTATATTACACCTTGTATGAAAGCATTATGGGATAACTCAGGTACTTCTTGCCCAAAATGCATACTCTTTAAAGCAGATCTAAAACATTGCTTTTGGGACTGTCCTAAGGTTAGGAAATTCTGGCATAAGATTAATTATTGGATTAATAAAATCAATAATATTCAGTTCCAACTTAAAGATGAACATTTTTCTCCTACATTGGTGTGTCCGGTCCACGGCTTCATCCTTACTTGTGCGATATTCTCATTCCCTACAAGAAGTGGCAAAGAGAACACACAGCAGAGCTGTCCATATAGCTCCCCCTCTGGCTCCGCCACCCAGTCATTCTCTTTGCCGCTCTGAACAAGTAGCATCTCCACGGGAGTGGTAAAGAGTATGTGGTGTTAGTTGTAGTTTTTTATTTCTTCTATCAAATCAGCATGAAAGGATAGCCCCCGATCCGGGACCGGATCTGGTAGGGGGCAGACTCTCTCTCTTTGCTCAGGCTTGGGCAAGAGATGTCCTAGACCCCTGGGCTTTAGAGATTGTCTCTCAGGGGTATCTCCTAGAATTCAAGGACCTTCCTCCAAAGGGAAGGTTTCACATGTCTCGCTTGTCTTTAGACCAGACAAAGAGACGGGCATTCTTACATTGCGTAGAAGACCTTTTAAAAATGGGAGTGATACACCCAGTTCCAAAAGCAGAAAAAGGACTGGGTTTTTACTCAAACCTGTTTGTAGTTCCCAAAAAGGAGGGAACGTTCAGGCCAATTCTGGACTTAAAGATCCTAAACAAATTCCTCAGAGTTCCATCATTCAAAATGGAAACAATTCAAACAATTTTACCAATGATCCAGGAGGGTCAATACATGACTTCCGTGGACCTAAAGGATGCATACCTGCATATTCCGATCCACAAAGTTCACCAAGAATTTTTACAAAGGTGTTAGGATCCCTTCTAGCAGTGCTAAGGCCAAGGGGCATTGCGGTAGCACCTTACCTAGACGACATCTTAATTCAGGCGTCGTCCTTCCACAAAGCGAAGGCTCATACGGATATTGTTCTAGCCTTTCTAAGGTCTAACGGGTGGAAAAAAGTTCTCTGTCCCCGGTCACAAGGGTTCCCTTCCTGGGAACAATAATAGACTGGGTAGAAATGAAAATCTTTCTGACGGAAGTCAGGAAGTCAAAACTTTCAAATGCTTGTCGAGTTCTTCATGCCATTCCTCAGCCTTCTGTGGCTCAGTGCATGGAGGTAATCGGTCTAATGGTTGCGGCAATGGACATAGTCCCCTTTGCCAGAATTCATCTAAGACCATTGCAACTGTGCATGCTCAAGCAGTGGAATGGGGATTATGCAGATTTGTCTCCCCAGATACAAATGGACCAGAAAACCAGAGACTCGCTCCTCTGGTGGTTGTCTCAGGATCACCTGTCTCAGGGAATGAGTTTCCGCAGACCAGAGTGGATCATTGTCACGACCGACGCCAGTCTCTTAGGATGGGGCGTGGTCTGGGACTCCCTGAAAGCTCAGGGTCTATGGTCTCGGGAAGAATCTCTTCTCCCGATAAACATTTTGGAACTGAGAGCAATATTCAATGCGCTCCTGGCTTGGCCTCAACTAGCGGAGGCCAAATTCATAAGATTTCAGTCGGACATCATGACGACTGTAGCGTACATCAATCATCAGGGAGGAACAAAGAGTTCCCTGGCGATGAGAGAAGTATCCAAGATCATCAAATGGGCGGAGGATCACTCCTGCCATCTATCTGCAATTCACATCCCAGGAGTAGACAACTGGGAGGCGGATTATCTGAGTCGTCAGACTTTCCATCCGGGGGAGTGGGAACTTCACCCGGAGGTTTTTGCCCAGTTAACTCAACTATGGGGCATTCCAGATCTGGATCTGATGGCGTCACGTCAGAACTCCAAGGTTCCACGCTACGGGTCCAGGGATCCCAAGGCGACATTGGTAGATGCCTTAGTGGTGCCTTGGTCGTTCAATCTATTCTCCTCCCCAGGCTAGTAGCCAGGATCAAACAAGAGAAGGCTTCGGTAATTCTAGTAGCTCCTGCGTGGCCACGCAGGACTTGGTATGCAGACCTGGTGAATATGTCATCGGCTCCACCATGGAAGCTACCTTTGAGACAGGACCTTCTAGAACAAGGTCCATTCGAACATCCAAACCTAGTTTCTCTGCAACTGACTACTTGAGATATGAACTCTTGATTCTATCTAAGCGTGGTTTTTCGGAATCAGTTATAGATACTCTGGTTCAGGCTAGAAAGCCTGTAAACCAGCGAGAATTTACCATAAGAGATGGCAGAAATATCTCTATTGGTGCGAATCCAAGGTTACTCATGGAGTAAAATTAGGATTCCAAGGATTCTTTCCTTTCCTCCAAGAGGGATTGGAGAAAGGTCTGTTAGCTAGTTCTTTAAAAGGACAGATATCTGCTCTGTCTGTCTTGTTGCACAAACGTCTGGCAGCCGTGCCAGATGTTCAGGCGTTCGTACAGGCGTTAGTCAGAATCAAGCCTGTCTACAGAGCTGTGACTCCTCCATGGAGTCTAAATTTAGTTCATGGGGTTCCGTTTGAACCTTTACTTTCCATAGATATTAAGTTACTATCTTGGAAAGTTTTGTTTTTGGTTGTTATTTCTTCTGCTAGAAGAGTTTCTTAATTGTCTGCTTTGCAGTGTAATTCACCCTATCTGGTGTTTCATACAGATAAGGTAGTTTTACGTACCAAGCCTGGTTTTCTTCCAATAGGAATATTAACCAGGAAATAGTTGTTTCTTCTCTGTGTCCTAATCCAGTTTCTAAAAAGGAACGTTTGTTACACAATCTAGATGTGGTTCGTGCTTTAAAATTCTATCTATAAGCAACAAAGGATTTCAGACAGACATCTTTTTTGTTTGTTGTCTATTCTGGTAAGAGAAGAGGTCAGAAAGCTACTGCTACCTCTTTCCTTCTGGCTAAAAAGCATCATCCGATTGGCTTATGAGACTGCTGGACGGCAGCCTCCTGAACGAATGGGCTTTCAAGAACGAGGCTTCTGTTGAACAGATCTGTATGGCAGCGACTTGGTCTTCACTGCATACATTTGCAAAATTTTACAAATTCGATACTTTTGCTTCTTCTGAGGCTATTTTTGGGAGAGAGGTTTTCCAAGCAGTGGTGCCTTCCGTTTAGGTTACCTGACCTTATTAGTTTTCCTAAAGAAATTCAATTGTTGGAAATTCTACCCTTTCGAGGTACAGAGTCTCTAGATAGAGCTGGCTATAGCAAACAAAGAATTGCCAGAGCTATAGGTGGATCAATATGAGTCATAGGGAAGACTGTCCACAGTGTGGGAGTAAGTGATTTGCGGTTATGTCATTTTTCCTTTTTTTTTTTTTTTTTTTTCTCTCTCCCTCCCTTTCCTTGAGTATAAAATCTGAAAATCCTAATACATTTCGTGACTAAGAATTTAAGATAACCATAACAAGTAGTGAACAAAGGTGAATACATATATTATTATTTAAGTGATTATAAGCCAGCTTTGTATGGCGTGGCGTCCATGTTTTTGTTACCGTATGTTGAGTCAGGCAGCAGACTGCATACATGGTTTTTTGTTTCTTTTGCTTTTATGTATCTGTGTTGGAACTTAAATAAATAAAATGAAAAAAAAAGTCATTATACCAGAATATATTTTTATGGCATTTTTAATTGCATGTATGATCAGCACTGGAGTCACTATTTTTCATAAAATTCTTACAAAACAAACATATAGTTCCATAGTTAGTATCAGTTCAGTTTTGCAAAAACACGAAAAGTAGGATTCTATACAAATGTTTTACAACAAAATTGAGTAAACATTAGAAGATAAAAATAAGGAATTTTGTCACTTTGCACCATTTTGTAGTTTATGGAGAAAATTTTATTAAAATTTTAAATATGCAGCTATAGAAATATTGGATACATTTTAAACTATAAAAAAAAATTCTGATTTCATAGCAGGGGAGTTTAAATAATTTCGACTATATGCATGCATGTTTCTATATCCCTTTGCAAACTTACCTTATTTCAAAAAAAGTAAAATCAACAAACTATCATTCTTGAACTGAAAACAAATTCATATAGTTTTACATGGAAGTATAGAAACATGTAATTACTTAAAGGGACACTAAATACTCATATGCTAAATCACTTGAAACTGATGCAGTGTAAACTGTAAAAAGCTGACGGGAAAATATCACCTGAGCATCTCTATGTAAAAAGGAAGTATTTTTACCCTCACTAATTTCCTCAGCGCAGCAGAGTAAGTTCTGTGTAAAAAGTTATACTCAGCTGCTGCCCAGCTGCAGGTAAAAAATAAATAAATAAATGAAGAAATGAACAGCAGCCAATCTGCATCAGCAGTGCCTGAGGTCATGAACTCTTTTATTGTGATCTCATGAGATTTCACTTAAACTCTCATGAGATTTCATAGTAGACTTCCTTAAACTGAATAGGAAAATGAGATGAGTGTGCACTTAAGCTCACTCCCTTAGCTGTCCCAGGACAGATATACTGATTTGCTGCTTAGAAGTCCTTTACAATGGGATTTGGCTACTGAGGAACTTAGAGAGTAAAAATATCTTTCTTTTTACATAGAGATTGTTCAGGTGATATTTTTTAAGTCGACTTTTTACAGCTATGCTGCATCACTTTCAAGTGTTTCAATATTTGGGTATCATTGCCCTTATAAAGTAATTGTAAACTTTCACTATTTATTATCAAATCCGTGATATTTTAGATGGACTTTATTGATCACTTTTAATGAAAATGCGCTTTAACTTAATTTTTTTAATCTATCTGTACCGTTCTAATACTGCACGGTCCTGCCCACCCACTTGAAAAAAATATGGCTAGAGCTCTGATTGGAGAACAGTTCAAACCGTTGGCTCACAGAAAATAACAAAAGTGCCATATGGATAGAGCGCCGATTGGACAACAGTTCAAACGTTAGCTAACAAAAAAAACCCACATTACTTTTGAAGTGGGCGGTTGGAGCTTTGCAGGTACTAGAATGGCTCGGCTAGTTTAAAAAGTTAAAGAGCATCTTCATTAGAAGTGATCAATTAAAGTCCACTAAAATCACTAACATTCAGGATCTGTTTATAAAAGTAAGCAAGTTTACAAATCACTTTAACGTGAACCACTGTTGCATGAGTCGACCATAATTTTGCTTTGAAACCATTATAGATTATATTAATACCTTTTTAACAAACTTCTTATTTGTAGAAAACAATCAGGAAGCTTCTGCAGCTAAGGATGTCCATTCTCAGGATGATCGCTGTATGACAGTGCTGAGTGGGGGCCAGGAGCTTTTTTGAATATTTGGCTGGTTGTGTCTCATAAAAAGAATCCTAAGGGAGAATATGAAACCACAGATACTCCTACCAGTTTCCAAAAGTAAGTTTTCGTTTATTATTTTGCATGTTCGTATGGTTAGAAAAAGAAAATAGCTATGGACATTTTATCTGGCAGGTTTTGAAACCTTATTTGTTCAAATTTTTCTGATTTTGTTGTTTTTTCAGTCCTGATTTAAAGGGACAGTCAACATATGATAAATTACCATTAATGTAATCCTCTTGTGCAGTTACCTAAAATTACTGTAAATTGCTTTGTAATTTTGTTTTGCTTTTTGTGATCAAATTTAGATTTATAATTGGTTTTCTGTTGGTCCCCCTGGCCGCCCCCTTGACGAAGCTTTTTTTTTTTTTTTAAATTTCAATTAAAAGAGAGAAGTTCTGCCATTCTGAAAGGGATGGCTCACCCAAATCTTTGTTCCCTAGAGCTCGCTCACAGAGACGGAGCTGATTCACTTCTGTGACAGCTTCATTTATGTGCCTAAACAGTTTAGGGGCCGGTTGTTGCCTTCTGTTAGGCAGAAGTACTGTTAGTTTAACCCCTTTATGACGACAACACTTTTCCAATTTCTGTCCTTTTGGGACCATATCTATTTGTACAATTTTGCGTTGTTTGAGTTTAGCTGTAATTTTCCTCTTACTCATTTACTGTACCCACACATTATATACCGTTTTTCTCGCCATTAAATGGACTTTCTAAAGATACCATTATTTTCATCATATCTTATAATTTACTATAAAAAAAATGATAAAATATGAGCAAAAAACAAAAAATGGAAAAAACACACTTTTTCTAACTGACCCCCAAAATCTGTTACACATCTACAACCACCAAAAAACACCCATTCTAAATAGTTTCTAAATTTTGTCCTGAGTTTAGAAATACCCAATGTTTACATGTTCTTTGCAAGTTATAGGGCAATAAATACAAGTAGGACTTTGCTATTTCCAAACCACTCTTTTTCAAAATTAGCGCTAGTTACATTGGGACACTGATATCTTTCAGGAATCCCTGAATATTCCTTGACATGTTTAGATTTTGTTTTAGAAGACATCCCAAAGTATTGATCTAGGCCCATTTTGGTATATTTCATGCCACCATTTCACCGCCAAATGAGATCAAATAAAAAAAATCACTAACTTTTTCACAATTTTTTTTCACAAACTTTAGGGTTTCTCACGAAATTATTTACAAACAACTTGTGACAATTATGGCATAAATGATTTATAATGCTTTTCTGGGATCCCCTTTGTTCAAAAATAGCAGACATATAGGCTTTGGCGTTGCTTTTTTGGTTATTAGAAGGCTGCTAAATGCCGATGCGCATCACACGTGTATTATGTCTAGCAGTGAAGGGGTTTAATTAGGTAGACATATAGGGAGCTTGCAGGGTTAATTTTAGCTTTAGTGTAGAGACCTGACACATCACACCCCCTGATCCCTCCCAAACCGCTCTCTTCCCTCCCCTACCCCACAATTGTCCCCGCCATCTTAAGTACTGGCAGAAAGTCTGCCAGTACTAAAATAAGTTTTTGTGTTTAAAAAAAAATAAAAATTCTGCTGTGTAGGATCCCCCTCTGCCCTTATTGTGCGCCATATTGGGTACTGGCAGTAGTCTGCCAGTACCCAGTTTGAAATCAAATATGTGTTTTTTTGTTAGTTTTTTTGTTTTGTTTTTTAATTTAAAAAAACAAACAAACAAAAAAACGATTTTCTGTAGTGTAGCTGCCACCCCTCAACACCCAACCCCCCACCCTCTCCCAGATTGCTTAATATTTTTATTCCCACCCTCTCTCCCACCAAGTCCCTCCTTAAACTTGTTCCATAGTGTAGGGCTCACACCCGCCTGTGTGTGCGCTCAAACCCGTGCGTGCACGCTCCCAGGCACACGCGCGCACTCGAGCACGCACCCACACACAATCCCGCCCCCTCCTCCTCCACCGATGGCCGCCCACCCGCCTCCCTGGATCAGCTCCCACCCACCAACGAACATAGCCATCGATGGCTGATGCAGAGAGGGCCACAGAATGTCTTTCTCTGCATCAGACTGCTAAAAACTGTTATTGCAGGATGTCTCAATATCGAGGCATCACTGCAATAACAGGAATGCGGCTGGAAGCGATCAGGATCGCTTCCACCGCTTACAAAGTCCAACGACGTACAGGGTACGTCCTCGGTCGTTAACTGTGTTTTTTTTGGAGGATGTACCCTGCACGTCTTCGCTCATTAAGGGGTTAAAGAGAAAAAGCTGCCGAGGTTATGGTAGCAGGGGGCACCAGCAGAAAACTTTTGTAAGTTAATTTTTACTGAAAATTTGCCACTTTCAAGAAAATGTGAGTACTTATATTAGAGTATACTACCTAATCCCTGTTGGATTAATGCTATGTTTTTGGTAACATTTTCTGTCCTTTTTAAAAAGGTTTACCATAGCTAAGAAAACAGATTCACTCAACAACCAAGCATGTTTCTTGGCAGGCTATTATGGAGTGCTAAATCCTGATTTACCAATGGGTTCATGTTTAAAGTGATGGTAAACCTTAACTAATCAAATGCCATATATTTAATCTTTGCCATTAACCTCTTAAGGACATATGACGGAATTTTTCCGTCATAAAACAATTGAGCAAACTGAAAGCTGTGTCCTTAAAGGGTTAAAAAAGTATGTGTACCTTTTTTTTTGTTTTTGTTTTTAATCCATTTGTAATAATTTTAAATTAATGCTTCTTTTGCAATGTTATGCCGGCCCACTTGGATTAACTTTTTTTTTTTTTTTTAATTATTTATGACAGTTCCAGTGAACATCCAATCAGTGTGTGTGTCATTTGACAATCTTGAAGTCTAGTCCCTTAAAATCCCTTAGAAAGCCTATGTAGAGAGTGGATGTGACTGCTCTATATATCACAGCCCAGCCAAAAGAGGAAATGATGGGGGGCGGAGAAACAGACCATACCAATTAGGATTATAAATCTTTTATTATAAAATTTATTTACACATTTACTTAAAAAATATCTGTGGTTTTACTTGCAAACTAATATATTTTTCATTGCAACATTCTTAAAGTCTTAAATTTACCATCACTTTAAAATTCTCATCAATACTGAAATAATAAAACATAATTTAAATTGTGTTTTTTTTTTTTGTTTTTTTTCTGGCTTCAATTTTTTAATTTATTTGGGCACAGAAAGGAAACGAAATTTATTAGTTGCGTATAAGATAAAGCATATAAGCAGCGGGTCTTGAGATACATAGTTGTTCACATTTTTAAAAAATATTTATGGAACCGACCTTAACTCCTTTTAATCTGTCTGTCCACACTCTTTCAAGCAAAATTTAAGAAAGAAAAAAAAAAGTTAAAGGGACATAAAACAGTATGAACTAACACATTTCTAAATATATAGTGCAGCCAAAGGTTACCTGCAAAATGTTTTATTTTGTTAACCCTCATTAACGCCTTTAATTCAGGCATAGTTTTGTTTTCAGCAAGCTCCCCCCTGGGCATTTCCATATATGGAAGGTGCTAAACAGGCCAGAGCTACAGCAGAATGCATTCATGCACATGCGCGGTGACTAAAGCAGTGCACAGTATAATGCTGAAGCTTTCTAAAAGCATGTGACCTAATCCCCATAGAAACAAGCAAGCCTCTTGGCAACAAACAATATAAGTATCTGATGTCCCTCCTTAACCCCCCCCTTACTTGCATAAGTAATTATCCTGACATACACACTCTGTTACATGATACCTAAGGGTATGGAGTAAGAACCTGATAAGGGGGGTGGAGTAGCTACACCTGGGAACTCTAAAGTTTGTCATTTTGCAGATTTTTGGAAATTGTATTAATACTGATAAGCTGCTTTTACACACACTGTTTTTACCTCAGTTAACTCTTTTATAATATGCATGTAACTCAAACTGTTTTATGGCACTTTAAGGGGACAGTACTATAATTTATTTATTTTGCCCCCCCCCCCCCCTATAATTATATTCTGGAACTGTGAGTTTTCCATCCCTGAAAAGTAAAAGAGCACATGACAGGCTTCACAAACTTAACCATGCCACACATCTGTTCCTAAATTAGTTTATTTTGTAATATCTGCTGAAGCCAAACAATTAAGATTTTGTTAACGCAATGGCAGTGGCAAGCCCCACTGTGGCCCTTCCAAATAAGGAAAGTGTTGGCTGGAATTTGACCATTGAAAAATAATTGCAGCAAAGGTGATACTCTTTTAATACCATTCAGAGATTCATGATAGGTTAGTCTATTGACAGACTGCAAAAAATATTGTCAAACTAAAAGGCATTTACTGTCCATTTAAGGCCCAAACAAATATAGTACATAGTGTATTATTTTTATAAGATGGTGAGAGTCCACAAGATCATCATGTGGGATTACACTCCAGGCCACTAGGAAAAGCCAACTGTGTCTACTGGATGCATTCTTTCAGCTCTGGTAAGATTTTAAAGGGACATTACACACTAGATTTTTCTTTGCATAAATGTTTTGTAGATGATCCATTTATATAGCCTATACAGCTTTTTTTCTTTTAAATGTATAGTTTTGCTTATTTTTAAATAACATTGCGCTGATTTTTAGACTCCTAACCATGCCCCAAAGTTTTAGGAGAATACTTACTCCAGCTTGCTCCTGTTTGTGTAAAGAGTCTTTTCATATACAGAGGAAGGGGGAGAGTCTGCTTTTTTGTTGTTGTTGCTATAGAACCACTTGCAGTGGGTGTTCCAGCTAACATTTTTAACAGTGCTAAACTGGGAGTTTCTAATTAAGTTTTTAAACTGTTTGTTTTATACCGGATGTTTATATCAGTATCTGTGCATATTATTCTTTATAGTAGTGTCTATCACATGCAGTTAAATGAAAATTGGGGTATATTGTCCCTTTTTAATTGTTCACCTTTTTTTAGCCTCCTGCCGCTGTAATACCAAAGACTTTAAAGGGATGTTAAACGGCAAATACATACTAGACATAAAGATGTATCCAAAGCAAAGATTTGCCTTAGAATAATATGTAGATGTACTTTAATAATTATATTATTTGTTTAAATATTGAAAATAGAAGTGTAAATGTTTAGTTTCTATAAAATACTTAACTTTCTGTAAAGTAATTGATGCTGTCATATTTGAACTAGTTTTCTATTTTTGCAAACAAAGCTGTGTGGAATCCCTTTTAGATTATTTTATGTCCATGCAGCATTGTTTGGACAGTCTTTTATTCCCTGTTTATATGTGTCCCGTCAGTAGGGGATACATTTAAGGGGAAACTTTTAAGTGGAAACATGGCAGCACCCATTATTATGTAAAGAAACTCAGTGGAATTTAGATAAACAACAAATCAGAGTTAAAATACAGGAAAAGGGAACAAAATAAATAAAGTATATTTTCTCCAACATTGGTGTGTCCGGTCCACGGCGTCATCCTTACTTGTGGGATATTCTCTTCCCCAACAGGAAATGGCAAAGAGTCCCAGCAAAGCTGGTCACATGATCCCTCCTAGGCTCCGCCCACCCCAGTCATTCTCTTTGCCGTTGCACAGGCAACATCTCCACGGAGATGGTTAAGAGTTTTTTGGTGTTTAAATGTAGTTTTATTCTTCTATCAAGTGTTTGTTATTTTAAAATAGTGCTGGTATGTACTATTTACTCTGAAACAGAAAAGGATGAAGATTTCTGTTTGTAAGAGGAAGATGATTTTAGCACAGTAACTAAAATCGATTGCTGTTTCCACACAGGACTGTTGAGATGAAGTAACTTCAGTTGGGGGAAACAGTTAGCAGTCTTTTCTGCTTAAGGTATGACTAGCCATATTTCTAACAAGACCATGTAATGCTGGAAGGCTATCATTTCCCCTCATGGGGACCGGTAAGCCATTTTCTTAGTTAAACATAAAAGAATAAAGGGCTTCAAAAAGGGCTTAAAAACTGGTAGACATTTTTCTGGGCTAAAACAATTGCTTTACTAGGCATATTATGCAGATTCTAACTAATTATTGGTATTATAATCTTGGGGAATGTTTAGAAAAACGGCAGGCACTGTGTTGGACACCTTTTTCAGATGGGGGCCTTTCTAGTTATAGACAGAGCCTCATTCTGGGACTGTATAGGGGTTAAATGTAAAAACGTCTCCGGTTCCGTTAATTTAAGGGTTAAAGCTCGGAAATTTGGTGTGCAATACTTTTAATGCTTTAAGACACTGTGGTGAAATTTTGGTGAATTTTGAACAATTCCTTCATACTTTTTCACATATTCAGTAATAAAGTGTTTTCAGTTTGAAATTTAAAGTGACAGTAACGGTTTTATTTTAAAACGTTTTTTGTGCTTTGTTGACAAGTTTAAGCCTGTTTAACATGTCTGTACCATCAGATAAGCTATGTTCTATATGTATGAAAGCCAATGTGTCCAAACAAAGTAAGGACAGTAATGCAACAGATAATGATATTGCCCAAGATGATTCCTCAAATGAGGGGAGTAAACATGATACTACATCATCCCCTACTGTGTCTACACCAGTTATGCCCACACAGGAGGCCCCTAGTACATCTAGTGCGCCAATACTTATTACCATGCAACAATTAACGGCTGTAATGGATAACTCCATAGCAAATCTTTTATCCAAAATGCCTACTTATCAGAGAAAGCGCGATTGCTCTGTTTTAAACACTGAAGAGCAAGAGGACGCTGATGATAACTGTTCTGACATACCCTCACACCAATCTCAAGGGGCCATGAGGGAGGTTTTGTCTGATGGAGAAATTTCAGATTCAGGAAAAATTTCTCATCAAGCTGAACCTGATGTTGTGACATTTAAATTTAAATTAGAACATCTCCGCGCACTGCTTAAGGAGGTGTTATCTACTCTGGATGATTGTGACAATTTGGTCATTCCAGAGAAATTATGTAAGATGGACAAGTTCCTAGAGGTTCCGGTGCCCCCCGACGCTTTTCCTATACCCAAGCGGGTGGCGGACATAGTAAATAAAGAGTGGGAAAGGCCCGGCATACCTTTTGTTCCCCCCCCTATATTTAAGAAATTATTTCCTATAGTCGACCCCAGAAAGGACTTATGGCAGACAGTCCCCAAGGTCTAGGGGGCGGTTTCTACTCTAAACAAACGCACTACTATTCCTATCGAAGATAGTTGTGCTTTCAAAGATCCTATGGATAAGAAATTAGAGGGTTTGCTTAAAAAGATTTTTGTACAGCAAGGTTACCTTCTACAACCAATTTCATGCATTGTTCCTGTCACTACGGCAGCGTGTTTCTGGTTCGAGGAACTAGAAAAATCGCTCAGTAAAGAATCTTCGTATGAGGAGGTTACGGACAGAGTTCAAGCACTTAAATTGGCTAACTCTTTTGTTTTAGATGCCGCTTTGCAATTAGCTAGATTAGCGGCGAAAAATTCAGGGTTTGCTGTCGTGGCGCGCAGAGTGCTTTGGCTAAAGTCTTGGTCAGCGGATGTGTCTTCCAAGACAAAATTGCTTAACATTCCTTTCAAAGGTAAAACATTATTTGGACCTAATTTGAAAGAGATTATTTCAGACATCACTGGAGGAAAGGGCCACGCCCTCCCACAGGATAGGTCTTTTAAGGCTAATAATAAGCCTAATTTTCGTCCCTTTCGCAGAAACGGACCAGTCTCTAATTCTGTATCCTCTAAGCAAGAGGGTAATACTTCACAACCCAAACCAGCCTGGAAACCAATGCAAGGCTGGAACAAGGGTAAGCAGGCCAAGAAGCCTACCACTGCTACCAAAACAGCATGAAGGGATAGCCCCCGATCCGGGACCGGATCTAGTGGGGGGCAGACTTTCTCTCTTTGCTCAGGCTTGGGCAAGAGATGTTCAGGATCCTTGGGCGCTAGAAATAGTTTCTCAGGGTTATCTCCTGGAATTCAAGGAACTACCCCCAAGGGGAAGGTTCCACAGGTCTCAATTATCTTCAAACCAAATAAAGAGACAGGCATTCTTACATTGTGTAGAAGACCTGTTAAAGATGGGAGTGATACATCCAGTTCCAATAAGAGAACAAGGAATGGGATTTTATTCCAATCTGTTCATAGTTCCCAAAAAAGAGGGAACATTCAGACCAATTTTGGATCTAAAGATCCTAAACAAATTTCTCAGGGTACCATCGTTCAAAATGGAAACTATTCGAACGATCCTACCTACTATCCAGGAAAATCAATTTATGACTACCGTGGATTTAAAGGATGCGTACCTACATATTCCTATCCACAAGGAACATCATCAGTTCCTAAGGTTCGCTTTTCTGGACAAGCATTACCAGTTTGTGGCACTTCCATTTGGATTAGCCACTGCTCCAAGGATTTTCACAAAGGTACTAGGGTCCCTTCTAGCGGTTCTAAGACCAAGGGGCATTGCAGTAGTACCTTACTTGGACGACATCCTGATTAAAGCGTCGTCCCTGTCAAAAGCAAAGGCTCATACGGACATCGTCCTAGCCTTTCTCAGATCTCACGGATGGAAGGTGAACAAAGAAAAAAGTTCTCTGTCCCCGTCAACAAGAGTTCCCTTCTTGGGAACAATAATAGATTCCTTAGAAATGAGGATTTTTCTGACAGAGGTCAGAAAATCAAAACTTCTAAGCTCTTGTCAAGTACTTCATTCTGTTCCTCGTCCTTCCATAGCGCAGTGCATGGAAGTAATAGGATTGATGGTTGCAACAATGGACATAGTTCCTTTTGCACGAATTCATCTAAGACCATTACAACTGTGCATGCTCAGACAGTGGAATGGGGATTATACAGACTTGTCTCCGACGATTCAAGTAGATCAAAAGACCAGAGATTCACTCCGTTGGTGGCTGACCCTGGACAATCTGTCACAGGGAATGAGCTTCCGCAGACCAGAGTGGGTCATTGTCACGACCGACGCCAGCCTAGTGGGCTGGGGCGCGGTCTGGGAATCCCTGAAAGCTCAGGGTCTATGGTCTCGAAGAGTCTCTTCTCCCGATAAACATTCTGGAACTGAGAGCGATATTCAATGCTCTCAGAGCTTGGCCTCAACTAGCAAAGGCCAAATTCATAAGGTTTCAGTCAGACAACATGACGACCGTTGCATATATCAATCATCAGGGGGGAACAAGGACTTCCCTGGGGATGAAAGAAGTGACCAAGATAATTCAATGGGCGGAGGATCACTCCTGCCACTTGTCTGCGATCCACATCCCAGGAGTGGAAAATTGGGAAGCGGATTTTCTGAGTCGTCAGACATTCCATCCGGGGGAGTGGGAACTCCATCCGGAAATCTTTGCCCAAATAACTCAATTATGGGGCATTCCAGGCATGGATCTGATGGCGTCTCGTCAGAACTTCAAGGTTCCTTGCTACGGGTCCAGATCCAGGGATCCCAAGGCGACCCTAGTAGATGCACTAGTAGCACCTTGGACCTTCAACCTAGCTTATGTATTCCCACCGTTTCCTCTCATCCCCAGGCTGGTAGCCAGGATCAATCAGGACGGGGCCTCGGTGATCTTGATAGCTCCTGCGTGGCCACGCAGGACTTGGTATGCAGACCTGGTGAATATGTCATCGGCTCCACCATGGAAGCTACCTTTGAGACAGGACCTTCTTGTTCAGGGTCCATTCGAACATCCGAATCTGGTTTCCCTCCAACTGACGGCTTGGAGATTGAACGCTTGATTTTATCAAAGCGTGGGTTTTCAGATTCTGTAATAGATACTCTGATTCAGGCTAGAAAGCCTGTAACTAGAAAAATTTACCATAAAATATGGAAAAAATATATCTGTTGGTGTGAATCTAAAGGATTCCCATGGAACAAGATAAAAATTCCTAAAATTCTATCCTTTCTACAAGAAGGTTTGGAGAAAGGATTATCTGCAAGTTCTCTGAAGGGACAGATCTCTGCTTTATCTGTTTTACTTCACAAAAGACTGGCAGCTGTGCCAGATGTTCAAGCATTTGTTCAGGCTCTGGTTAGGATCAAGCCTGTTTACAGACCTTTGACTCCTCCCTGGAGTCTAAATCTAGTTCTTTCAGTTCTTCAAGGGGTTCCGTTTGAACCCTTACATTCCGTAGATATTAAGTTATTATCTTGGAAAGTTTTGTTTTTGGTTGCAATTTCTTCTGCTAGAAGAGTTTCAGAGTTATCTGCTCTGCAGTGTTCTCCGCCCTATCTGGTGTTCCATGCAGATAAGGTGGTTTTGCGTACTAAGCCTGGTTTTCTTCCGAAAGTTGTTTCCAACAAAAATATTAACCAGGAGATAGTTGTACCTTCTTTGTGTCCGAATCCAGTTTCAAAGAAGGAACGTTTGTTACACAATTTGGACGTAGTCCGTGCTCTAAAATTCTATTTAGAGGCTACTAAAGATTTCAGACAAACATCTTCCTTGTTTGTTGTTTATTCTGGTAAAAGGAGAGGTCAAAAAGCGACTTCTACCTCTCTTTCCTTTTGGCTTAAAAGCATTATCCGGTTGGCTTATGAGACTGCCGGACGGCAGCCTCCTGAAAGAATCACAGCTCACTCCACTAGGGCTGTGGCTTCCACATGGGCCTTCAAGAACGAGGCTTCTGTTGACCAGATATGTAAGGCAGCGACTTGGTCTTCACTGCACACTTTTGCCAAATTTTACAAATTTGATACTTTTGCTTCTTTGGAGGCTATTTTTGGGAGAAAGGTTTTGCAAGCCGTGGTGCCTTCCATTTAGGTGACCTGATTTGCTCCCTCCCTTCATCCGTGTCCTAAAGCTTTGGTATTGGTTCCCACAAGTAAGGATGACGCCGTGGACCGGACACACCAATGTTGGAGAAAACAGAATTTATGCTTACCTGATAAATTACTTTCTCCAACGGTGTGTCCGGTCCACGGCCCGCCCTGGTTTTTTAATCAGGTCTGATGAATTATTTTCTCTAACTACAGTCACCACGGTATCATATGGTTTCTCCTATATATATTTCCTCCTGTCCGTCGGTCGAATGACTGGGGTGGGCGGAGCCTAGGAGGGATCATGTGACCAGCTTTGCTGGGACTCTTTGCCATTTCCTGTTGGGGAAGAGAATATCCCACAAGTAAGGATGACGCCGTGGACCGGACACACCGTTGGAGAAAGTAATTTATCAGGTAAGCATAAATTCTGTTATTTTTTTTTTTATAACTGCACATAATCAAACCTTTTAGATTAAAATCTCGTACAGTTAAATACCAATTTAACATAGCCCATCTTGCTTTAGAAAATTATTTTTTTTTACACTAGGAAATGGTGGATACCACTGTCATATTCCTCGGCCTAGGGCAGTGATGGGGAACCATGGCACTCCAGATGTTTCAGAACTACATTTTGCCATGATACTTGGGCACTCTGAAGTCTAACTGAGTCTCATGGGAAATGTAGTTTTGAAACATCTGGAGTGCCAAGGTTCCCCATCAGTGGCCTAGGGGCTGTCTCTAATGAGTGTTTTAGTAACACATGTATGATTCTCTCAAACAAAGCAAGATGATACAGAAAAAGATGCTGTATAATTTTTTTAATTTTATTTATTAAACCCATATTGAATTACATAATATAATTACAGTGCAATTCAATCCATTACAAGAAAAAGTTTTAAAAACCTTTACATATTAAATACTTAAGGCAACAATAATCTCTTTTGCCTTTTCCAACCGTACATTTTTTCTTTTAACTCCTTAGTTAAGAGCCTATGGCCTAGATTTGGAGTTTGGCGGTAGCCGTGAAAACCAGCGTTAGAGGCTCCTAACGCTGGTTTTAGGCTACCGCCGGTATTTGGAGTCAGTCAAAAAAGAGTCTAAGGCTCACTTTTCAGCCGTGACTTTTCCATACCGCAGATCCCCTTACGTCAATTGCGTATCCTATCTTTTCAATGGGATCTTTCTAACTCCGGTATTTAGAGTCGTGGCTGAAGTGAGCGTTAGAAATCCAACGACAAAACTCCAGCCGCAGAAAAAAGTCAGTAGTTAAGAGCTTTCTGGGCTAACGCCGTTTCATAAAGCTCTTAACTACTGTGCCCTAAAGTACACTAACTATGTACCTCTAATCTGCTGCCCTAACATCGCCGACCCCTATATTATATTTATTAACCCCTAACCTGCCCCCCACAACGTCGCCGCCACCTACCTACAATAATTAACCCCTAATCTGCTGACCGCAAAGAGCCGCCACCTACATTATAGCTATGTACCCCTAATCTGCTGCCCCTAACACCGCCGACCCCATATTATATTTATTAACCCCTAATCTGCCCTCCCTAACATCGCCGACACCTAACTTCAATTATTAACCCCTAATCTGCCGACCGAATCTCGCAGCTATTCTAATAAATGTATTAACCCCTAAAGCTAAGTCTAACCCTAACACTAACACCCCCTAAGTTAAATATAATTTAAATCTAACGAAATTAATTAACTCTTATTAAATAAATTATTCCTATTTAAAGCTAAATACTTACCTGTAAAATAAATCCTAATATAGCTACAATATAAATTATAATTATATTATAGCTATTTTAGGATTAATATTTATTTTACAGGTAACTTTGTATTTATTTTAAACAGGTTCAATAGCTATTAAATAGTTAAGAACTATTTAATAGCTAAAATAGTTAAAATAATTACAAAATTACCTGTAAAATAAATCCTAACCTAAGTTACAATTAAACCTAACACTACACTATCAATAAATTAATTAAATACAATACCTACAAATAACTACAATGAAATAAACTAACTAAAGTACAAAAAATAAAAAAGAACTAAGTTACAAAAAATAATAAAATATTTACAAACATAAGAAAAATATTACAACAATGTTAAACTAATTATACCTATTCTAAGCCCCCTAATAAAATAACAAAGCCCCCCAAAATAAAAAATGCCCTACCCTATTCTAAATTACAAAAGTTCAAAACTCTTTTACCTTACCAGCCCTGAACAGGGCCCTTTGCGGGGCATGCCCCAAAGAATTCAGCTCTTTTGCCTGTAAAAAAAAAACCACACTACCCCCCCAACATTACAACCCACCACCCACATACCCCTAATCTAACCCAAACCCCCCTTAAATAAACCTAACACTAAGCCCCTGAAGATCTTACTACCTTATCTTCACCTCACCGGGTATCACCGATCGGTCCTGGCTCCAAAATCTTCATCTAAGCCCAAGCGGGGGCTAGACATCCATCATCCGACGGCTGAAGAAGTCCAGAAGAGGCTCCAAAGTCTTCATCCTATCTGGGAAGAAGAGTAGATCCGGACCGGCAACCATCATCTTCCAAGCGGCATCTTCTATCTTCATCCGATGAGGACCGGCTCCATCTTGAAGACCTCCACCGCGGACCCATCTTCATCCTCCGACGTCCAACTGAAGAATGACGGTTCCTTTAAGGGACGTCATCCAAGATGGCGTCCCTCGAATTCCGATTGGCTGATAGGATTCTATCAGCCAATCGGAATTGAGGTAGGAAAATTCTGATTGGCTGATGGAATCAGCCAATCAGAATCAAGTTCAATCCGATTGGCTGATCCGATCAGCCAATCAGATTGAGCTCGCATTCTATTGGCTGATCGGAACAGCCAATAGAATGCGAGCTCAATCTGATTGGCTGATTAGATCAGCCAATCGGATTGAACTTGATTCTGATTGGCTGATTCCATCATTTTTTATTTTGGGGGGCTTTGTTATTTTATTAGGGGGCTTAGAGTAGGTGTAATTAGTTTAACATTGTTGCAATATTTTTCTTATGTTTGTAAATATTTTTTTATTTTTTGTAACTTAGTTCTTTTTTATTTTTTGTACTTTAGTTAGTTTATTTCATTGTAGTTATTTGTAGGTATTGTATGTAATTAATTTATTGATAGTGTAGTGTTAGGTTTAATTGTAGGTAATTGTAGGTATTGTATTTAATTAATTTATTGATAGTGTAGTGTTAGGTTTAATTGTAACTTAGGTTAGGATTTATTTTACAGGTAATTTTGTAATTATTTTAACTATTTTAGCTATTAAATAGTTCTTAACTATTTAATAGCTATTGTACCTGGTTAAAATAAATACAAAGTTACCTGTAAAATAAATATTAATCCTAAAATAGCTATAATATAATTATAATTTATATTGTAGCTATATTAGGATTTATTTTACAGGTAAGTATTTAGCTTTAAATAGGAATAATTTATTTAATAAGAGTTAATTAATTTCGTTAGATTTAAATTATATTTAACTTAAGGGGTGTTAGTGTTAGGGTTAGACTTAGCTTTAGGGGTTAATACATTTATTAGAATAGCGGTGAGCTCCAGTCGGCAGATTAGGGGTTAATGTTTGAAGTTAGGTGTCGGCGATGTTAGGGAGGGCAGATTAGGGGTTAATACTATTTATTATAGGGTTAGTGAGGCGGATTAGGGGTTAATAACTTTATTATAATAGCGGTGCGGTCCGCTCGGCAGATTAGGGGTTAATAAGTGTAGGCAGGTGGAGGCGACGTTGTGGGGGGCAGATTAGGGGTTAATAAATATAATATAGGGGTCGGCGGTGTTAGGGGCAGCAGATTAGGGGTACATAGGGATAATGTAAGTAGCGGCGGTTTACGGAGCGGCAGATTAGGGGTTAATAATAATATGCAGGGGTCAGCGATAGCGGGGGGCGGCAAATTAGGGGTTAATAAGTGTAAGGTTAGGGGTGTTTAGACTCGGGGTACATGTTAGAGTGTTAGGTGCAGACGTAGGAAGTGTTTCCCCATAGCAAACAATGGGGCTGCGTTAGGAGCTGAACGCAGCTTTTTTGCAGGTGTTAGGTTTTTTTTCAGCTCAAACAGCCCCATTGTTTCCTATGGGTGAATCGTGCACGAGCACGTTTTTGAGGCTGGCCGCGTCCGTAAGCAACTCTGGTATCGAGAGTTGAAGTTGCGTTAAATATGCTCTACGCTCCTTTTTTGGAGCCTAACGCAGCCATTCTGTGGACTCTCAATACCAGAGTTATTTTAAAGGTGCGGCCAGAAAAAAGCCAGCGTTAGCTACGCGGGTCGTTACCGACAAAACTCTAAATCTAGCCGTATGGAAACAAAGGAGACTAGATAATTTGTCACCACTCTGTATTATCTATCCAACGCCATAATTATTATTTCATCCCAATAAAGAGCTCACAACCTTACCCACCCAGTGCTCAATCTTATACTATCTATTTCCAAAAACCCCACATAATTTTTAACTACCCTACTAGGTGTTCCAACTCTACATCAACCTAACCCAACACTTTATATGGGTGCTAGGAATTGTAGTTTACCATCCAATTCTAATGTATTAATAAAATCTCCCCATTTTTTTTTTTTTTTTTAAATCACTTAATCTTGTGTCTTTATCGTACAATACATACAATTTTTCCGTATTCATCTGTTCTAAAAGAGCTGCCTTGAATTCTTGGATGCTGGGACCTCGTTTTAACAGCCATACTGTCATTATGCATTTCCTTGCCAATAAGAGTATCGTTGTCATAAATCTAACTTTCTCATGTTCAATTTGTTTATCAAAAGCCTACACAATGTTTAGAAGGTTTATATTTGTTTTTATGTTTAATGCTTTGGAGGCCCAAAAACTAACTTTAGCCCAAAACTGTTTAATCTTAGGGCAATCCCATAAAAGATGTTTCAAATGGGGGTCATAAAAATTACATTTAACGCATTTGTTTCTTTCATGTAATTGGCAAGAGTCCATGAGCTAGTGATGTATGGGATATACAATCCTACCAGGAGGGGCAAAGTTTCCCAAACCTCAAAATGCCTATAAATACACCCCTCACCACACCCACAATTCAATTTTTAAAAACTTTGCCTCCTATGGAGGTGATGACGTAAGTTTGTGCTAAGATTTCTACGTTGATATGCGCTTCTCAGCATGTTGAAGCCCGGTTCCTCTCAGAGTACAGTGAATGTCAGAGGGATGTGAAGGGAGTATCACCTATTGAATGCAATGGTCATCCTAACGGGGATCTATTTCATAGGTTCTCTGTTATCGGTCGTAGAGATCTCCTACCTCCCTTTTCAGATCGACGATATACTCTTATATACCATTACCTCTACTGATTTTCGTTTCAGTACTGGCTTGGCTATCTGCTATATGTGGATGGGTGTCTTTTGGTAAGTATGTCTCATTTACTTAAGACACTCTCAGCTATGGTTTGGCACTTTATATATAAAGTTCTAAATATATGTTTGTACTTATATTTGCCATGTTTCAGGTTTATCAGTATATTTCCTTTTTGCAGACTGTCAGTTTCATATCTGGGAAATGCTTTAAAAAAAAAAAAATGTTTTCTTACCTGAGGTTTTCAAATTGACTCTTTCTATATTGCAGGCTGTATTAGGGTCACGTGAGCGCAAAATGCTATAATTTATTGCGTCATTCTTGGCGCGAAAATTACGTTTGACGCAAATTTGTCATTTCCGGCATCTTAGTTGGCACAGAGTCTTTTCACGAGGTTGCGTCATCTATGACGCTCGAGTCTTGTTCTGGACGTTTTTGGCGCTAAAAAAATGTTTGTCAGTTTGTGGTGTGTCATACTTGACGCCAAACATTTTTTCTTTATTTTAGACCTCATTCCTTTTGCCTCTGGTCTTTTTTTCCATGCCAGAGGCCTATTCTGTTTGCATTTTTTCCCATTTCCCATTCCTGAAATTGATAATTTTGCTTTATATGTTTTTTTATTTTTACATACTGCAAGATGTCTCAATCTGATCTTGTCTCAGAATCTACTACTGGAATCCTGCTGCCTGATATCGGTTCTACCAAAGCTAAGTGCATTTTGTTGTAATCTTGTGGTAACTATTCCAGCTGTGGTTTGTAATAGTTGTCATGATAAACGTTTACATGCAGAGAATGTTTCCATTAGTAGTAGTTCATTACATGTTGCTGGTCCATCAACGTCTATTGCACAGGATATTCCTGTAAATTGAAGGGAATTTATTTCTGATTCCATTCAGAAGGCTTTGTCTGCCATTCTGCCTTTTAATAAACATAGAAGGTCTTTTAAAACTTCTCATAGAGTTGATGAATTTTCTAATGACCGACAACATACTGATTTATCTATCTCCGATGAGGATCTGTCTGATTAAGAGGATCCTGCCTCAGATATTGACACTGTCAAATCCTCTTTTCTTTCATGTAATTGGCAAGAGTCCATGAGCTAGTGACATATAGGATATACAATCCTATCAGGAGGGGCAAAGTTTCCCAAACCTCAAAATGCCTATAAATACACCCCTCACCACACCCACAATTCAGTTTTACAAACTTTGCCTCCTATGGAGGTGGTGAATTAAGTTTGTGCTAAGATTTCTACGTTGATATGTGCTTCTCAGCATTGTTGAAGCCTGATTCCTCTCAGAGTACAGTGAATGTCAGAGGAACGTGAAGGGAGTATCACTTATTGAATACGATGATTTCCCTAACGGGGGTCTATTTCATGGGTTCTCTGTTATCGGTCGTAGAGATTCATCTCCTACCTCCCTTTTCAGAGCGACGATATACTCTCAATTTACCATTACCTCTACTGATAACTGTTTCTGTACTGGTTTGGCTATCTGCTATATGTGGATGGGTGTCTTTTGGTAAGTATGTTTTTTATTACTTAAGACACCTCAGCTATGGTTTGGCACTTTATGCAGTTATATAAAGTTCTAAATATATGTATTGTCAGTTTCATATTTGGGTAATATAAGCTTTTTTTTTATTATCTTTAATACCCATTGATGTTTGCCTCTTGATTTTTTCTCTATCAGAGGCCTATGCTATTTGCTTATTTCCCCATTCCTGAAACTGTCATATAAGGAAAATAGATAATTTTGCTTTTTATGTTGTTTTTTCTCTTACATTTGCAATATGTCTTTAATCTGATCCGGCTTCAGAAGTTCTGCCTGGAACATTGCTGCCTGCACATCGGTCCTACCAAAGCTAAGTGCATTTGTTGTAAAATTGTTTGAAATTATTTTCACAGAATGTCATTCGTAATAGTTGTCATGATAAACTTTACATGCAGTTAGTGTATCCATCAGTAATAGCACATTGCCAGTTGTAGTTCCTTCAACTTCTAATGTGCATGATATACCTGTAAATTTTAAAGAATTTGTTTCTGATTCTATTTTGAAGGTTTTGTCTGCATTTCCACCTTCTAATAAATTTAAAGGTCTTTTAAAACTTCTCATTTAGTTGATGAAATTTCAAATGACCTACAACATATTTTATCCTCTTCTGATGAGGATCTATCTGATACAGAAGATCCTTCCTCAGACATTGACACTGACAAATCTACTTATTTATTTAAAATAGAGTATATGCGTTCTTTATTAAAAGAAGTGTTAATTATTTTGGATATTGAGGTAACCAGTCCTATTGACGTTCAGTCTAATAAACGTTTAAATGCTGTTTTTAAACCTCCTGTGGTTTCTACTGTGTTTTTTTTTCCTATTCCTGAGGCTATTTCTGATATGATTTCTAGGGAATGGAATAAGCCGGGTACTTCTTTTATTCCTTCTTCAAGGTTTAAAAAATTGTATCCTTTACCAGCAAAATCTATAGAGTTTTGGGGAAAATCCCCAAAGTTGATGGGGCTATTTCTACTCTTGCTAAATGTATCACTATTCCTATGGAAGATAGTACTTCCTTTTAAGGATCCTTTAGATAGGAAGCTTGAATCTTATCTAAGGAAGGCCTATTTATATTCAGGTCATCTTCTCAGACCTGCAATTTCTTTGGCTGATATTGCGGCTGCATCAACCTTCTGGTTGGAGAATTTAGCGCAACAGGAATTGGATTCTGACTTATCTAGCATTATTCGCCTATTGCAATATGCTAATCATTTTATTGTGATGCAATTTTTGATATTATTAAAATTGATGTTAGTTCCATGTCTTTAGCTATTTTAGCTCGAAGAGCTTTGTGGCTTAAATCTTGGAATGCTGATATGACATCTAAATCTAGATTACTATCTTTCTTTCCAAGGTAATAATTTATTTGGTTCTCAGTTGGATTCTATTATTTCAACTGTCACTGGGGGGAGGGAGTTTTTCTGCCTCAGGATTAAAAACCTAAGGGTAAATCTAAGGCTTCTAACCATTTTAGTTCCTTTTGTCAGAATAAGGAACAAAAACTCAATCTCCCCCCCCCCCAAGGAGTCTGCTTCCAATTGGAAGCCTTCCTCAAATTGGAATAAATCCAAGCCATTTAGGAAATCAAAGTCAGCCCCTAAGTCCGCATGAAGGTGCGGCCCTCATTCCAGCTCAGCTGGTAGGGGGAATATTAAGTTTTTCAAAGATTTTGGATAAAATCTGTCCAAAATCAATGGATTCAGAGCATTGTCTCTCAAGGGTATCGAATAGGATTCAGAGTAAGGACCTCCTGTGAGAAGATTTTTTTTCTCTTCACGTATCCCAGAAAATCCAGTAAAAGCTCAGGCTTCCTGAAGTGTGTTTTAGACCTGGAGTCTTCAGGGGTAATCATAGCCAGTTCCTCCTCAGGAACAAGGTTTGGGGTTTTATTCAAATCTATTCATTGTACCAAAGAAGGAAAATTTATTCAGATCAGTTCTGGATCTGAAAAATTTTGAATCGTTGTGTAAGAGTAGGAAATTTCAAGACAATGACTATAAGGACTATTCTGCCTTTTGTTCAGCAAGGACATTATATGTCCACAATAGACTTGCAGGATGCATACCTTCATATTCCGATTCATCCAGAACATTATCAGTTTCTGAGATTCTCTTTCTAAACAATTATTACCAATTTGTTGCTCTTCCATTTGGCCTAGCAACAGCTCCAAGAATTTTTTCAAAGGTTCTGGGTGCCCTACTCTCTGTAATCAGAGAACAGGGTATTGCGGTGTTTCCTTATTTGGACGATATCTTGGTACTAGCTCAGTCTTTGCGTACTGCAGAATCTCACACAAATCAACTAGTGTTGTTTCTTTGGAAACATGGTTGGAGGATCAATTTACCAAAAGTTTCTTGATTCCTCAGACAAAGGTCACCTTTTTAGGCTTCCAGATAGATTCAGTGTCCATGACTCTGTCTCTAACAGACAAGAGACGTTTAAAATTGGTTGCAGCATGCCGGCACCTTCAGTCTCAGTCATTCCCTTCAGTGGCTATGTGCATGGAAGTTTTAGATCTTATGACTGCAGTATCGGACGCGATCCCCTTTGCTCGTTTTCACATGAGACCTCTACAGCTTTGTATGCTGAATCAATGTACGACACTGTCTGACATGGTGCATAGATCACCATCGTTTAGTTCAAGGGGCTTCTTTTGTTTGGCCAACCTGGACTGTGATCACAGCAGATGCAAGTCTTTCAGGTTAGGGAGCTGTTTGTGGATCTCTGACAGCACAAGGGGTTTGGAAATCTCAAGAGGCGAGATTACCAATCAATATTTTAGAATTCCTTGCATTTCTCTGAGCTCTTCAGTTTTGGCCTCTGCTAAAGAGAGAAACGTTCATTTGTGTTCAGACAGACAATATCACAACAGTGGCATATGTTAATCATCATGGTGGGACTCACAGTCCCCTATGAAAAAATTATTATTTATTATATTATTATCGGTTATTTGTAGAGCGCCAACAGATTCCGCAGCGCTATAAACAAAAGGGGGAGTACAACAAAACAATTATAGGGTAGAGGGGCCCTGCCAAGAGTTGCACTGTTGTAGTCAGCTCTTAAGAAGGTGATCTACAACAGCTGGACTTTTAGGCTTACATGCTAAGAGGGTGCAGGGGATTGCAGTGGAGGAGAGGAACTAGTATTAGGAAGGGTTAGCGTAGGTTGTATGCGTCCCTGAACAGTAGAGTCTTTAGGGAGCACTTGAAGCTTTTAAAACTAGAAGAGAGTCTTGTGGAGCGAGGCAGAGAGTTCCACAAGATGGGAGCCAGTCTGGAGAAGTCCTGTAAACGGGAGTGTGATGAGGTGACAAGAGAGGAGGAGAGTAGGAGGTCATGAGCAGAGCGAAGGGGACGGGAGGGAGAGTATCTGGAGACAAGGTCTGAGATGTAGGGGGGAGCAGTGCAGTTGAGGGCTTTGTATGTAAGAGTGAGAGTTTTGTGTTTGATCCTAGAGGCAAGAGGAAGCCAGTGAAGGGATTGGCAGAGAGGCGCAGCAGATGAAGAGCGACGTGTAAGGAAGATGAGTCTGGCAGAGGCATTCATTATGGATTGTAAAGGAGCTAGACGGCAGGTGGGGAGACCAGAGAGGACAGAGTTGCAGTAATCAAGGCAGGAAAGAATGAGAGAGTGGATTAAAATCTTAGTTCTGTCTTGTGTAAGGAAGTGTCTAATTTTAGAGATGTTTTTAAGGTGGAAGCGGCAGGCTGTAGCCAAGGACTGAATGTGAGGAGTGAAGGAAAGATCTGAGTCAAATGTGACCCCGAGACATCGGGCATGCGAGGTAGGGGTAATGATGGAGTTGTCGACAGTTATAGAGATATTAGGGGTGGAGATTTTGGAAGAAGGGGGGAAAATGAGGAGCTCAGTTTTGGAGAGATTTAGCTTGAGGTAGTGAGAGGACATCCAGGAAGAGATGTGAGAAAGACAGTTAGTGACACGGATTAGCAAGGAAGGAGATAGTTCTGGTGCAGAGAAGTAGATTTGGGTGTCATCGGCATAGAAATGATATTGGAAACCGTGGGACTTAATTAGGAAACCTAGTGATGACGTATAGATTGAGAAGAGAAGGGGACAGAGGACAGAGCCTTGCGGGTACTCCCGACAGAAAGTGGTGACGGGGCAGAGGAGGCCCCAGAGAAGGCTACACTGAAGGTACGGTTTGACAGGTAGGAAGAGAGCCACGAAAGGGCTGTGTCACAGATGCCGAAGGATTGGAGGGTTTGGAGCAAAAGAGGGTAGTCGACAGTGTCAAAGGCTGCGGACAGATCAAGGAGGATAAGCAGAGAGAAGTGGCCTTTTGATTTAGCTGTAAGTAGGTCGTTGGTGACCTTAACAATAGCTGTCTCTGTGGAGTGATAGGGACGAAATCCAGATTTCAGCGGGTCAAGAAGGGAGTTTAACGTAAGGAAATGGGATAGGCGTGCATATACTAGTTTTTCGAGAAGCTTTGAAGCAAGAGGGAGGAGAGAAATTGGGCGGTAGTTGGATGGGAGGTAGGATCAAGGGAAGGTTTTTTTGAGGATAGGTGTGACCAGTGCATGTTTCATTGATGAGGGAAATGTACCAGTGCTGAGGGAGAGGTTGAAAATGTGTGTTAGTATAGGGGTAATGGTAGCAGAGAGAGAGGGGAGCAGCTGTGAGGGGATAGGGTCAAGGGGACAGGTAGTGAGGTGAGAGCGCAGTATAAGTGCTGGAATTAATTTTGTTAATGAAGTGACTGGCAAAGTCTTGAGCTGACAGAGAAGTTGTATGAGGAAGTGGAGGAGGGTGGAGGAGAGTATTGAAAGTGGAGAACAGACGTTTTGGGTTTGAAGAAAGATTAGAGATAAGAGTAGAGAAGTAGTGTTGCTTGTGGAGATTAAGGGCAGAGTAGTAGGAGTTCAAGATGAATTTGTAATGAAGAAAATCAGCTGAACTCCGTGATTTTCTCCAATGCCGTTCAGCAGTACAGGAACATCTGCGTAGGTACCGTGTCAGAGGAGTATGCCAGGGCTGGGGATGAGTGTGTGATTTCCTAGCAGTGGTAAGAGGGGCGAGATTGTCAAGGACGGATATAAGGGTGGAATTATAGTGGCGGATAGATTGTTCAGGACAGGAAAAGGAGGAGAAGGATGAGAGGAGCGGTTGAAGGGAATTAGCAAGTTGTTGCTGATCTAAAGACCTAATGATTCTGTGAAGTTTGGTGTGAGGAGTAGAAGGTGGGAGAGTTGTAGGAAGGGATGATATGTTGCAGGTAAGGAGATGGTGGTCAGAAAGAGGAAAAGGGGAGTTTGAGAAGTTTGAGAGAGTGCATTGATAGCTAAAGATCAGGTCAAGGGAGTGACCGTCTTTGTGAGTGGGAGAATCAGTCCATTGTGACAGACCGAAAGAGGAAGTGAGTTGCAGATGGGGCAGTGGGATTGTTAAGGGGGATGTTGAAGTCGCCAAGAATGAGGGCAGGGGTGTCTGAGGAAAGGAAATAA